>NW_024070204.1:62696649-63099645 GCF_014754425.2 Oryx dammah
ATAGTTTAGTTGACTCAAGTTATTTCTTATCAAAGGTATTAGAGATAAAGGTTTAGCAGAAATTCAGCTCTTATTTTAATATTCTTAAGCATGGTAGGAAATTTGTTAAAGGCCTGTTTTCCTTTTCTTCGTGTGTGTGTGTGTATGTTACTAATATCAGAATTTAAAAGTTGATCTATGTGTAGTAGTTCTCTATATTAAAATATTTTATTGGATTAATTTTTTCATAATATTTCGACTTTTTAACTAGGTGAAGAGTTAACAAAATCAAAGCCATCTGCTGCATCCAATGAGTAAGTTTTACGTTCGAAATCTTTTGTAAATAGACTTTATTTTTTAGAGAAATTTTAGGTTCACAGCAAAATTGAGTGGAAGGTACAGAGGTTTTTGCATATAACGCTTTGCCTCCACATATGCCAAACCTCCCCCACTATCAGATTCCACCACCAGAGGAGTGTAGTTACAATTGATGAACCTTTATTGACAAGTTGTTACCATCCAAAATCCATGGTTTACATTAGGGTTCACTCTTGGTGTTGTATATATCCTGGGAGTTTTGACAAATGGATAATGACACATGTCCACCATTATAGTATCATACAGAATAATTGCACTGCCCTGTGTCCTCTACCTGTTAATCCTTTCCTCCCTACTACATTTAAATTTTAAGTATCCTTTTGTTCTTTCTAGAGAGTTTTGCTTTCTCTGTAGTTTTAATTCTAGAAGACTGTTTATAGTCATCCCATTTCCTAAGCTGTGAAATGTCAGTTTTTAGATGTTTTAAATTATTTCTCATTTGACAGTATTTATTTCTATGATAATTAAAAAAACATTCATTCCACTGTATTTGGCTTTGGGGTCCTCACTGCTGCTGCTAAGTAAATGATAGTATCCCAAAGTCATACATGTCTATTTTTTTTTTAACTCAAGTTTACATTGGAGTATAGCTGATTAACAGTGTTGTGACAGTTTCAGGTGGAGAGCAAGGGACTCAGCTATACATATACATGTATCCTTTCTCCCCCAGACTCCCCTCCTGCTGCCACATAACCCTGAGCAGAGTTCCCTGTGCTGCACAGTAGGACATTGGTTAATCACTTTAAATACAGCAGCGTACATGTCTATATTTCAACTAGTTATTCTCATGGAAATTCTCTCACTTTTCCTTCAATTTTGTCTGTGACTTTGTAAAGTAGACTGTATACTTTATGAACCTCAAAATGAAGTGTTTCAATTAAGTTGATAAAGGAGAGAAGACGTGTTGCCAGTTCTTAAGAAGAAAAATATTTTAAGCCAGTGTTGCATGGCTTTTTTCCCTCACTTCTATATTAGTAAGAATACTTTAAATATTTATTGCATGAGTAAAAGTAGACTTAATTAAATGGATAGTTTGAAATGGAAACTTTCAAAGCTAAACACTAATTGAGCACACCAGTGGTATTCATTTGATTTTTCATTTTTAAAGATAAGTTGTTTAGTGTTTTAAGACTGTTTTCAGGAATCATTTATGCAATTATGATTCTGTACTTTATCATAAGTGTGTTTCCATATGGGTACATGTTGAGATATTAGATCTCTACTTATAAGTGATTGTAATATTTTATTATCGTGGGCCTGTTTTCTCAGATTTCTAAAAAATATTTTAAATAATGGTAGTTTGATATATTGAATTATTTTGAAGTGGGGATTAATTTTATTTTTATGCATAAATATATACAATTTTTATTTGTCAAGAATACCTCAGTAAAGTTGGGAAAATTAGTTTAAAAAGAATGGGTACAAAGGTCAGGTGTTCAGAATAGAGATTAAGCATCTTAAAAGGGCTATGACTAAAATGAAAAAGAGAAACATTTATATAAAAGTTTGTATTAAAGTGAAGAGCCAAGATTGAAATCCTGAGGGTAACTAGTTTGGAGGATTCCAAAAGGTTAGTGGAGGAAAATCTTTGGTTACGCAGCACATTGAAGTTTCTGAAACAAAAATGTTCATGCTCTTGATTTTGTAGTTAGTCTTGGTAACCTCTCATAAAAAGGCATGTATGACCCATAAATCTAGTGGCCCAGGCAGGGATTACCTAGGGAGAAATCCTGCCTGTGCATGAGCTACTGCAGTGGTCAGACCATTGAATTGAGGCTTGTAGCATCATTTATATACATAGGGTTTAAGCCACCACCCTGTACTTAAATGATACTTTTAAAAAGTCCTTTCCCCTCTTTCTTCATCTTCCATAATAAATATGGCCTTATAAAATTTCTATCTGATTTCATGTCACTTAAGAAATTTCTGTCCAGGACTGGGTTCTAGATATGAATTCACAGATCTGACACTACCGTAGAGTTAGCTACGTGATTTTAGGCAGCTCTTTTAGACTCCCCATGCTACTTTTCATTTGTAAAACTGAAATTAATTTCCATTCTGGCAGCTCCTATGATTATTAGAATATAACAAGATTTAATTAGTAGGGATTAAACTATTCTCACTTAAGAACTTTATATAATGTTATTGTAGGGTTCTGTTTATAGCAGTTAATAAATACAGTTTATTAAACTTATTTACCTGCTAATTAAGTTCTTTATATATTCAACTGGCAGAATATCCAGTTCTTTGATCATATATATTGCTGTTGTAGTTCTTTCTATGAAATGTATTCCTAGATTTTATACTAATAAATTGCTCATTTGCTAAAATCCTTCTTTTTAAAATGTTCTGATAGGAAAGGGACCAGTGATCTACTTGCTTGGGACCCCCTGTTTGGACCATCTCTTGATTCATCTTCCTCAGCTTCATTAACTTCATCATCGTCATTAGGTAAATATATTTATTTTTTTTTAACTGTAAAAGAATGCAGCAGTTATTTTTTCTGATTTGTCCATTACTTCTATGTTGTACTTAACTATCAAAAATTTAACTTGTCCTCTGATCATGTTGCCATATAAAAGTAATTTTATATTGATTTGTTAATTTATGTTAAAGACCATATGTCTTTAAAAATTAATCAAAAACCAACTTTTTTCCCTTTGTATATCACTGCACAAATAATAATTTTTAGTATTCAACTGCATAGATGTGTATTAATATAACTAGTCCATTCTTGATGTACATCAAATTGCATCTAATTTTTAGTGTTATGGGCATTAATAGATATAACAGATTTTGTCCACACATCTCATATCCTTATAATAATTTATCAATACAAGATTTAGGAGTCACAAGATATGCCCATTGATGTTTACTGCCAAACTGCTTTCCAGAAAGGCTTCGGCACTTCCCAAGAAGTTCATGAAAGAACTTAATGAATGCATTTTAGTTATTCTTCTGGAAAAAATATATTAAATTCCTCTTTTCTTCAAAATATAAAATCCCATTAGTCAACAATCAAAGCATGTTTAATCAAACTTCTTGTTCAAAAACAGAAAATAAAGTCACTTTAAGTTGATCTTCAAACTTCTTTGGGATTTCAGAAATGCCATATAGTATTTAGAGTTAAGGAAGTATTGCATGAAGTCCTTTTTATTATCAGTATTTTATATATGAAAAAATTAAAGTTCAGAGATGATCAGGAACTTCTTTAACACCGTATAACTAGGAAATGAGGCATAGATTCAAACCTGGATTTTTACTAATTCCAAAATCCGTTCAATTCATCATACTCTGGCAGATTAACAAAACAGTAAGCTACGTTGAAACGCTTTGCTATAAATACTAAAATAAACACTAGCATTTACAGTTGGATTGTTTAGAAACTAACGCTTTTTAGTTTTAGAAATTAAGTGGATTTTAGGCAACCTTAGCTGAAACAACTGAGAATTTTGAAGAGCAAGAACCAGTCATTAGATAATTGAACATATTCTGAAGTGGCATTATAGCCTTTCTCATTTGGCTTTTGTTTACCGTTCAGTTTTAGGAAACTAATCTTACTAATGGATCTTACAAGTAAAATAATTGTATAGGAAAAACTGAAGTTGTATTAAGGTCTTAATCAAAATTTTCACATTGTCTGTTCTCACAGAGGTTTCCATCATACAGAAATTTCTTCCTAACTTCACCATTGTTTCTATTTTCTTTAGCACAGTCTCTTTCTTTTCAAAAGATTGCTCTTATCCTCTTGCTACCATCTAAAGAATGTTTTGCCCATATTACTTTCAACTTCAGGTAAAACAAAAAAAAGATACTTTAGTTGTCATTTGATGTTTAGTTGGGAGTGATAAAACTTTTTTTTGGCTTATTTCAAAATTTGTTTTGATATGGCTTTTAAAACCTTCCTATTAAGTCTGAAAAATACTATATTATTTTCCCTTCAAAGACTGTTAGTGATGTTGAAAAGAGTTATTCTGCTGTGCAATAATTATTATTAGGTCTTCACCCATAATTATTATTAGGTCTTCACCTGGACAGGATATAATTATTAATAAAACTGATGAATACATTATGATGATTCTATTTTGTAAGACTGGCTGTAAGTGAAATTATTAAATAGGCATTTGTCTTAAATTTCCTTCCACCTCTTTTTGCAGTACATGTCTCCCTTATTTTAACATTGTCTACACCAATAACCCATTTTCACGTTAGAATGGGCCAGGTTGTCAGATTATTCTCTCCTCTCTTTTGTCCCCTGCAGAATGTTAATTCATTAATTACTCCGTCTCAACTAAACTAGTCTAAGAAAATAATTCCTGTCAGTTAGTAACTGATACATTAAACCTTTCAGTGTTTTGTATTTAAAAAACATGCTTAGAGCTTGGTACAGAAGTGTTTTCAGTTGCTTTTTCTACCATATAGATGTTATATATGTATAACTTACAAATTTATATATAATAAAAGCATGTATATAAAATTTAATATAAATATCTCATACCTGCCTCCCCTTGGATAAGTGCTATTATAGACCATGGAGAAGGCAATGGCACCCCACTCCAGTACTCTTGCCTGGAAAATCCCACGGACGGAGGAGCCTGGTAGGCTTCAGTTCATGGGGTCGCTGAGGGTCGGACACCACTGAGCAACTTCACTTTCCCTTTTCACTTTCATGCATTGGAGAAGGAAATGGCAACCCACTCCAGTGTTCTTGCCTGGAGAATCCCAGGGACGGGGGAGCCTGGTGGGCTGCCGTCTACGGGGTCGCACAGAGTTGGACACGACTGAAGTGACTTAGCAGTATAGACCATCTCAACTCTTAACACTGATTTCGCCTGTCTTACTTCCTGTGACAGTTTCAAGTTTTACCACTTGTTGAGGAACACATGTACCCAGCACCGTCACTTTGACACCTTGTCAAATCTTTTAGACTTCTACTGACTCTTAGCATCACCTTTTGCTCCTCTGGGAAAAAAAAATAATTCTGGCTTTATATATTTTTGGGCCATAAATTTAGTTTCTTATTCTCGTAATTATTTTCCCCAATTAATATAAAGTTTGAGCTCCTTGTCTTGTTCCATGTATTATTAAAATTTTCTGGTTTTGAGTAATAAAAATAATACTACCTGAAATAAGAACTATTTGCTTATATAGATTTATATTTTAATTTTAGAATTTTCCTGTTGTTTCTAGTTTTTCAGTTGCTTTATTCTGTTGCTGTTGTTCTTAATGAACAAAATAGGAACTCCGCTTTTCTCTCCCAGATTGATTTGTCTGGGCATGTGATAATTAAATGTTAACTTGAAATCATGTCAGATTTTGGATCTAGAAAACCCATCACCAGACTATTCCACCAACCCTCTCTGCTCTCCTGCTGTGATGACACCACCAGGAAGCATAAAAATTTTCTTTTGCTTCATGGTTGCAAGTTGGTGGATTTCCTTTACTGAGGAACTTGTTAAAATTACTAGTGGAGCCCAGAAGGTACTCCAGAGATTGCATTGTAAAGCTGGATGAAAATACTTTCAGGTTCTCTGGTGCTTTGGATAGATTTGTTTATAATTTATTAATTATAACTTACAACTAATAGATTAATTTATAACAGTGAAGTCAATGAATATTGCTGTTAGTTTTTCTCAAAAAGCAAATTCTGATTATTTGAAGAAGTGGAACTTGACACCCCTGCCAGGCTTGGATTGAATCAGTCTAAATGCCACTTGTTCCGTAGTGAAGTTTCAAGTGTTAATACCTCTGCTGTGTTAAGCCCTCTCACAAGCGTGAAGTAGCTTGAGTGTTGGTCACTGCTGGCTTCGTTGATAATGAACACATCTTTAAAGTAAATGTGTCATCATTCCACCCCTCGGGTTATTTCACATTTCTTCCAGTGTTCAGCTTAAAGTAAGGGGGCAGCATGAAAGAACTGGTGCTGACTGGAAGATGACAGCTGCTAAAGTTGATTTCTTATCAGGGTTCTACTGTTTTCTTCAAGCAACCTGAACTGTGCTTGCATCTTTTATCTCTTCATATGACCTGCTTTCTGGATAATTCTGTACCCCCATGCGTTTGCTTTCACTCCTGTGTGACTGCCTTTTTCTTCAGGTCTCTTCCCACCACCTCCATGCTCCCTTTTACTCCTCCATTGCTGACTAAGAGTTCTCAGCTCTACTGTTTGTTGTTCTGTGCGTATACTCAGGCACTTTCTTAGGTTTTTAGCTTGGCACATTGTAAACATACAGAAGTTACTGAGATATATTCTTTAATCTGAATTACAGACCCACTTCTTAGAGTGGACCAAAGGAATTTGAAGGTCCTTTTAATTAAGGATTATTTAGATGTATTTGCTTCCATTCTACATTCTTGCTTTGATTATGCTAATACATGTGTAACTTTTGATAATATACACTTGAACTTTATTCATTAACTTCTGTCATGCTGAGAGTTATTTTTAATTAGGACTACTGAGATTTGTATTTCTGATTTTTAAAACTGCAACATTTGCAAATAGTGTTGAAAAACATTGAACACTAAATTTATGTAGGATTTAGGAAGTTAATGTATAATATTCTATGTTTGCCAAAAATTAATTATAGTGATTTGGGGAGGGTTTTTGTAAACTAAAAAGATATTTTGATTGTCACCAAAAACTGTTACAGTATGGTTCAACTTAAAAGTGAGATTACAAGTTTAATTAAGGTAGATATTTTATTTAGAGTTTATGTTATTACTTTGAAGATGTTGCTTCAAAAGCTTGTTCTTACATAAGTGTAAAGTACAAGTATTGGCAAGAAACTAAAGACCTAAGGCCTTATATTAGTTTACTTTTACCTTCTTATTAGATTTAATTTTTATATGTATAAATAATTGAAGCTAATATAATTTATAATTGTCAGTTTTATTGGAAACTTAATTTTTTCAGGAATATTATTGGTAACTCTGAGAAAATCATACTTGCATTTCACAAATAGCCATAATTACATTTTAAAGAGAAAGAACTTCTGAAGAGTGAGCTTTGAACTCTCACAATTCCTCTGTACTGGAATGTTTTCATCTAAGGATTGCTATGTATTAATGGTTTTCTTTAAATCCTCTTTTTCTGCCCACCAGCCAGGCCCGCAACTCCTCTTTCTGTGGGCACCATTGTCCCGCCGCCAAGGCCTGCTTCCAGACCAAAGCTTACTTCAGGCAAACTCTGTGGGATTAATGAAATAGTATGTACTCACTTTTCTGTTTCATTATAACCGTTTTGATTTAATATGCAAATGATATTTTTCTATATGTTCGTTTACTGCTAAATCCTTGGCATTTTCTACTCAAGTCTTCACAGTACAGAAAAATTTTCCCTGCTTTACTTCATCTTTTACTCGCCAGTTTAATTGCCAGAATTAAATTTCTGAGTATCAAGCTTAATCTTTTCCCCTGATACACATCTGCAGTGTTACCCCATAATCCATGTATAGAATGTTTTAGCTGAAGTAAAACAGAACAGATTGAAGGAAAGACGACTAGTCTGGGAGAATCTGACTCTGAATAGAACCCAAATAACTGGGGACAGAAGAGTGTCTTTCACTGCTTTGTATCTAGTACCCATGATTTGACATGTAGTAGGCACTAGGTAGGGAGAAGGCGATGGCACCCCACTCCAGTGCTCTTGCCTGGAAACTTCCATGGACCGAGGAGCCTGGTGGGTGCAGTCCATGGGGTCGCTAGGAGTCAGGCACGACTGAGTGACTTCACTTTCTCTTTTCACTTTCATGCATTGGAGGAGAAAATGGCAACCCACTCCAGCACTCTGGCCTGGAGAATCCCATGGGCAGAGGAGCCTGGTGGGCTGTAGTCCATGGGGTCGCTAGGAGTCAGACACAACTGAGTGATTTCACTTTCTCTTTTCACTTTCATGCATTGGAGAAGGAAATGGCAACCCACTCCAGTGTTCTTGCCTGGAGAATCCCAGGGACGGAGGAGCCTGGTGGGCTGTAGTCCATGGGGTCGCTAGGAGTCGGACACGACTGAAGCGACTTAGCAGCAGCAGCAGGCACTAAGTAAATACTTAATTCATAAAACTTTATAAACAGGAAAGGGTTCTTTTTAATTAAGCTCAGTATTCCATATTTTAATGATAAACCACCTGAGGAAGTGTTGGTAATGTATTATTGGAACAGTTAGGAATTTGGAAGGAAAAAAATCCATTTACCAAGTAAAAGATAAATGAATTAGAATCATATTTTTTGTATTTGTTTTTAACTAGAAAACTGGAAAGACAATAGAATTAAGATTTTCTCCTCTGAATGGGGTAAACTTTTCTCAGTAAGGAGGCATTAATTACAATGAATTATAAGGAAAATGTAGACAGGTTTATAAATGCCAAAAGTGAAGCAATATTTAGGAAGAAAATACTTGCTTCAAATGAAAAAAAGAGTTAGTGAAAGCTCAGATAATACTAAGATTTCCTCAAACTAAATCAGGCAGAGCTAATATAGACAGCTTGTAAGACAGAAATGCCAGTTTTGTTTTTATCTATAGAATTAGCTAAAGTTTTTTTAGATTTATTATTTTTCCTTCTTCTAAGGTTCATCTATTCATTGCTGGCAAGAGTGCAGAAAAATATTCTCTTATATTATTATAGGCAATAGGGTAAATTGAGTTACCCAAATAGTAAGCAGTTTGGCATTATGTATGAAAAACTTTCATACTGTTTAATAATTTAGCTTCTGAGAATCTATCTTAAGTACGCTTTTTAAAATACAGAAAAAGTTTTATATACATTACAGAAAAAGTTCTATATACAAAGATTCTCTTTACAGGATTATTTTAAAATAGTCTTTTCAGCTCTATGGTATCTAATTGTGAGTTTTAAGAGACACAATAAATTTGGTTTATTAATAGTATGTTAAAACTAATCTTACTTGATACCTAAAAATATTTTCTGATAACTGGGGGATTATTTGAGCATTTTGGTAAGTGACATTTTGTTTTTAAGCCCAGGCCATTCAGCCCACCTATAACTTCTAATACCAGCCCACCTCCTGCTGCTCCATTAGCACGGGCAGAAAGTTCTTCCTCTATCTCATCTTCTGCTTCCCTAAGTGCTGCCAATACTCCAACTGTAGGTAAGTACGTATCACAGATTGCATGCAAAAGTTAACGTCCAAAATATGATCAGGTTGACTGATGGTAGTAAAGTTTTAACATTTGACATTTTGGTTTTGGGGAAACACACCTGGCATTATCAAACTAATAATGATAGTTCCTTTTTCACATTTTATATTATCTGAATAGAGAATTTTAATCATGATTAGCACTGTTAAGAATGCATCAAACATAAATTTTTGACCAATATGAATATAATTGAAGGCAGAATATGATGCAGTACTTTCTACTTGCATTCCTAAAAAAAAATTGTTTTAAAAAGCAGTTGACTCTGAAAGAAAGAGGGCTTTGTGCTTGCAGTGTGATCCTTGGACCTGCAGCATCTGTCTGTATCACCTGGAAACTTAATAGAAATGCAGTCCTTTTAAGTTAGAAACTGTGGAGTGGGGCTAGCAGTCCTTGAATAGGCCTTCCAGGCAACTCTGATGCATGTTAAGCTTCAGAATCCCAACTATAATTAAGCTGATTTAATTATACCCAATTTGATTTGTCAAAACTCAGGAGAAATGCAGCTTCTGTGTATATCCAGTATAAAAATTGCATAAGTGGTACAGGCTGAGAGAATTGATTTGATTTCTAAATGTCTGAACATGGTGTTACTATTTTTATTTTATATACCTTTGTGAGCATACTGTTTTTCCCATGTTCTAACTTTATGTAAATAATATATTCAATAAGTATTTCTGTTTGCTGTAATGGGCACTTTCTTTTTATATTTTGTTTGCATATGTGGTTTTCTTACTTTTTATTTCCATAGAATCTGTGTTTTAGTCATAAAGAACATAGATGGGTCCTGTTAGAAATCAAGCAGGTCTGAATTACCAAAATTGCTTTAGTCATTTCCCATTACCTAGATAATTCATAACGTTTTCTGTTTGTAAAGGAAACTTTAATTTTGATTAAGTTGGAAAATATTTGTTTATAGTTTTAGCCAGTGCTGGCAATAGGAGAATCAAAGTAGGTGGCAGTGATGGTACAGGCATGCAGGATGTAATGTGGACTTTGTGCAAGAGTTTCTTTAAATCTATCTAAATTGTTCTCTCTCTTTATTATGATATTTATTCAGCTCTCTGTTCAGATTTAAGTTTTTGATTCTTCTTGTTCTTGAAAGTATTTTCTTTTTCCTGCAATATTTTGTTTTATTTAAATATGATAGAAGATGATAATTTGATTGGGACACTCTGTGAAATTGAAAAGCACTGTGAAACTTCACAAGGTATTGTATCAAAAGCAGATGTATGTGTTAACTAATGATCCTAAAGTATATCTAAAATATTGTTACCCAATTTTTCCTTTTCCAGCAATGTATAGTGTTTAAGAAATCAAGAATAACTCTTAAGGTTTAAGTGTCTCAATTTTGTACTAATTATGTCCAGTTTCTATACAGGATCTATTGATGATACTGGATAAATTATAGAAATATACAGTATTTTTGCATTATCTTCCATCCCCCCACTCTTCTTTCCTCTCTATTAAGATATAACAATAAACATTACTCTGGGGCTATCAGAAGCAGAGAAAAACTGATTAGGAAAGAACCAGAAAGATTATATCAGTGTAAAGAAAACTATAATATAAAGACATGCAAAGCAAACACTAACATACAAAAACCGCTCATACAGTGAGCTGAAGTTAGAGGCACAGAGGCAGGAAGTAGTTGGGATTAAGCACCTGTTTTTCACTTCTGAGCTGAAAGGAATTCCACAAAAATCTATTCATTGAATGTTACAAAGGTAGATACTCTTTATTTCAGCTTTCTCTGTCTGCACTTTCAAAACACATACAGTGTTTAAATATGCAACAGTTAAGTCAGAATTAGAATGCATATTATCCTTAAAAAAAGAATATCCAAGGAATTATTTCTGTACAGGGAGTTATTCTGAATAATACAGTACACATTTAGACTTTTTAGGGACTTAAGTACATATTTCCTATGTTAAACATTTTAAGTATACAATATGGTCTTGGGAACAAAGATGGAAAACAAAGGAGGATATGGAAAAATGTTAAGTAGATTTTGAGTTTTCCCCCTAACTCTCCAATACTTTTTGCTTCTCACCAGTATTTCAATAACAGGCTTTAGAATTTATGGGGAAACTTTTTCAAGAACTCTAATTTTATATGCCCAAATTGGGTAATTGAAAAGAAGAACTTTGTAGGTTCGTTTGATTTTTAATGTCAGAGCAGTCGCAGACATTAATGTTACCCCTGACTGTGTGTCAATATTCACTTGTGTAGATTATTTAAGGGAAAAGATTAATTTCATATTTAGGAAAATATAATTTTCTCTAATAAAAGATTACTATAGCCTTCCTCTTTCTCTGAAAATATGCTTTCCTGAATTTCTAGTGACTCTCTAGTTTAGAACAATATATTTATTTAAAAATTGAACTAATTTAAATTTACAGTGAAATTTTCCCACTGCATGAACATGTGTTTGCCTAGTTGTAATCACATATCCTAGAAACTACTGCCTCTTGATCAAGCCCGTTATTTAATTATCTCTTGCCTCATCTTGAATTTCTGTCAAGTCATTTGTATCTTCAATCCAGGATTCACTGTATTCAGTGATCTTGCAGAATGCAAAACATAATCATGTTTTTTTAAAACATTTTCAGTGGCTTTTAGTGCC
Source organism: Oryx dammah (assembly GCF_014754425.2). NCBI lineage: Eukaryota > Metazoa > Chordata > Mammalia > Artiodactyla > Bovidae > Oryx > Oryx dammah. The sequence goes on from NW_024070204.1 coordinate 62,708,783, forward strand.
AGAAGAATAAAATTAAAGGTCCTCCATGTCCTGTCTGGGTCATAAACACTTCTTCAGACACATTTTCATGTCCTTTCATCACTCAGCCTATCACCCACAAAGTATGTTTCTGATTTCCAAAAAGAACTACTTGTGGTTCAAAAAGGCACCATTTCTTCCATGCCTCTTTGGCAAAGTGTCTGGCATATATTAGTGCTTAGTAAATAGTAGCTGTTGTGATTTCGTGAATACATTTTAATACTGAGTTTATTTTCATATGAAATTTTAAGTTGTCTTGTTAGGGAGGATTTACTTTCCCAGTGACCTAGAAATAGCAGTTCCTGTTTCTGTGTATTTTTAATCACTGAGCCCTTTTTTTAAATTATGAAGAACCTTCTAAATCAGAATTCATCAAAATCTTTAACATTACAAAATCTTCCTGTCCTCTAAAGGTAACAAAAGCTCTTTCTCATTGTTAGTAGCGTACTAAGTTTAGTTGCAAGGCAAAAAAAACTGATTTTTGTCAGAATTAATATTCTAGGTATCATGAAGTAACTCACATTGAAATAAACATATCTGGTGGCTGTGAACATTGTATAATGTTTACATAACAAAAACATACATTCAAATTTTGGAGATACGTGTTGATCTAGGTTATTTTTTTCTTTAAGAATGAATAATTACTCTATTGACTTATTTTTACAAAATTGCATCATAAATCACATGTTAAAAGAAATGTTCCACTTTCCAATCAGTAACAATAATGGTAAGGCATAAATGAGAAGAGTACATTTGTAAAGAAAGAAAAAAAGAAGAGCAGTACACTATTTGAAGGGATTTTTCTGTCATGAAGTAAACCAGATATGTTGTTTAGGTTTTTAAAATACACATGCATTGAACTTGTTTACATTTTGTTATGCTTTTAAAACATGTATGATTTGTCTCTAAATGTATCTTACTAAGTGAATTTTATGTCAAGAATGTTACACCCAAATGATGTTATTAGTCGTATTTCAAGGAAAGATAATATGGGAATATAGTACAAGCATTAGACAAAGAAGAGGTAAAAGAGAATTACAGCAACCCACTCCAGTGTTCCTGCCTGGAAAATCCCATGGACAGAGGATCCTGGCGGGCTATAATCCATAGGGTCACAAAGAATCAGACGTGACTGACCATCTGTGTGTGCGCACACGCACGTACATACACATATATACACAATGGTAAGGAGTACATGATCACATTACATTGCTCATTTAGAAGTACCCAATGGACAGAGATACCTTAAGTAGAAAAATCTCAGGGTAGAACCTGAGAGAATTTAATATCTGAATGGTTTTGAAGCCATATTGTAGTAACTTCAGCTCTTCGTGTGAAGAGCTTTTTCCCCTCTGACATTCCTTAACCCAACCCTTCTGTGTCATTCCTTTAAAAGTCAGTGTGACATGTTTTCCTGACTTTTTATTTGTTCAATTTGTTTTATGCTCTGTCTTTTAACCAGATTTATACTTGGGGCATCTTTGAAACCAGTAATAGAGTTAATTGTGACAAGCTAACATTTTGACTCTACTCTGTCTTGGTATTCAATAAATACCTTTCTATAGGATTAACAAAAGACTTGTATTTATTCTAGGTGTGTCACGAGGTCCCAGTCCTGTCAGCCTTGGAAATCAAGACACCCTGCCTGTGGCAATTGCCCTCACAGAATCTGTTAATGCCTACTTTAAAGGGGCAGATCCCACCAAGTTAGTTTTTCAAAGATGTGTGTGTACGTGTGTGTGTGTTGCAGGGAACAGGGGACGTGGTGGTAAATTTTGAGAGTTATCTTTTGATTCTCTATAGGCTAGGGTTTTCTATTACTTGTTTACTTGCTTTTTGCTACCAAATATAGTCATTTAGAGATTGTCCTTCAGATGTAAGAAACCATTATAATCAGTAGTGTTGGCTATTTTCTAGTTTATGTACCTTTTTGGCCAGGTTTTATGACCAGTGTGATACATCTGTTGTTTAACACATCTGTAGAACAGGATTGTGGCAGCTGACCTAGATGGGGATAGAACTCTGAATCTTTGCCTAATGTATATCTTTGGTGAAAGTGTGATTTTTGCAAGAACGACCTACAGTGTATATCTGTTTACAGCAGACTCTTGAAGGGTTAGTTTAACCTCTTACTTTTAAGAAAATGATCTTTGGGTAAATGATCACTCTTATTTATTTTTCATGTATAACATTCATTCATTAAATATTTTAGTGCATAATATGTCTAAGACTTATAAGTTTGCATTGTTGTGAAAGAAAGTTTATTAGTTTTCTCTTGAGATAATGTAAGCTCTGTAGAGAAGAATTTTTGTTTAGTAAAGTATCCTCAGCACTTAGAATCTTACATATGGTAAGCGTGCAAATATTTTATGAATTAATGTGTGTTGAATGAATAATGTTACTTATGAAAAGTAGAGGTATTGATAATATGCTATGAAGAAAAATAAACCAGGTTAAGGGGATAAACAGTTAACAACAGTCAGCTACTATTTTAGATAAAATGATCAGAGAAAACTTTTTGAGGTTGATTTAAGTAGATGTGTGAGAGACATTGAGGGAAGAGCAAGCCATGCACATAACTTGAGTGAAGAGCATTCCAGGAGGTATAAGGGACTGAGGTAGAAGCACACTTGAGATATTCAAGAAACAGCGGAAAGAACCATGTCACTGAGTAGAAGTAAACAAGGAGGAAGGTAGTCATGATAAGTCCACAGAGGGAACAGATCAAGTTGGATATTGTAGACCATGATAACGAGGTTGGAATTCCTTCTCCGTGAGGTGGGAAGCAAGTCGAGACTTTTGAGCAGAGAAGTGATGAGGCTACTAACCTATGCTTTTGAAGTAGCACTCTGCCTGCTATATGGAGAATAAACTAGAAGGAGCCAGAGTGGATGCAGTGAGAAAGGGTTAACCACTGAAGTCCAGGTGGGAAATGATGGTTATTTGTACAAGGTATTAGCAGAGGAGATGGTGAGTGGTAATGGGAGTTTTGAATATATTTTGAAAAGAGAGCTGTCAAGTTTGTTGAGGGTGTAGATTGCTAAATTTGAAGTACTTATTAAGACAACTTAGTGGAGATGTTGATGATAGTTGAATACATGATTCTGGAGTTAGGGAGATAGGTTCAGATTAGAGAGAAAATATTTGGAAGTTATTAGTTTGTACATGACACTTTAAACTGAGGGCATTAGGGTGTAAAGAAGAGATCTGATGAGAACTAAGTCCTGGCCCCCTCCAGTGTTTAAAAACAGGAAGCTAAGAATGATCAGCAGTGGAGTTTGGGACAGCAAGCTATATGAGAGGCGAGGAGAGAACCAATAGAGCAGTGTCCCAGAAACTGAATGAACTCTCTCATGAAAGCAGGCGTCAGGCCAAGAAAAATCGATCATTGACATTATAGAGGTCATTAATGACCTTCACAGGAGCAGCTCTAGTAGACTGGTGGAGATGAAAGCCAGCTTCAGGGAAGCTCAGGAGCAGGAGATGATGCAAATATAGACAGCTGTATTCAGAGAAAGCAAATGTTAGGCAGTTCTTTTAGGATAGTTTGCTCTAAGTAGGAGGAGAGAAAGTGGGCGGTAGCAGGAGAGGAATCAGAGGAGGCTTTTATTAACTTTAGTTTTTGTGTTTTTTAAAGATAATAGGCATTTCAGTATGCATGTGGGAAAAATCTAATATTTATGGAAAAAACTGGACCTGCAGGAAAGGGGACAATTGGATGAGTGAAATTCTTCAGTATGAGATGTGCTTCAGGACAGAAGTGACAGGATTAACCTTAGGTGCATAGACTTATTATCTGTTGAAATTGGAGGGAAGGCAGAAGGTATAAATGCCTTCAGCCTAAGGGACATTTAGGATTTTAGCAGTGAGACTGTGAGGAAGTTCTTTTCTCATTTTATTTCCTTCATAAAATTTAAAGGAAAGTCATTGACTGCAGGTGGAGGGGGTGATATTTTACAGGTTAAAGAAGAAAGAAAGTATGAAAAGAGCTAGGGAATGTAGTCGAATATCCTATACCAATACTAAGGAGGTCCAATTGAGAGTTCTGGCTGTATAGTTATATGGTTTTTCTAGTCACATTCAGCCATATAGAAGGGGGTGAGGAGCTGGATTTGGTTAAGACTTTTGCCAAGCAAGCATAGTCAAGTGAGAGAGAACCAAGGGGTGGTTCTGCAAAGGAGTGTGCATAATGATGGACCGTGATGTCTCAGGCTGGGAAACTGAGGATATTAAGGGAAGGAAGAGTGAAGATGAGTGGAAAAGCTAGGAGGAACATGGGCCATGGAGGGTTTGATGAAGCTGGGGATGCAGTACTAGGTGGAATGATTTAGAAACGTAGGAAGTGACAGTCTGATCAGTGGGGAGTCAGACTGAGGTGATAGAGGGTCTGAAGTGTGGCTGAGGTAGGCTGGAAGGCAGGAGCTAGAAGGTAATACCAAAGTATTGAGAGGATTTATCTGTGTGGATAGTGATATCACTAAAAATTTATGATAGGAGTAGTGGTACAGAAATAGATTGCCAATGAGTCAGGAGCTGAAATTTTCAGGAAATGAAATGTTGAAAATGATTTGAAGGGTTGTGATAGAGAATAGAATAATCTGATGTTTTTTCAAAAGAAGGTGGTTCTTCTTTCAAAAGAATGTTTTTCAGAAGGAAGGAAGAATATATAGTTGGTAAGAAGCAGTGAGAAGGCACCTACCACTGCCACCATCAGGCCCAGCACTTTGTAGGGTTTGGAGGGGAAAATAGCTACAGCTGGAGATAGTGTTACCCAGGGAACACTATGAGACTGCCAGGGGATGGTTCGAGCAAACGTTATCAGTGTGCTTCCATTTGTGTTTGGCATTTTAATTCTAGGAGAGACTGGTGTTAGATGAATAAGTCATTTCACAATTAATCATTTTTTATTAGGAAATAATTCATCCATAATTATAAAGTGCTGTATATATAAATAAAGCCCTTTTTAAACTAAATATGCCTCAAATGGAGATTTAAATGCCTTATTTATAAACTGTTTAAATTTTTCACAATCTCCACTTCCAGGTGTATTGTGAAGATCACTGGTGACATGACAATATCATTTCCAAGTGGAGTTATTAAAGTCTTCACCAGTAATCCATCTCCACCTGTGCTCTGCTTCAGGGTGAAAAATATCAGCAGACTAGAACAAATTCTTCCAAATGCACAACTTGTGTTCAGGTTTGTGTACTTTTGTTTTGAAGGTGACATTCCTCTTTAAGAAATTTTTTATTTCTTCTTTGAAGCAATACTAGTTCAATTTGAAGACAGTACCAAAATTACTATATTAATTAGGCTACTGCTATCTTTGTTTTATGCATGCTGGTGGTGGTAATAGTTATTGTTAAATCCTTCTCTGCTGTACATCTTCTCATCTTTTAGGCAGCCTTCTGCTGTGTACCATTCTTTATCCCCTAACTTTAACTTTTTCTACCCTATCTTTTGGTTCATTTCTACTAGTCTTTCCCAAGTCACCAAATTACTACAGAGAGGCAGATCATAAAGATAAATAAAATAATGAAAAATTTCTTATATGTACAGTGATCCATCACAGTGTGATTCTAACACAAAAGATTTCTGGATGAACATGCAAGCTGTTACTGTCTACCTCAAGAAGCTATCAGAGCAAAATCCAGCTGCTTCTTACTATAATGTAGATGTATTAAAGTATCAGGTAAGTATCATATCATTATATTAAAATATTTTAATATTCAATTAAAATACTAGCAAATAGAATATTGCATAACATTAAATAACATGTCATGGCCAAAATGAAGTTCATTTGAGCAATGCTGCAAAGATATTTCAAAATTTTAAAATCTTTTAATAAGCTTATGGAGATTTTGACCAATTTGATCAAATTCACCACCTATTACCAATTAAAATACTGAGTAAATATAAATATATGAATATGTCCTTCACCTAAAAAGACTAGCATATCAATCTTAATAATGAAATACCTAAAGCATTGAAAGAAGTGGCAAAGATACCTATTATTCCTATTAGTATGTAAGATTTTTCTGGATGTGTTAGTATAGTTCAGTTCAGTTCAGTCACTCAGTCGTGTCCAACTCTTTGCGACCCCATGAATCACAGCACACCAGGCCTCCCTGTCTATCACCAACTCCCGGAGTTCACCCAAACTCACGTCCATCGAGTCGGTGATGCCATCCAGCCATCTCATCCTCTGTCGTCCCCTTCTCTTGTCCCCAATCCCTCCCAGCATCAGAGTCTTTTCCAATGAGTCAACTCTTCACATCAGGTGGCCAGAGTATTGGAGTTTCAACTTTAGCGTCAGTCCTTCCAAAGAACACCCAGGACTGATCTCCTTTAGAATGGACTGGTTGGATCTCCTTGCAGTCCAAGGAACTCTCAAGAGTCTTCTCCAACACCACAGTTCAAAAGCATCAATTCTTTGGTGCTCAGCTTTCTTCCCTGTCCAACTCTCACATCCATACATGACCACAGGAAAAACCATAGCCTTGACTAGACGGACCTTTGTTGGCAAAGTAATGTCTCTGCTTTTGACTATGCTATCTAGGTTGGTCATAACTTTCCTTTCAAGGAGTAAGCATCTTTTAATTTCATGGCAGCAGTCACCCTCTGCAGTGATTTTGGAGCCCCCCAAAATAAAGTCTGACACTGTTTCTACTGTTTCCCCATCTGTTTCCCATGAAGTGATAGTTAAACTAGAGAATTAAGTAATTGGTGGTAAATTGGGAAAGAACCAAAGTTATTAGTACAGGTGATATATCTCTGAATATATCAAGAGATATATTGATATCAATATATCTTAAGAGAATCAACTTAAAAACTGATGTAGGAGAATTTAGCAAAGTGCTCATTTAGAAATTAATAGCTTTCAAAACAACCATTTAGGAAAACTAATGGAGAATAATATTCACATCAAAAAAAAAAAACCCTAATTAGAGCTGGAGACGTTGTCCAAGGTGGTAACACAGGAAGATCCTGAACTCACTTTCTCCCAGGGACACACCACATCTTTAAGAGGGAATGTTCCCTCTTAAAGACTGAAAGATAGCTAAGTAGCTCCTTCACATCAGCACATAAGAAAAGGACTACATTGAGGCAAGTAGGAGAGGCTGAGATCCAGCTTCACCACAGGCCTCAACCCCAGCAAGGCAGCCTGTTTATCACCTGGATGGAACTCAGAAACCTGGAGCTTCTTTCTGAGGTAAAACAGTTGTAACCAGCACAGACACTCCAGCTTCTGAGACCTGCACTTGATAGACAAGTCCCTGAAACATCTGGCTTTGAAAACCAGTGGAGCTCACATCCACAGGAACCAAGGGCTACAGGGATCTGAGAAACGCTTTAAAGGGCTTGCATGCAGACTCAAGCATTCCAGGTATACAAGTGGCCATGTGAAGGAGATTCATTTGTTGATCTTAAAGTGTCAGCTTGAAGGGCCAGGGCGTGAGGTGAACACTCTCCAGGGAATGAGGTGCTGAAGGGCACCTCTTTAGCTCTCCTCCTCTACTTTGCTAAAGCAAACAGGTACCACTTTATGATTATTTTTCCTATAGACTTTTTTTCTTGGTGGGTGCTACTTTATCCTCCAACCAGTGGACTCTCTCTCTCTCTCATGCTAAGGCTGGCAGGTGCTATCTTTTTTATTTAAGACTTTCCCCACTTTTCTTGGTGGGTGTCATTTTTGTGCTGTCTTCTGCAACACTGGTATCTACTAGAAGAATTTTTATAGATGTCTAGTGCCCCAGGTTTTGCAGCTGTAGACCAGGGGACACCCCTTGTTCTCCTGCCTCTGGAGGCCAGGGTAGCTTATAATTCTGAGTCCCACAGGACTGTAACAGTTAGTGAGACAGTTCTTGGCAAGATACTGCCACCAGGGTAATGCACAGAAAGCAGACTGAAAAACTCCAGTAGTCTTTCTCTAAAAGACTTCATTTGCTTGGCCTGGAACAGCAGCCCAAGGGACGGGCTTCAGATTTGACGCACATCTAGGAGTCTGCAGGTATGTTCTGAGAGAACATAGGCTTGGGGGTGCAGTCAGTTCACTCCCTCAGCCTCGCCCCAGCTCACCAGTTTCTCCCAGAAGGGAACTTATACACTCATCCAGAGCCCTGATTTTTGTGACTGTCCACCCAGGGACATCTCCAGATCACCTGATCGGGTGGCCAGCGGGGCTTACACTTGTCTTCAGTCCCACAGGACTGTATCTACTTGCCTGCTTTCAGAGCTGCTGCCTGGGGGGGTCTAGCTTCCTAATTGGTCTGAATCTACATGCTGGCAGATGTCCTGCTTTGGAACACTAACAGGTCTTGGCACTCCCTTGATCACCAGGAGCTAGTTAATATAAAATAGGCTGCTTGGACAATCACCAAGGTTTGAGAGGCAACCAAGAGCTAAGGCAAGATTGAACAGTAAGGTTCATCTCCTACAAGAGATTAGTCATTCAAGACTGGAAGGGATGGTTATTTCACCTAATACAAAGCAGCACAGAAAATCAAGTAAAATGAGGAGACAGGAATATATTCGAAACAAAAGAATAAGGTAAAACCTTAGTGAAAAAACCTTGATGAAACAGAGGTAAGTAATTTACCTGATAAAGAGTTCTAAGTAGTGGTAATAAAATGCTCACCTCACTTGGGAGAAGAATCGGTAAGCACAGTGAGAATTTCAGCAAAAAAAAAGAAAACGAAAGAAAGTAACAAATAGAAGTCACTGAACTGAAGAATACAGTAACTGATTTGAAATATGTACTGGAGGGGTTCAGCCACACAACTACATGAAGCAAAGAAAAGACAAGTGAATGCAAAGACAGGGCAGTGAAACTCACCTTAATCAGACCAGCAGAAACAAGAAAAGAACTTTAAAAAGTGGACACAGCTCATTGGACAACATCAAGCAAGCAAACATTCACATTTTGGGAGTTCCAGAAGGAGAATAAAGGGGCTGAAAACTTACTGAAGAAATAATAATTGAGAACTTCCCTAAGAACCTGGGGAAGGAAACGGACATTAGATCCAAGAAGCCCAGAGAGACTCACACTAAGACACATAATTAAAACGATGAAAGTTAAAAAAAAAAAGAATCTTAAAAGCAGGAATGGAAAAAAAAAAAACAAGGGAACTCTTTTAAGACCATCAGCAGAAACTTTGCAGGCCAGAGGGATATATTCAAAGTAAGTTTTTAACCAAGAATTCTCTACCTGGCAAAGTTATTGCTCAGAATTGAAGGAAAGATAAAAGAGTTTCCTAGACAAGCAAAATTTAAAGGAGGTCATCACTAATCAACTGGCCTTACAAGAAATGTTAAAGGGACTTCTTAAGCTGAAAAGGGTACTAATTGGTAACAAAAGCATGAAAGTATAAACCTCACTGGTAAAGGTAAATATAAAGAAGAGGTGGATTAATCCTATATAGGTAATATGAAGGATAGACAAAAATAGTAAAAAATAACTGCAATAATTAGTGAAGGGATACACAAGATAAAAAGATGTAAAATGTGATGTGAAAACCAAAATTTGGAGAAGTAAAAGTGTAGAGCTTTGGAAAGTATTCAGACTTAAGTTGTTTGCAACTTAAAAATGGACTGTTAGGTAGGTTGTTATATGTAAAGTGTTAATGTTGGTCACTTAGTCGTGTCTGACCCTGCAACCGCATGGCCTGTAGCCTGGCAGGTTCCTCTGCCACATTAGACTAGATAAACTTAACAGATAATTAGAAAACATTCCATCCAAAAGCAGCAGAATACATATTCTTCTCAACTGCATATGGAATGTTCTCCAGGATCATCCATTAGGTTAAAAAGTCATAATCAATTTAATATTGGAGTCATGTCAGGCATCTCTTTTTGGATCACAGCAGTATGAAACTAGAAATTGGTTACAAGAAGACTGAAAAATTCACATATATGTATGGATTAAACAGTATTAAAGCTACTGAGTAATCAGTAGGTCAACAAAGAAATCATAGGAGAAGTAAAAAAAATACCTTGAAACGAAAATACAATATACCAAAATTAATGGGATGCAGCAGAAGCATTTCTTAGAGTGAAGTTCAAAGTGATACAGGCCTACCTTAAGAAGAAAGAATAATTTCAGACAGCTTAACTTTACACCTCAAGCAAATAGAAAAAAAAAGCAAACAGAGCCCAAAATTGGTAGAAGGAAGGTAATAACAAAGTTCAGAGCAGAAATAGATACTAAGAAAAACGATCTGTGAAACTAAGAGCTAGTTCTTTGAAAAGATAGACAAAATTGACAAACTTTTATCTAAACTCACCAAGAAAAAAGGAAGGCTCAAATAAAATCAGAAACAAAGGAGGAGTTGTTACCACCAATACCACTAAAATACAGAGAATCACAAGAGACTACTATGAACAATTATATGCACAAATTGGACAACCTATAAGAAAAAGATAAATTGACAGGAACATCCAACCAACTTTCCAATACTGAATCATGAAGTAGAAATATGAATAGATCAGTTCCTAGTAAGGAGATATGAATCCATAATTGGAACCCTCCCAACAAACAAAAGTCCAGGACCATATAGTTCACTGCCAGATTCTGCCAAGCATTAAGAGAATTAATACCAATTCTTCTCAAACTGATTGCAAATAGATGCCAGGGATTAGATCTGATAGACAGAGTGCCTGAAGAACTGTAGACGCAGGTTCATGACATTGTACAGGAGGCATGATCAAGACCGACCCCAAGAAAAAGAAATACAAAATGGCAAAATGGTTGTCTGAGGAGACAGATAGCTGAGAAAAGAAGAGAAGCTGAAGACAAAGGAGAAAAGGAAAGATATACCCATCTGAATGCAGAGTTCCAAAGAATAGGAAGGAGAGATAAGAAAGCCTTCCTCAGTGATCAATGCGAAGAACAATAGAATGGGAAAGACTAGAGGTCTCTTCAAGAAAATTAGAGATACCAAGGGAACATTTCATGCAAAGATGGGCACAATAAAGGACAGAAATGGTATGGACCTAACAGAAGCAGAAGATGTTAAGAGGTGGCAAGAATACACAGAAGAACTATACAAAAAAGATCTTCATGACCCAGATAATCATGATGGTGTGATCACCAACCTAGAGCCAGACATCCTGGAGTGCAAAGTCAGGTGGGCCTTAGGAAACATCACTACAAAGGTAGTGGAGGTGATAGAATTCCAAATGAGTTATTTCAAATCCTGAAAGATGATGCTGTGAAAGTTCTGCACTCAGTGTGCCAGCAAATTTGGAAAACTCAGCAGTGGCCACAGGACTGGAAAAGGTCAGTTTTCATTCCAATCCCAAAGAAAGGCAATGCCAAAGAATGCTCAAACTACCACACAGTTGTACTCATTTCACATGCTAGTAAAGTAATGCTCAAAATTCTCTAAGCCAGGCTTCAAAGTTCATAAACCGTGAACTTTCAGATGTTCAAGCTGGATTTAGAAAAAGCAGAGGAACCAGGTCAAATTGCCAGCATCCATTGGATCATCAAAAAAGCAAGAGAGTTCCAGAAAAACATCTATTTCTGCTTTATTGACTATGCCAAAGCCTTTGACTGTGTGGATCACAATAAACTGTGGAAAATTCTTCAAGAGATGGGAATATCAGGCCACCTTACCTACCTCCTGAGAAATATGTATGCGGGTCAAGAAGCAATAATTAGAACTGGACATGGAACAACAGACTGGTTCCAAATAGGAAAAGGAGTACGTCAAGGCTGTATATTGTCACCCTGCTTATTTAATTTATATGCAGAGCACATCATGCAAAATGCTGGGCTGGATGAAGCACAAGTTGGAATCAAGATTGCTGGGAGAAATATCAATAACCTCAGATATGCAGATGACACCACCGTTATGGCAGAAAGCGAAGAAGAACTAAAGAGCTTCTGGATGAAAGTGAAAGGAGAGTGAAAAAGTTGGCTTAAAACTCAACATTCAGAAAACTTAAGATCATGGCATCCGGTCACATCACTTCCTGGCAAATAGGTGGGAAACAATGGAAACAGTGAGACTATTTTGGGGGGCTCCAAAACCACAGCAGATGGTGACTGCAGCCATGAAATTAAAAGACACTTGCTCCTTGGAAGAAAAGTTATGACCAACCTAGACAGCATATTAAAAAGCAGAGCTATTACTTTGCCAACAAAGGTCCATCTGGTCAAAGCTGTGGTTTTTCCAGTAGTCATACGTGGATGTGAGAGTTGGACCATAAAGAAAGCTGAGCACTGAAGAATTGATGCTTTTGAACTGTGGTGTTGGAGAAGACTCTTGAGAGTTCCTTGGACTGCAAGGAGATCAAACCAGTCAATCCTAATGGAGATCAGTCCTGAATATTCATTGGAAGGACTGATGCTGAAGCTCCAGTACTTTGGCCACCTGATGCGAAGAACTGACTCATTGGGAAAAAAACCCTGATGCTTGAAAAGACTGAAGGCAGGAGGAGAAGGGGACAACAGAGTATGAGATGGTTGGATAGCATCACCGACTCAATGGACATGAGTTTGAGCAGGCTCTGGGAGTTGGTGATAGACAGGGAGGCCTGGTGTCCTGCAGTCCATGGACGTGACTGAAGTGAACTTCTCAAACTCTTCCAAAAAAAAAAAAAAAAACAGAAAAAGAGGAAAGACTTCCAAACTCATTTTATGAGACTAGCATTACCCTGATACCATAACGAGATAAGGACAGAACAAGAAAAAAATTACAGGCTGATATCCCTGATGAATATAGATGTAAAAATCCTCAACAAAATAATAGCATACCAACTCAGTAATACATTAAAAAGGTCATACACCATGATCAAGTGGGATATATTCTAGGGATGCGAGGATGGTTTCACATGCAGAAATCAATCAACATAATATACAACATTAAGAAAAGGAAGATGAAAATCATATGATCATCTCAGTGGATTACAGAAAAAGAATTTGACAAGATTTAACATCTGTTTATGATTAAAAACTCCCAGTGCAGTGGGTATAGAGGCAGCGTGCCTCAACATAATAAACGCTATATATGACAAGCCTACATACAGCTAGCATCAGGCTCAGTGGTGGAAATCTGAAAGCTTTTCCTCTAAGAGCGGGTATAAGACAAGGAGGCCCACTCTTAACTCTTTTTATTCAGTAATAAAAGTTCCAGCCATATCAATTAGGGAGGAAAAGAAAAGGCATCCAGTTTTCTCACTCTTCGCTAATCACATAGTATATGTAGAAAGCCTTTAGACTCCTTCAAAACAAAACTTAGAATAAGTACTGAATAATAAATGGATTCAGTGATGTTGCAGAATCCAAAATATATCTGTTGTGTTTCTGTACACTAATAATAAACTAGAAGAGGAAATTAAGAAAATAATCAAAAGAATAAAATACTTAGAGATAAATTTAACCAAGGAGATGAAATACCTGTACATTGAGAACTAGAAGACAGTGATAAAAGACAAAATGAAAAGCTAATCCATGCTCATTGATGGAAGAATTAAAATTGTTAAAAATACCCCTACTACCCAAACAGATGTAATGTAATACCTATTAAAATTTCAATGGCATTTTTTCACAGAAATAGAATGTGCTTAGTCGCTCAGTCATGTCCTACTCTTTGCGACTCCATGGACTGTAGCCCACCTGTCCTTGGGGGTTCTTCAGGCAAGAATACTAGAGTGGGTTTCCATCCCCTCCTCCAGGGGATCTTCCCAACCCAGGTCTCCCACATCGCAGGCAAATTCTTTACCTACTGAGCCACCAGGAAAGCCCCACAAATAGAATAAACTATCCTGAAATTTGCATGGATTGACAAAATTTGTGTGGGCTTAGCCAAGTAGCCAAAGCAGTCTTGAGAAAGGACAAGATGCTATAGGGATTATGCTCCATGATTTCAACCATATGACGTAGGTATAGTAATGGAAACGGTATTGGCAAAAAATAGTGAAATGAACCAAGCAAAGGAAGACAGAAATCGCAGGATCTTTCTTATATGTGGACTCTATAAAGCCAAACAAACCAGACCAAGCTCATAGGCACAGGGAACAGATTGGTGACTGCTGGGGCACAGGGGGCTGGGCATAGGTGAAATACATGAAGTGGGGGGGAGTCAAAAGCTACAGACGTATAAATGAGTCATGGGGATGTAATGCACAGCGTGGTGACCAAAGTTACTTCTGGGTTACATGTTTCCAAGTTGCTAAGAGTATATTTTAAAAGTTCTCAGGACAGGAAAAAAAATTGTAGCATGTATGGTGACACCCAGTAATTAGACTTACTGCGATGATCATTGTGGTCACTGCACAATGTATATAAATATCAAATCACCGCATTGTACACCTGAAGCTGATAAATCAGTTATACTTAAAAATTGTTTTTAAAAAGATTATAGCATCCCTTTCCTGTGGCTACAGTGAACACAAAATTTTTTTTCAAACTAATTAAGAAACATAATATCTCTTCTGCCTTGAATATTGTTAGAAAGGTATACTTTAAAAAGGAAGACTTATGTTGTAAAAAGCTGTTTCTAAATTAGCTTATAAATTTAATCTGATCCTGATCAGGAACTTAGTGAATTCTGGAGACCTGACAATCATTTTTAAGTTCTCAGAAGCATAAAGCTTGGAAAATTAAGAAGTGTTTTAAAAAGTAACCTAAAGTACTGTTTAGTTTTAATGGGAAAACATTATAAACCAACAGTATTTAAAATAGTTTGGAACTGGCAGAACAATAGATGGCCAGATGAATGGAACAGATTAGAGTATCCAGAAATAGATCTAAGAATAAACGGAAAACTGCTTATATGACATAGTAGCATTTCAAGACAATGTGGAAATGATGAATTTTTCAATAAGTGAAATTGGGGCAACAGACTAGAGATTTGAGGGGAAATTTTGGCTAAATTCCCAGCTCATACCTTAAAATCTGCAAGTATCAAATGTTTAATAATAATAATAAATCAAGCCATGAAGTGAAGTAAAGTGAAAGTTGCTCAGTTATGCCTGATTCTGTGACCCCATGGATTATACAGTCCATGGAATTCTCCAGGCCAGAATACTGGAGTGGTTAGCCGTTCCCTTCTCCAGGGGATCATCCCAACCCAGGGATCAAACCCAGGTCTCCACGTTGCAGGCAGATTCTTTACCAGCTGGGCTACCAGGGAAGCCCAAATAAAGACATAAAAAGTACCAAAATAAAGCATGGGTGAATATATGTATATCCATGGGTATATATGCATGTGTACTGTGCGTTTGTTACATATTTTAATCTTAAAGTGTGGAAGACCTAAGTATACTACAAGCCCAGAAGACATGTAATAAGCGAATAAGATACTTGAAACAGAAGGAAATGAATCTGTGTTTTTATATTTGTTTAAACAAAATCAGTATTTAATGAGGGAAAAGTATTATATAAAATATATCAAAAGGTTTACTTCAAAGAATCCTTATAAATTAGAAGTAAAAGATGAATAACTCAATAGATAACTTTTAGAAACGTGCTTCATGTCAATAGTAATCAGTCAGAGCAATTACTGTTAAGACAACAATGAGATACTAGTTTTAGTTCTCATTAGACTGACCAAAATGAGAAAGACTGCTCTGTTAGGAAAGGTGTGTATGTGCGTGCATGCTCATTCAGGTCTGACTCTGCGACCCTATGAACTATAGCCCGCCAGGCTCCTCTATCCATGAAATTACCACTTGTTAATAGAAGTACAAATTAAGAAAACCTCTTAGAAGGTAACTCTATTAGATTGTTGAATAGGTGTAACCTTTAATTCAGCAGTTCCAGAAATCAGTTCTTTGGAAATCACACAGATGGGGTTGGAAGGTACAAAGGATATTCATTTCAGCATTGTTTGGAACCCACTCGAGTACATGTCCACAGAGGAAGAGATTGATTAATTATTATGGCCATTTCAAAGAGTGAGACAGATCTTGTTTGCATCCCTAGAAAGTCTGGAAGTGTATGTACCATGAGGTTAACAGTGGGAAGTAAGTGCCAAGGGATAAGTTTCCTATTTTCATATTCTTATGTCTTGTTTGAATTTTTAATAGGGTAACTGTATTAAAAATGACTTACGTTTCTAGGAAATAAAAGAATAAAAAAGTACTGTCACTTAAGTTGGCTTAAACTTTATTTCCAGTATTCATTTTATCATTCATTCAGAAAGTATGTATTATTCAGTGCTTGCCAATTGCTATGACTAGCATAGGGATATAGTAAACATAATAAGTAAATAATGTATATTGTGCTATGGAGAAAGAAAAGTCTATAGAATAAGATATGGAAGAGTGAAGATGGAGTTTTCATTGTAACTTTAAACAGGATGATCAGAGTAGGTCTCATTGAAAAGGAGTAAGTCATTGTGATTAAAATTTCATTTGAAGTTTAGAGTACTCTAACTCCAGGCTTGCAGAACTGCATGGTGACCCAGTTTTTCTGTTTTAAATCTAAATTCTTATGAAGAATCTTAGAATTTTCTGTTGAATGTTGACATTCTCAAATGTTAACCTGCATAAATAAGAATCACCTGGTAACACCCTGATTTCTGTACTCTGTACCTGTTGAATCAGATTTTCTGCATTTGGAAGGCAGCAATGGTCGGAGAAGGAAATGGCAACCCACTCCAGTACTCTTGCCTGGAAGCTCCCATGGACAGAGGAGCCTGGTCAGCTGCAGTCCATGGGGTCACTAAGGGTCAGACACGACTGAGCAACTTCACTTTCACTTTTCACTTTCCTGCATTGGAGAAGGAAATGGCAACCCACTCCAGTGTTCTTGTCTGGAGAATCCCAGGAACGGGGGAGCCTGGTGGGCTGCCGTCTGTGGGGTCGCACAGAGTCGGACACGACTGAAGCGACGCAGCAGCAGCAGCAGCAATGGTAACCACTAATATCACCCACCAATGCCTCCAGATTTTCTGCGTTTGGAGCCAGCGGACTATGCATTGTCCACAAGCACCACAGAAATTTTGATGTAAACAGTCCCAGGTCTACACTTTGAGAGTCATGCTTATACCTTTGAGATGAGCCTGCTTCACTCTACCTAGCAACAGACAACTCCCTCATTATTGTTTTTGAATGTGTGATCTCTTGTGTTCATGTCTATGTCAGTATGACTTGTTTACTTTGTAGGTCAAAGGCAGTTGTTTGTTTTTTTTCTCTCTTTAAAGGTATCATCAAATGGTATTCAGTCCACTCCTCTAAATCTTGCAACATATTGGAAATGTAGTGCTGGCACCACAGATCTTAGAGTGGATTATAAGTACAACCCGGAAGCTATGGTGGCACCAAGTGTGCTTTCCAACATACAGGTGGTGGTACCAGTGGACGGAGGAGTCACAAACGTGCAGTCCCTTCCCCCTGCAATATGGTAAAGAGTCGATTCCTGAATTCCTTCTAAAGTTCTGTCTGCAGTCCGCCAGTATAGGACCTCATTTCTGAAAGTTGTCTTACAAGTTTGAAAATTTTTAGTGTATTTTCACATGGAAATCATGTTATAAAATGTACATTTTACTAGTCAAGCTACAGTAGCTTCAACCCAGAATAAACAAACTAGTTTGCTGTCCCCACCCAGACTTGAATGATTCAGTACAACTTTACCCTCAAAGTACGTTACTTCTCTAAACTATTTTTTTCATTTAAAAATAAAGATAGTTATTTTACAGAGTTAAATATAGCATCTAGCATATCTATAGGCAAACCTACCTGGTTAGTGTTTAGTATTTAGTCCCATCTCTTAACTGCCTCTCTTGCTTCCTCCATTAATGTTAGTATATACTCTAACTACTGTTTGTTTATATCTGCTTCACCATTTAATAATAAAACTATTGAGTAATGAAGGTACTCGATCACCTATACATTGTTTTCCTTTCTCTTATCAACAGAAATAGAATTATATAATTTGGTAGATACCTACTTATTAAGAAAAATAATAGTACTTTGTTTATATTATTCATAAACACATTTTCACCAGTGATACTATTCTGAAGAAAATTTAGCACTAGTTCTCATGAAATATTTAAAATGTATTTATTGGAGTGCTCATCCATGTACAAGGCATTATGCTAGACACATTAGCTGTGAAGATATTTGTTCTTACAGGAATGCAGAACAGATGAAAGCCTTTTGGAAACTGTCTGGTATTTCAGAAAAATCAGACAATGGAGGTAAGTGTCTGCATGGTTTTTTTGTTTATAACGTAATGACACTGAAAATGGATCTTTTAGGCATGTTTATGGAAAAGTTTCTCCTGGAATTTTATGCCTTCAGTTCTAGAACTGACCACTAGGTGGAAGTTAATACAAAGAAGAGTGGACCAATTGAGATTCAGAACACATTTTTTTCTTCTAGATTGAATGTGCTTTCTCTGTGAGAAAATGTTTTGCTATAACTTTATAAATATTACGTAAATGTTCCTTATGTTCATGTGCTAACGTTAAGAGAAGTGAAGTGAAGTGCAGTCGCTCAATCGTGTCCGACTCTTTGCGACCCGTGGACTGTAGCCCACCAAGCTCCTCCGTCCATGGGATTCTCCAGGCAAGAATACTGGAGTGGGTTGCCATTTCCTTCTCCAGGGAATCTTCCCGACCCAGGGATCGAACCCAGGTCTCCCACGTTTCAGGCAGACACTTTAACCTCTGCACTATAGACATCTGGGAAACTTGATAATTGAAACTGATAACTAATTAATCAACATGCTGTTTAGTTCACTCTGTTAATGGGGTCTGCCTGGCCTCCCAGAAATAGTACAGAAGCTTTCAGGCTTTAAAAACTCCCCTTGCCTATCTTGCCTACTCTTTCTCAAGAGAACCTTTCCTTGGTCATTTACCCTTATTAAAGCTATTAACAGCCTTTAATTCTGTGATCATTATTTCAAGAAGAAGCAAGTTAATTGCCTCCTCCCTCCCTGCCTGCATTTGTTTGTGTTCACAGTGCAAAGGAGAAGTCTCTACTAGTTAGTTGATCACTCCTAGTATACCCTCTAACTCAGTTTAGAATATAATTCCCAGGACAGTCTTTAACATTTTAATGGCAGTTTCTCTTAATCAAAGGAGACTTCTCTTACCTTTTTTGAATACCTAATTAATCTCCAATAACTTTTCCTATTAAGTAGGTTTTTTGGCTTTTCAAGTTTTACTCACTTTTCTCCTTTTGAACATTTTAAGCATTATGTGATTAAAATGTAAAATATATCATCAGTAGTTTTTCTTAAAGGTATTTTTGCATAAAAGACCAGGTACATACTTGCATTGTACACCTCCTGTGCTGAACTAGGCTTTTACTACTAGAGAACCACACTCCTAACCCAGCTAATCTCTGGTTTCTTTGTTTGTATTTGGTACTTAAAGTTTGCCTATGTTCAAGTGTCAAGTGTACTGATTTTTACTCTAGCTGTATGACTAGGAGATAAACCTGAAATTCCTAGTTGTAACTGGAAGTACAGCCAGTTAGCAAGGAGGAAAGGGTATATTTTCCCCATATTTAATGAAACAATATTATTGTAGATATTTGCCAAGAACTGAATTTGTTCTCTGAAAAACAGGATACAAATTTTCTAACTGGGTATTGTAATTATAGTTTCCCTCTGCTGTTAAGGTATCAGAGTGACTGAGGAAATGGAAACATCTTACAAATGTGGTTCTGATTTGGTTAGTCAACTTTTAAAAAGAGATCTCCAAATTAGAATACAATAAAGTAGAAGCCTGTTTCTATTTTGGCTTTATGCTTGGAGAGGAGCAGGAAATATTCTAAAGTTTTAGGGTTGCCCTGGTGACTGCTCTTGGCCTGTGGTCGTACTTTCACAGAATTGAGTTGCATATCACAAACTAAAAGTTTAAGGAGGACTTGGACACGGGCTAAGAGTTAGGACAGCAATTCATTTTCCCAACTGATCTGTGTGCCACCAGGTACAATAGTATAGGGTGGGTCTTTGTTACATTTTTGTTCTGTACAGGGAATCACAGAATGTCACTGTTTCTACCCAGCAATTCTGTCTACTTTCCTCAAACCAGAAACCTGGGAACCCTCCCTCCTAGGCCTCTCCTCCTATTTACCCTTTGATTTCAACTCCTGAATGTTTTCCAAATTCATTCTCCTCTTTCCTTTCCCTCAGTGCAGTTCAAATACACTTTACCTGTCACCTAGAGTCCTAGACCATTCCATTGACTTCCAGGGGGTGTCCCTGCCTTGCACCTTGCTGCCCTTCTGCCCTGCCTTGCACCTTGCTGCCCTTCTGAGATTCCTGCCTGAAATGTTTTGTCTTCCTTGTCTTGGTGGCTCCCTATGTTTACTTCTTTCGTGGTCTGTAAAGATGCTTAAGAGCTTTTCTCAGCTACCAGTCTACCATCTTCTGCCACTTTGCCCCACTTACATCTATCCTCCAGATCTTCTGGTATAGGTGTAGTTACCTTAAATGCAACGTGCTGTCAGCTCTCCCGTCTCTGCACCTGTAGTTACCTTTTCCTGAAATAGGCCCCATCATCCCCACAACATTTTATGTGCTTTGTGTCCATAGCTTTTGATAGTTTTTTCGTATAATAAATTTATAATATTATAAATTTATAATAATCATAATTATATACTATTTCTGCCAGACTGTTAGACTAAGGAATGTGGAATAAATGGTTATATTGAAAAGAAAGCCCCTCAGACATATTTGGCATGATTTTAAAAAGAAAGATGAATACAGAGGTAATACTGAGACAGCTCTTCTCAACCTTAGCTATCTTAGCTTCTTTACCTCTCCCGCCCCATGGTACTCAGCAGTCATTTCCCTTTGGCTTTAATGCCCATTCATCGCTTCCAGGGCTTCCTTTCTTCCTGTCCTCAGCCTTACTTGTCTTTTAACTCACTTCAACACACACAGAGTGTAGGAATATCAATAGTAAATCCCTCTGAAGACTTATTAAGTCAAAGAGAAGCATGGATTAAGATTACTTAATGAAAATCCAGATTCACTGACTAAAATCTGATTTGAAAACAGGACAATGATTCACTTATACGTTTAAAGAATTTGGGATAGGATTGACTTTCAGTTTTTACTTGCTCACTTGCCTTTTTTGGTGTGAAATATAGTATCCTGTATAAGTTCTTTGTTCTTTTCCTTGTAGGTTCTGGGTCCCTCAGAGCAAAATTTGATCTTTCCGAAGGACCCAGTAAACCCACAACACTTGCAGTGCAATTCCTCAGCGAGGGGAGTACCCTCTCAGGAGTAGATACTGAACTCGTAGGCACTGGCTACAGGCTTTCCTTAGTAAAGAAGCGCTTTGCCACTGGTAAGTTGGGAGATTTCAAGCTTTTTCATGTACACGGGAAACATTTATATTCTAACAGTTACTAAATGACTCTAAAGTAGTTTATAGTCTGAAGGCATGGAAATGTTTCCTTTGACCTTTGGTACAAAGTGCCAGATAGAGACACACCTGGGAGAGAGAGTACTCATGGTCAGTGTAGCTGAACACCTGTGATCTGATTCTAATGTACTGTAAACAGCAGATGGGAACTGGGGTTTGTATCTGTAACCACAGTGGAAATGTCTTCCTTTGAGTTCATTTGAAATTATAATGGCAAAGGTCTCCTTGGTGTTTTCCAGGACGATACCTGGCGGATTGTTGATGGACCTGGGAAAGTGGTTGGCTCAAGGGAGTAGTACAGACCTGCCGTTCTGCATTATTTTTCTTTCCAAACACTATTCTGACTTGTATTATATCTTTAAGAGCTGACTACAAACATTAAATTGCACTTTTGAAGTGAGTCACCGAAGAAAATAGCACTGAAATGATTTTCAACGCTGTAAATGATCAACTGCAATATTCAGGAAGCACATGTATTCCGATTCTCAGTAAAATGAAGTTTTTATAGGCTGGAAATTTTATCTTCAGTGTCTATGTTGAAAAAGGGGCTTATAGTGTAATATGAGGCCTGAAATTTCAGGAGAGGAAGCACAAAATAATTTAGCTTTCTATAAGTTTTTAGAGTCAGAGATAGCTTTTAAAAACATTTAAGTTTGATATTGAATGGATACAGACAGAACGTGAATTCTAAGTTTGGGATAATGTTGATAACACTCAATCAAATTGAGTTATGTGCCATAAAGTAATCAGACCAGAGTCCAAGGTGTATGCAAAATCTATAATTTGATTCTCATATAAACATATTAATAAAGTGTAAATGGTGTTTTATATGATTTTTTTTAATCCTCAAGTGCAATGTGTTTTAAAATAAGCTTGCAAAAGACAGCAGAGAAATTTGCTTCTGCAGTTAACTTTATAGAAGTTGTGATTGTTTTGATGAATTAATGCTGTAGATTTAATTTATTTTTATATGGATTGCATAATGTGTGCCTTTAAAACAATAACAAAACCCAGAAATGTGCCTATCCAGTTTGTGTTCATTAAT
Organism: Oryx dammah; assembly: GCF_014754425.2. NCBI lineage: Eukaryota > Metazoa > Chordata > Mammalia > Artiodactyla > Bovidae > Oryx > Oryx dammah. Next base: position 62,731,181 of record NW_024070204.1, read on the forward strand.
GTGCCTCACTTTTTTCCTCACAGTCCAGATTTTGTATTCAGAATCATAGTCAAGAATTTTTATAAGATAATTGCGATTTTTTATAAAAATCTTTGGTTGCAATTGCAATGGGAATTCAGAGTAACTAGAGGACAATTTATACTTAAGAACCCTGGCTCCCTTCTTTAGGGTTACACTGTAGCCACTAGAGAAATATAACTAACGGCATATGTTTACAGGGAAAAAGATTACCTTCAGATGTTCCATCTTAACCTTATCAAAAAATTCTGCAAAACCGTAATGGTAAATTGGTAACTGGCATTTTCACTCAAGTTAACATTTCCTCTCACTCTTATTATTGGAAATTTATATATTTATTTACTGAATGTGATGTGAGCATGAGTTTGTAGTAGTTTGTGAGGAACACACTTTAGAAAAGATCAGTTTGGGCATTTTCAACACTTGGAAAAATTGGCAGTTTTTATGTTCTCATCACCTCCTGCTAAAAATGAGGAAACTATTTGAAATGATGGATTGGGTTAAGCGTTTCTTAAAATAAACTACTAATAGTAAATAGTAAAAAGCCTAACTTTATAACAAATCCTGATTAACTGAAGGAAGTAAATATTTTGGACACAGTTTCATAATTTACAAATGGGAATTTTATTTATAAGGATAAGTACCAGTGTCCTACATTTTGCATAGAAGTAATAAATTGTGTTATATATAGTAAATTTATATAAAATCACTAATTGTTCTCCTAAGCTCTACAGAAAGTAAAATCCCTCCCTCTATACATTTATGTAACATCTTGCTATGTTAAATACAGCAGAAAATCTACTCATTAGCAATATATATATATAACACAATATGTGCTTTTTTAATATATTCAGTGTTAGCCCCATTCTAAATTTAGATTTGACTAAAGCAATACATAAGACAATTTGCTGAAATTTTCATCTTTACTAGATAGTGGACAGAATTAGAATTTCTAACATATTGTACCCTTTTAAATGCCAATTACAGTCCCTTACTGAAATCTTAACTGTAATTGCTTTGCAGTCAAACTGCTTTTATTGGGCAGTTAATATTTTATTATTGGATAGACACCATTATACTCACCATGTTTGTTTTTAATAAAGTATTACCTTAAAACACACAAACTAGTGAAATGGTTATACTTCTGCACTTTCTTAATTACCAGTCTTCATACCAAGTGTTGGTACATAAATTTGTATCGGGTGCAGGTTACAATTTTGAAGCCATATGAGTTTATATTGATTTTTTCATTTAAAAATCCACTAATGGTGTAAAAAAGACCAATAGATTTTCAATGGGAAATGTATTTTAGCAAGCTGGTTCTTGCTTATGTATAGTGATAAACTTTGTAGCTGCCTCTTTAACCAAGAATTTGTAAACACAGAACTCTTAACAAATGTGAGTTTTTAAGATTTGTTATTTACTACTCTGAGTTGTAATTAGAACAATGCAAATCTTACAATATTTTGTAAATATTTTTGATTTTTCATAAAAATGTAAATTTTACATAAAAGTTGTACCCTTAATAAACATGTAATATATAATTTATCAGTTGGCTTGTGTGTTGTACTTTTGTTGATAGTAATAATAGCTATGTCATAGACATTATGACAAGGCAAGCTTGGTAAGTAATGAATAATTGGTTTTGAACTTTGTATCACCATTTAGACAGGCATATAGATTGGTCTGTTACTAAGTTTTAATTGGTTATATAGGAAAACTTCATTTAGCATATAACCCAAAAATGTAGAAATTGTTTAACAAGGGATTATTTTTGTTTCTAAATATACTTAAATTGATGTTAAGCTTTAGCAAATACTTTGCCCCTGACCAGTTTTTTAGGAACACAGTGTTACAGTTTCAAAATTATATTCTTCCAAGGAACATCAAGGCTTTCAGAAACCAGTGGATTTAGAAAGGAGTTAAAAAAATAAAATTGAAAAAGATTTCCTCATAAATATTAAAAATTTTGCTGACTCTGTCATAAAAAGGACAGGTTGTCTTGGGTTGGGGAACCTGTGTAACAAACAGGTAGCACTCTTCCATTCATGTCACACACTTCACTTATTTCTTCATTAGCCTCTTTTTTCCCCTTCCTCTGCTCCCACCTGTTATAGTGAAGGATGCTAGCTGCTATAATAAGTAAGGTCTCAGGAACTTAACACTGTAAAATAGTATTGCTCACATCACAGTTCTAGGAGGTTGGAGGAAGAGCTCTGCTCCTCACAGTAATTCAGGGCAGGCTCCCTCTGTTTTTGTGACTCTGCTCAAAGTCTTCTCCATTTGGCCAGTGGATGGGGAAAGAGAGAAAATGGGTATTTATGGGCCAGGCCCAGAATCGGCATTATTTCTCTTCACATTCCTTTAGCAACAACTTGATCTGTGCTCCCAACTAACTACAAGGAAAGATGGGAAATATATAGTGTGGCTGTGTGCCTAGGAAGAAAAGAAAACATGCTTTGATAACCCAGCAATCCTTTGGGCATGTATCCTACCCTTTCTCTATTTCGTTAACTTACTTTACTCCTTTCTCCTAAATGTGTATTTAATGGTGTCTGTGGCTTTCACTACAAAGGGTCTATTCCATCATCTCTTGCTATATATACATATTTTACCCCTATTTTAAATTATATCTGATTATTTCCATATGTCTTCTAATTATATATGATATTTATGATTATTTGTAACTCAGAAACCAGTGCTTTAGTATGCAGCATTTCATCTGTCAATTATTTTTTAACTGCAAGTAACACAAAACTAAAAATGTTTTAAATAAAGTGTTTTTAACATCACAAAGTCTGTGAGTTTGTCTGTTGCTGTTATTGGACAGAACAAGTGATTCTCTTGGCATTTTTCTGTGGTTGCAATGTGGCTGCCACAGCTTCAGATTATATGTTTTCATCCAAAGCTAGGAGAGGGGCAGTTTCAGGTATGTCTGTCCTTTTTTGTCAGGAGAATTAAAGCTTTTCCAGCACATTTCTGCTTCCTACTGGCCAGAATTGTGTAAGGGGCAGAATTGTTTAAAGTAGCCTTTTTTTTTTTTTTTTAAATGATAAAGGAGAAGGGGCTGGGAATGGCTTGAATATGAGCTGGCCAGCAGATCAAGCACAGAGTTTCTGACTGGTGGCACTAGTAATAAAGAACCCGCCTGCCAATGCAGGAGACAGAAGAGACACACGTTCAGTCCCTGGGTCGGGAAGACCCCCTGGAGGAGGACATGGCAAGCCACTCCAGAATTCTTGCCTGGAGAATCCCATGGACAGAGCAGCCTGGAGGGCTACCGTCCATAAGTTCAAAGAGTTGGACATGACTGAAGTGACTTAGCACACCAGTGCACGTGAGCATGTTTCCTTATAGCCTATTTCCAATTAAATCTCTGCACTTAGCCCAATCAACTTACTTGACAATTTTAAATTTTAACTCATCAAGGAGCAGGGTGAACTTGAAAGTGCTCTAAATCTTTTATCTTCAGAAGAGTGAATCAGTATAATTTCCTTTAAGAGCAGTTTTCCAAAACCTTTAAAAACCTTATTTATCATTTAAACTAGTAATTCATCACTGTTGGGAATCTGTCCTAAGAAAATGAGACAAGTAAGCAAAGATAAGTTTATAATATGAAAAGCTTGGAAGGATTGGTTAACTGAGTCTATAACACCCATTTAGTGAAATACTATATAGGTATTTAAAATAATCATGAACAAGGTTCTACTGAATAGCACAGCGAATACCTATAATAAACCATAATAGAGAAAAATGAAAAAGCATGTGTATATATGTATAACAATCTCTTTGCCATACACCAGAAACACATTGTAAATCTACTTCAATAAATTAAAACAATCATGAAGGTCTATAGTCCTTGATAATGAAAAGGTCAGTTTTTATTTCAATCCAAAGGGCGATGCCAAGGAGTGTTCAAACTACCACACAATTACACTCATTTCACATGATAGCAAGGTAATACTTAAAATCCAAAGAAGTTCTCCCACTCTTGTGAAGGTTCTGAACCCCACTTCAGGCTTCCTAGCCTGTTGCTTAGTCACTTGAGTCATGTTCGACTCTGTGTGACCCCATAGACAGCAGCCCACTAGGCTCCCCTGTCCCTGGGATTCTCCAGGCAAGAATACTGGATTGGGTTGCCATTTCCTTCTCCAATGCGTGAAAGTGAAGTCGCTCAGTTGTGTCTGACTCTTAGCGACCCCATGGACTGCAGCCCACCAGGCTCCTCCGTCCATGGGGTTTTCCAGGCAAGAGTACCGGAGTGGGGTGCCATTGCCTTCTCCGTTCCTAGCCTGAGGATCCGACAAAGAAACTAGGAATCCCCAGGGAATCTGACCTTGGAGGCCAGCGGAATTTGATTATGAGACTTTTCACAGGACTGGAGAAAACAGAGCCTCCAGTCTTGGAGGCCACAAACAAAGCCTTGCCCGCACCAAGACTCAGGAAAGGAGCAGTGACCCCATAGGAGACAACCAAAACTACCTGCTGGTGTTGGAGGGTCTCCTTGAGGCGTGGGTTGGCAGGAGCTCATCACAGGGATGGGAACACTGGCAGCAGCAGTCTGGGAAGGTCCCCCTTGGCGTAAACTGTCTTGGAGGTCGCCATTAACCTGACCATAGAGCCCAAAATAGAACCCGTAGACGTGAGGGCTGGGTCACCTCAGGCCAAGAAACTACCAAGAAGGGAGTGCAGCCCCACCCATCAGCAGATAACTGAACTGAAGCTTTACTGAGCAAGGCCCTGCCCAACAGAGCAAGACCCAGTCTCTCCACCACCAGCCCTTCCCATCAGGAAGCTTACAAAAGCCTCTTAACCTCCTCTGTCAGAGGGCAGACTCAAGAAGCAAGAAGAACCACAGTCCCCCAGTGACTAAAAAAGGCACATTATAGAAAGTTAATCAGCATGAAAAAACAGAAAGTGATGTCCCAGAGGAAGGGACAAGATACAAACACCAGAAAAACAACTAAATGAAGTGCAGATAGGCAACCTTTCAGAAAAAGGGTTAATGATAGTGAAGATGATTCAGGATCTCAGAAAAAGAATGGAGGCAGAGATTGAGAAGATGCAAAAAATGTTTTAACCGAAGAGTTAAAGAACAGAGATGAGTGATACACTAGAAGGAATCAATAGCAGAATAACTGAGGCAGAAGAACGGATAAATGACCTGGAGGACCAAATGGTGGAAATCGCTGCTGCAAAACAGCATAGAAAAAAGAAGGAAAAGCATGAAGACAGCCTAAGAGACCTCTGGGACGACACAAAATGCATCAACGTTCGCATATAGGGGTCCCAGAAGGGGAAGAGAGAGAGAAAGGACCTGAGAAAATATTTCAAGAGAGAATAGCTGAGAATTTCCCTAATGTGGGAAAGGAAACAGTTAACCAAGTCCAGGAAGCACAGAGTCCCAGGCAGGATAAACCTAAGGAGGAACACAAGGAGACGCAATAATCAAACTGTAAAAATTAAAGACCAAGATAAAACATTAAAAGCAACAAGGGAAAAACAACAAATAATACACAAGGGAACTTTCATCAGGCTATCTGCTGATTTCTTGACAAAAACTCTACAAGCCAGAAGGGAATGGCATGGTATATTTAAAGTGATTAAAGGAAAGAACCTACAACCAAGAAGACTCTCCCCAGCATGACTCTTTCAGATTTAATGGATAAATCAAAAGCTTTCCAGACAAGCAAAAGTTAAACTCAGCACTACCAAAGCAGCTTTACAACAAATGCTAAAGGAATATCTCTAGGCAGGAAACAGAAGGAAAAGACTACCTACAAAAAATAAACCCAAAATAATTAAGAAAATGATAACAGGATCATACATTATTGATCAGTTCAGCCACCAGTTCAGCCGCTCAGTTGTGTCCAACTCTTTGCAACCCCATGGACTGCAGCATGCCCCCCTGGACTGACTTCAGCACATTACTGATAGGATCGTAAATATCATTAATTAACTTAAATGGATTAAATGCACCAACCAAAATACATAGACTGACCGAGCACTATCAAATCATAAGGGATTTGATAGAGTGCCTGATGAAGTATGGACTGAGGTTCATGATATTGTACAGGAGACAGGGATCAAGACCATCTCCATGGAAAAGAAATGCAAAAAAGCAAAATGGCTGTCTGGGGAGGCCTTACAAATAGCTGTGAAAAGAAGAGAAGCAAAAAGCAAAGGAGAAAAGGAAAGATATAAGCATCTGAATGCAGAGTTCCAAAGAATAGCAAGGAGAGATAAGAAAGCCTTCCTCAGCGATCAATGCAAAGAAATAGAGGAAAACAACAGAATGGGAAAGACTAGAGATCTCTTCAAGAAAATTAGAGATACCAAGGGAACATTTCATGCAAAGATGGGCTCGATAAAGGACAGAAATGGTATGGACCTAACAGAAGCAGAAGATATTAAGAAGAGGTGGCAAGAATACACAGAAGAACTGTACAAAAAAGATCTTCACAACCAAGATAATCACAATGGTGTGATCACTCACCTAGAGCCAGACATCCTGGAATGTGAAGTCAAGTGGGCCTTAGAAAGCATCACTACGAACAAGGCTAGTGGAGGTGATGGAATTCCAGTTGAGCTATTTCAAATCCTGAAAGAAGATGCTGTGAAAGTGCTGCACTCAATATGCCAGCAAATTTGGAAAACTCAGCAGTGGCCACAGTGACAGTGAAGTCGCTCCGTTGTGTCCGACTCTTTGTGACCCTGTGGACTGTATAGCCCACCAGGCTCCTCTGTCCATGGGATTCTCCAGGCAAGAATACTGGAGTGGGTTGCCATTTCCTTCTCCAGGGGATCTTCCTAACCCAGGGATCGAACCCAAGTCTCCCACATTGCAGGCAGACACTTTAACCTCTGAGCCACCAGGGAAGCACAGGACTCGAAAAGGTCAGTTTTCATTCCAATCCCAAAGAAAGGCAATGCCAAAGATGCTCAAACTACCACACAATTGCACTCATCTCACACACTAGTAAAGTAATGCTCAAAATTCTCCAAGCCAGGCTTCAGCAATATGTGAACTGTGAACTTCCACATGTTCAAGCTGGTTTTAGAAAAGGCAGAAGAACCAGAGATCAGATTGCCAACATCTGCTGGATCATGGAAAAAGCAAGCGAGTTCCAGAAAAACATCTATTTCTGCTTTATTGACTATGCCAAAGCCTTTGACTGTGTGGATCACAAGAAACTGTGGAAAATTCTCAAAGAGATAGGAATACCAGACCACCTGACCTGCCTCTTGAGAAATCTGTATGCAGGTCAGGAAGCAGCAGTTAGAACTGGACATGGAACAACAGACTGGTTCCAAATAGGAAAAGGAGTACGTCAAGGCTGTATATTATCACCCTGCTTATTTAACTTATATGCAGAGTACATCATGAGAAACACTGGACTGGAAGAAACACAAGCTGGAATCAAGATTGCCAGGAGAAATATCAATAACCTCAGATATGCAGATGACACCACCCTTATGGCAGAAAGGGAAGAGGAACTAAAAAGCCTCTTGATGAAAGTGAAAGAGCAGAGTGAAAAAGTTGGCTTAAAGCTCAACATTCAGAAAACAAAGATCATGGCATCCGGTCACATCACTTCATGGCAAATAGATGGGGAAACAGTGGAAACAGTGACTGACTTTATTTTTCTGGGCTCCAAAATCACTGCAGATGGTGACTGCAGCCATGAAATTAAAAGACACTTACTCCTTGGAAGGAAAGTTATGACCAACCTAGACAGCATATGAAAAAGTAGAGACATTACTTTGTCAACAAAGGTCCGTCTGGTCAAGGCTGTGGTTTTTCCAGTAGTCATGTATGGATGTGAGAGTTGGACTGTGAAGAAAGCTGAGCACTGAAGAATTGATGCTTTTGAACTGTGGTGTTGGAGAAGACTCTTGAGAGTCCCTTGGACTGCAAGGAGATCCAACCAGTCCATTCTGAAGGAGATCAGCCCTGGGATTTCTTTGGAAGGAATGATGCTAAAGCTGAAACTCCAGTACTTTGGCCATCTCATGAGAAGAGTTGACTCATTGGAAAAGACTTTGATGCTGGGAGGGATTGGGGCAAGAGGAGAAGGGGACGACCGAGGATGAGATGGCTGGATGGCATCACTGACTCGATGGATGTGAGTCTGAGTGAACTCTGGGAGATGGTGACGGACAGGGAGGCCTGGCGTGCTGCAGTTCATGGGGTCGCAAAGAGTTAGACACGACTGAGCGACAGAACTGAACTGAACTGAACTGAACTGAATACTGGGAAAGATTGAGGGCAAAAGGAGAAGTGGAAGGTAGAGAATGAGATATTTAAGTAGCATTGTCAACTCAATGTACATGAGTTTGAGCAAACTCTGGGAGATACTGAAGAACAGGTAATCCTGGCATGCATTCCATGGGGTTGCAAAGAGTTGGACACAACTGCGTGACTGAACAATAGCAACAACATGGAATATTGCCATGACATTGTTAGATGTTAAAGGTAATTATTTTTTGTTTTTTAAAATGCATATACCTAAAGCAAAAAACCTTTGTAAACTTAGGTACCAAGTTGTATTATAATTTCTGGGTAATGGGATATTTTATTTTACATAGAATGTTTAATGTCCAAATTGCACTTTTTAAAATAATGGGTAGGTATTACATTTATAACAAAAAGTTTTTATTTTGAAAAACAGTTTTAGAAATAGAGTACAAGCTGATATAAACAATGTACAGTATCTCTTTACATGATGGTCTTCCTATTTTGATCATTGCCTTAACCTTCCACTTGATTCTGTCATTCTGCAAAATAACTACTTTGCTTTGTATTGCTTATTAATGTATTGGAGTAGATTTCTGCTCCACTTGCTCCCCCCACCACACACATACACTTTTTTTGTTTCAAAGCTAAATGCCCTGATTCATTTTTCCTAAGTGAATACAGGATCAATTCTTTTTTCTCCCCAAATAAATCTCTTTTACAAAGGTATGATCAAGAGAAGGGACAGAGAAATGCATCAGTACAATGTGGTTCAGGCTATCTTTTTTTAACATAACAATATTTAATTACATCAGTTTCCTATCAACACACAAGTCAGTTAATGATGTTGACACTGCCATTTCCTTGGGTTGGCAGGAAGCTGTTCCACTGAAAGCTCCCACAGTTTCCACTGAATCATTTTTCTGTCTTAGGGTAGCTTTTGGCAGAATTAAGAGCCTTTTAAATTTCAGAAACTTGATGTTATCACCTCAATATCATTCCAATAATTTAGGTGGCTGGGCTTCCCTGATAGCTCAGTTGGTAAAGAATCCACCTGCAATGCAGGAGACCTGGGTTCAATCTGTGGGTTGGGAAGATCCCCTGGAAAAGGAAAAGTTAAGGCTATGGTTTTTCCAGTGGTCATGTATTGCTTTAGGTATATGCATTTTAAAAAACAAAAAATAATTACCTTTAACATCTAACAATGTCATGGCAATATTCCATGTTGTTGCTATTGTTCAGTCACGCAGTTGTGTCCAACTCCAGTATCCTGGCCTAGAGAATTTCATGGACTGTATAGTCCATGGGGTCGCAAAGAGTCAGACACGACTAAGGGACTTCCACTTTCACAGGTGGCATATTAGCTTTATTATTTTCCATCCTAATTCGAGCAATTATCTCAATAGTTCATATATCAAAGCATAACATTCTGACCCCTCAGCCAGTGCTCATTCTGACTTCTAGTAGCAGACCTACCAATGTAAAAGAGTTGGAGGATAACCAGTTAAATGCCCATTTATCATCACTGGACAACTAGCATCAATCTTTTATTTTCTTATTCTCTACTTAGGCTACGTACAATCTTAATTGAAAATAACCTAAAATGAAGAATCTTTGTAGTTTATTATTCCAGTCTTGTAACCCAGAAAAGGAGAAAAACCTCCCTGCAACATCAAGGAAGAAGGTCCAACTCCACCATCAGCACCCAAAGCTGGAATTCTACCTAAACTATTCCTGGAAAGTTGCACAGCAGTAAACTACTACTGCATGTGCTATGTCAGGATTAAACCTCTAGAGGATCACAGAGCTGTGTGCTTCAGATATTGCATGGCCTACCCTATCACAGTGTGTTAGTACACACATGCTTGATTGTCCATGATACACTCTCTATATAATTATACATTGTTTACACCATGCATGAGTACAAACTATGAATATAACATAATTACACAGAACAAAATACTAATTGTACAAATTCCATTAAGTCAACTCTAGTCACCATACTTAACACAACCAATGACTTCCTTAATCCAAAGCTTTGGAAGTCTGCAACTCACTCACAAACGTGCCCCTCTTCTTGCTTTGGGCCCATTTAACACATGGAGGTTTCTAGAACTGAACTGTATCTGCCATCTGGTTCTTCAGGACCATCTCACCTAAAATCTCCCAACCTTTCCTCTTAAATAAAACATCTTGTTGGACTAATGACTAATCAGCCCATGTGCACACATAAATATGATGTCGTACTTTTGATATTTTTAAATGTGAGGGCAGCTATGGCCATCTGAGTCCTTGACGCAGTCAAGCAACATATAGCCAAGTCTATATTGAATATTATTTTTCAACATCAAGAACCTAGATATTAGTCAGTGCTTGAAATACATAAGAAAATGGAGACATGTGTATATTTATGCTCCAAATAAAAATTAGCTAATTCCCCTTAGTTCCTGTACACCTCCCAGTATATATTTATTACCAATCTTGCCAAGTTTCCAATAAGTACATAAAAGCTTACTTTCTGTAAGAAATATCTAAATCACAAATTAAACTAAGACATACTTTAGCCAAGATTTTTAATGAAATGAAAATTTCAACACCAAGAACTCTAACTTTAAATCTACTCACCTGGACTTCCCTGTTGGTACAGAGGATAAGAATCCACCTGTCAACACAGGGGACATGGCTTCCATTCCTGGTCTGGAAAGATCTGCATGCTGTGAGCAACTAAAGCCCATGCACCACAGCTACGGAGCCCGTATGCCACAGCTACTGAAGCCTGTGCCCCTTAGAGTCTGTGCTCTGCCACCAGAAAAGGCACTGCAATGAGGAGCCCGAGCACCACAACTAGGCAGAGTCCTCACACAGCAACAGAGACCCAGCACAACCAAAAAACAAAAAGACCTATGGACTAGAAAAACTTACTCCCTCCACAGTAACTTAAAATTCTTCCACTAACGACCTGCCTCTTGAGAAACCTTATACAGGTCAGGAAGCAACAGTTAGAACTGGACATGGAACAACAGACTGTTTCCAAATAGGAAAAGGAGGACGTCAAGGCTGTATACTGTCACCCTGCTTATTTAACTTATAAGAGTACATCATGAGAAACGCCGGGCTGGATGAAGCACAAGCTGGAATCAAGATTGCCGGGAGAAATATCAATAACCTCAGATATGCAGATGACACCACCCTTATGGCAGAAAGTGAAGAAGAACTAAAGAGCCTCTTGATGAAAGTGAAAGAGGAAAGTCAAAAAGTTGGCTTAAAGCTCAACATTCAGAAAACAAAGATCATGGCATCCGGTCCCATCACTTCATGGCAAATAAATGGGGAAACAGTGGCTGACTTTATTTTTCTGGGCTCCAAAATGACTACAGATGGTGACTGCAGCCATGAAATTAAAAGATGCTTACTCCTTGGAAGAAAAGTTATGACCAACCTAGACAGCATATGAAAAAGCAGAAACATTACTTTGGCAACAAAGGTCCGTCTAGTTAAGGCTATGGTTTTTCCTGTGGTCATGTATGGATGTGAGAGTTGGACTGTGAGGAAAGCTGAGAACTGAAGAATTGATGCTTTTGAACTGTGGTATTGGAGAAGACTGTTAAGAGTCTCTTGGACTACAAGGAGATCCAACCAGTCCATCCTAAAGGAGATCAGTCCTGGGTGTTCACTGGAAGGACTGATGTTGAAGGTGAAACTCCAATACTTTGGCCACCTGATGCGAAGAGCTGACTCATTTGAAAAGACCCTGATGCTGGGAAGGATTGAGGGCAGGAGGAGAAGGGGACGACAGAGGATGAGATGGTTGGATGGCATCACCGACTCGATGGACATGGGTTTGAGCAAGCTCCGAGAGTTGGTGATGGACAGGGAGGCCTGGCGTGCTGTGGTTCATGGGGTCTCAAAGAGTCGGACACGACTGAGCGACTGAACTGAACTGAACACTAGCATGCTACTTAAATTCACAAAATTTTGATGGACAGGGATCTCCCTGTATCTAGCTTGTTACTCTAACAATAAAGCAAGGCACTAAAAATACCTAGATGAGATTACTAATTCCATAAACACATAGGTTTGGCCCCAGTCTTTCTATTAATTCTTAATAAAATTACACGTGCAAGTATTCTCCATCCAAGTAAGACTGGCCTTTGGATCAACAGCAATTAAAAGGAGTAGGTATGAGGCACATTACCAAGTAGCTCATGACACCTATGTGGAGCCCTGCACCAAAGTCACAGGCTGTGCCAAAGCCACAGATGCAGAGCCCCACATAAAGTTCATCTCCAGAACTGACTGAGCCTCATACCAACTGTTGCCATAAGCCCCACTGATCTAAACTGGCCAGCTCCCTAATCCCACATTAGGTAAAATTACCCAGCCTAACCAGTCACCTAATGCCATCCTTCTAGCAGGAATTGTCTTTATCTTGAGGCTATAAAATTGGGTACTAGCCCACAAAAGCATGAGCTCTCCCTTGAGCTGCCCCCGCTGTTCTAACAGCATCCCCTGCTCTAATAAACTCTATTCTGAAACACTCTGGGTCTGGAAATTCTTTTCCAACCCCTGTTCAGACCATGACATTTGGTGGCCCAAATGGGGCTTCCCTGGTGGCACAGTGGTAAAGAATCTGCCTGCAGTGCAGAAGACAGGGGTTTGATCCCTGGGTTGGGAAAATCCCCTGGAGAAGGAAATGGCAACCCACTCCAGTATTCTTGCCTGAGAAATCCCATGGACAGAGGAGCCTGGTGGGCTACAGTCCATAGGGTCACAAAGAGTCAGACACAACTGAGTGACTAAAAAACAGCGAGAGTTGTGAAATTTCGTGCCAGCCATCAAGGTCATATGAGTAACTCAAATTAATAAAACTTTCAGTGTAAAGTATGTTAAAAATATATTAAACTTAAATTTTAATTAGGCTAAAAAGTTGCAGCTAAAATGACTTTAATATTCCTGATTACACAATAACACTCAAACAGGGATCCAATATTCCATTATGCTTAGCCCTAAACGCAATAATTAAAACTATACCAGAGTACTACATGCAATAGCCTGAAATTCAAAGGACTTGGTATTAATTCATCTCTCTCCTAAAAGATGAAGCTGTGAAAGTGCTGCACTCAATATGCCAGCAAATTTGGAAAACTCAGCAGTGGCCACAGGACTGGAAAAGGTCAGTTTTCATTCCAATCCCAAAGAAAGGCAATGCCAAAGAATGCTCAAACTACCACACAATTGCACTCATCTCACACACTAGTAAAGTAATGCTCAAAATTCTCCAAGCCAGGCTTCAACAGTACATGAACCAACTTTCAGATGTTCAAGTTGGTTTTAGAAAAGGCAGAAGAACCAGAGATCAAACTGCCAACATCCATTGGATCATCAAAAAAGCAAGAGAGTTCCAGAAAAATATCTACATCTGCTTTATTGACTATGCCAAAGCCTTTGATTGTGTGGACCACAACAAACTCTGGAAAATTCTGAAAGAGATGGGAATACCAGAGCACCCGACCTGCCTCTTGAGAAATCTGTATGCAGGTCAGAAACAACAGTTAGAACTGGACATGGAACAACAGACTGGTTCCAAATAAGAAAAGGAGGACCTCAAGGCTCTATACTGTCATCCTGCTTTATGCAGAGTACATCATGTGAAATGCCAAACTGGATGAATCATAAGCTGGAATCAAGACTGCTGGGAGAAATATCAATAACCTCAGATACGCAGATGATACCACCCTTACGGCAGAAAGTGAACAGGGACTAAATAGTCTCTTGATGAAGGTGAAAGAGGAGAGTGAAAAAGCTGGCTTAAAACCCAACATTCAGAAAACTAAGATCATGGCATCCAATCCCATTACTTCATGACAAATAGATGGGGAAACAATGGAAACAGTGACAGACTTTATTTTCTTGGGGTCCAAAATCACTGCAAATGATGACTGCAGCCATGAAATTAAAAGACACTTGTTCCATGGAAGAAAAGCTATGGCAAACATAGACAGTGTATTAAAAAGCAGAGATATCACTTTGCCGACAAATGTCTATCTAGTCAAAGCTATGGTTTTTCTAGTAGTCATATACAGATGACTCTCAAGTCCAACTCTCAACTAAGACCATGAAGAAGGCTGAAGCACTGAAGAACTGATGCTTTCAAACTGTGGTGCTGGAGAAGACTCTTGAGAGTCCCTTGGACAGTAAGGAGTTCAAACCAGTCAGTCCTAAATGAAATCAGTCCTGAATATTCAATGGAAGGACAGCTGAAGCTCCTATACTTTGGCCACCTGATGTGAAGAGCCAACTTATTAGAAAAGCCCCTGATGCTGGGAAAGATTGAAGGCAGGAGAAGGGAGCAACAGAGGATGAGATGGTTGGATGGCATCATTGACTCAGTGGACATGAGTTCAGACAAACTCTGGGATGTGGTGAAGGACAGTGATGCAGTCCATGGGGTCACAAAGAGTCGGACACGACTTAGCAACTGAACAACAATGACCGTTTCAACTTAATCACTACTCACGAATACTTCTAATTTCTCTGTCTTGGCTGCTGGCCATAATATGATTTCTCTCAATCCCAGCAGAAACCAACCAAGCTCCTTTCTACTTAACAAAAGGAGAATCAGAACTTGTCTCTGGCTTCAATTCTGAGCATACAGCAGGTCCATTTGCCCTAGTCTTTCTAGCAGAATATGCCAACATGACTATTATAAGTATCTTTTTTACAATTCTATTCATAGGAGCATTTCGCAACCCCCACAAACCAGAAATATACTCAATTTTATTTCCTAAATCATCTTCCTAATCATTTTTCCTATAAATTTAAGCATCCTATCCATGATTCCAACTTATATATCTTCTATGAAAAATTTCCTACTATTAACACTAGCTTTTTTAATATGGATTGTATTATTTAGTTCACTTCAGTTCAGTCGCTCAGTCATGTCCGACTCTTTGCAAGCCTATGAATCACAGCACGCCAGGCCTCCCTTTCCATCACCAACTTCCCGAGTTCACTCAGACTCACGTCCATCGAGTCAGTGATGCCATCCAGCCATCTCATCCTCGGTCGTCCCCTTCTCCTCCTGCCCCCAATCCCTCCCAGCATCAGAGTCTTTTCCAATGAGTCAACTCTTCGCATGAGGTGACCAAAGTACTGGAGCTTCAGCTTTAGCATCATTCCTTCCAAAGAAATCCCAGGGCTGATCTCCTTCAGAATGGACTGGTTGGATCTCCTTGCAGTCCAAGGGACTCTCAAGAGTCTTCTCCAACACCACAGTTCAAAAGCATCAATTCTTTGGTGCTCAGCCTTCTTCACAGTCCAACTCTCACATCCATACATGACCACAGGAAAAACCATAACCTTGACTAGACAGACCTTAGTCGGCAAAGTAACGTCTGTGCTTTTCAATATGCTGTCTAGGTTGGTCATAACTTTTCTTCCAAGGAGTAAGTGTCTTTTAATTTCATGGCTGTAGTCACTATCTGCAGTGATTTTGGAGCCCCCCAAAATAGTCTGACACTGTTTCCACTGTTTCCCCATCTATTTGCCATGAAGTGATGGGACCGGATGCCATGATCTTCGTTTTCTGAATGTTGAGCTTTAGGCCAACTTTGGAAGCAGGTCAGGAAATGTATTATTAACCATCATTATAACAAGCATCCCACCAAACATAATGTCTGACAAAACAGTTACTTTGATGGAATAAATTATAGGAGTTTAAATCCTCTTATTTCTATTATTATAGGGATAGAACCTACTAAGAATTCAAAAATTTATGTGCTACCAATTACGTCATATTCTATAGTAAGGTCAGCTAAATAAGCCATCAGGCCCATGCCCTGAAACTGTTGATTTGTATCCTTCCCATAGTAATAAATCCCCTATTTTTATTATCATTTCACTATCATTTCAGGAACTACAGTTGTTATGATAAGCTCACACTGTTTAATAATCTGAATTGACCTTGAAATAAGCATATTAGCTATGAGTTTTAATTAAAAATTCAACCCAGGAGCCAAAGAAGCCTCCACTAAATATTTTTTGACACAAGCCATCACATCTGTTCTTACTAATCTAATATATTCTAGCCAATGAACAAATATAAACATGTTTAATTCAACAACATCCATTACCACAGCAGCCCTTGTCATAAAACATGAACTTGCCCCTTTCTACTTCTGAGTACCTAATCTTATTAACGTGACAGGAACTTGTATCACTATCAAGTTTATTTTTGATAGAAATATAAAAACTTTTCTTTTGTATTGAGTTTTATCATTCATTAATCTAAACATGTTACTAAATAGAGCTATTTTATCAATCATAGTAAGAGGATGAAGAAGTCTCAACCAAACCCAACTACAAAAAAATCATAGCCTGCTCATCAATTGGTAACATAAATTGAATAACAGCTATTATCATTTATAATCCAGCTATAATAATCCTATACTTATAAACACTAACTACATTTATATTATTATATATAATTCATCCACCACAATGCCATCCCTCCCCTAATTTATGAAATAAGCACCCTTAATTGCTATATTTATTCTCATTATTACATTATAATTAGGAGGTCTCCTACCACTTTGAGTTTTTACCTAAATGAACGATTACTCAAGAAATAAAAAGTATTTCACCAATATTAATAGCTATCAGAACACTATTCAATCTGTATTTAATATATAGTCTATTCCATATCATGAACCACATTCCTATCAATAACATGAAAATAAAATGACAATACAAAAATTATGAATTGAATGTTTTTACCACCACTAATCATAGTATCAACAGTACTTCTTCCCTTTTCATCAATATTATCAGCACTGGACTAGGATCTAGATGAATGCAGACCAAGAGCCTTCAAAGCCCTAATCAAGTATTATTTACTTACTTCCTGAAGATAAGGATTGCAAGACTTATATCCTACATCAACTGAATGCAAATCAAACATTTTTTTAAATTTATTTTTAATTGGAGGATAATTACAAAATTATGATGGTTTCTGCCATATATCAATATGTCCCATTCTTTTGAACCTTCCGCCCACTTCCTTCCCCAAACACTTTTATTAAACTAAATTCTTACTAGATTTGGTGGGCTTTGATCCCATAAAAAAGCAAGAGATCCCATAGAAAAAGCAAAAGAGTTCCAGAAAAACATCTACTTCTGCTTTATTGACTACACCAAAGCCTTTCATTGTGTGGATCACAGCAAACTGGAAAATTCTTAAAGAGATGGGAATACCAGACCACCTTATCTGCCTCCTGAGAAATCTGTGTGAAGGTCAAGAAGCAACCGCTAAAACTGGACATGGAACAACAGACTGGTTTCTCTGCATTTTTTTTTTTCAGACTGGTTTCAAATTGGGAAAGGAGTCCATCAAGGCTGTATATTGTCACCCTGCTTATTTAACTTACATGCAGAGTACATCATGCAAAATGCCAGGCTGGATGAATCACAAGCTGGAATCAAGATTGCCAGGAGAAACAGCAATAACCTCAAATATGCAGATGACACCACCCTTATGGCAGAAAGAGAAGAGGAACTAAAGAGCCTCTTGATGAGGGTGAAAGAGGAGAGTGGAAAAGCTGGCTTAAAACTCAGCATTCAGAAAACTAAGATCATGGCATCTGGTCCCAACACTTCATGGCAAATAGATGGGGAAACAATGGAAACAGTGACAGACTTTGTTTTCTTGGGCTCCATAATCACTGCAGATGGTGACTGCAGCCATGAAATTAAAATGCTAACTAATTAAATTAGCCATGCTCGCTCCTTGGAAGAAAAGCTATGACCAACCTAGACAGCATATTAAAAAGCAGAGACATTACTTTACCAACAAAGGTCTGTCTAGTCAAGGCTATGGTTTTTCCATAGTCAAATATGGATGTGAGAGTTGGACTATAAAGAAAGCTGAGCACAAAAGAATTGATGCTTTTGAGTTATGGTGTTGGAGAAGACTCTTGAGAGCCCCTTGGACTGCAAGGAGATCAAAGCAGTCCCTCCTAAATGCAATCAGGCCCGAATAATCATTGGAAGGACTGATGCTGAAACTGAAACTCCAATACTTTGGCCACCTGATGCGGAAAACTGACTCATTGGAAAAGACACTGATGCTGGGAAAGATTGAAGGCAGGAGGAGAAAGAGACAACAAAGGAGAGATGGTTGGATGGCATCACCAACTTGACAGACATGAGTCTGAGCAAGCTCCAGGAGTTGGTGATGGACAGGGAGGCCTGGGGTGCTGCAGTCCATGGCATCGCAAAGAGTCGGACACCACTGAGCGACTGAACTGAACTGATGTCATTCACCACAGGGCTTGGCCAAAAGGCCTCAACCTGTCTTTACATTTACAGTCTAATGCTTGCTCCATCTTTTTTTCTATGTTCATAAACTGCTGATTATTCTCAACAAACCATAATGTCACAGACACTGAGCATCTGTTTTCCGGTCTGTGCCAGAGTGGAAGTCCTGCCTTAAGCCTTTTAATTGTGCCAAATCAGGCCTGGAGCTTTACTGCAATGTAGCTGTACCACTCGTGCATCTGTAGTAATTTTTCCTAGCTATACCTAGTATTAATATAATTGGAGGATCCGGAAACTGAATAGTTCCACTAATAACTGGAGCACGTGACAGCATTTCCCCCAGTAAAACAGCTTTTCACCTTTTCCACCACCATTTCTAGAACAGGCTGACAGGCTCAACAGTGTATCTATGTTTACTGGCAACCTGGCCTGCATGGGAGCTTCTGTTGACCTAACTATTTTTTCCCCTACATTTAGCAGGTTTATACTCAATTCTAAGTGCTATTAATTTTATCACCACAATTATTAGCATAAAATCTCCAGCTACATCTCTTTACCAAACACCACTGTTTGATTCATTTTAATTCCGGCCATACTATTATTGTCCCTCCCAGTTCTAGCAGTTAGAATCACTTTGTTAATAACCACAGTCGATTAATTTTTCTTTAATCCTGAAGGTGGAGATGATCCAATTTTATATCAACATTTATTCTGATGCTTTGGCCACCCAGATTTTAACGTCCTTCATTTACCTGGCTTTGGGATAATTTCACATATCACATATTATTCAGGAAAACAAGAACCTTTGGAGTACACAGTAATAGTCTGAAGAGTTAGGTCTTCCCAGGCTTTCACATGTGAGCTCAACACGTGTTCACAATAGGAGCAGATGTTCATATGAGAATGTATTACATCAGCTACTCTAATTACTTCTGTCCCCATAGGAGCTGAAGTATTTAGTTGACTAGCAACCTTCCATGGAGGTGATATTAAATGACCATCAGCCACATTATGGGCCTTAAGTTTTATTTTCTTATTTTCAATAGGAGGTTTAACTGGAATTGTCCTAGCTAATTCATCTTTAGTGCTTTTCACGACACATACTATGCAGCAAGACATTTTCACTATGTCTTAACAACAGGAGCCGTATTCACCATTTTAAGAGGATTGATCATTGATTTTCATTATTTTCAGACTACAGACTCAACTCAACCTAAGCAAAGTTTCATTTTACAATTCAATTTGTAAGCATTAATATAAATCTCTTTCCACAACATTCTTGGCCTTTCAGGAATACCACGACATTACTCTTGCTGATATAGATGTATGCTGCTGCTGCTGCTGCTAAGTCGCTTCCGTCGTGTCCGACTCTGTGAGATCCCACAGATGGCAGCCCACCAGGCTCCCCCATCCCTGGAATTCTCCAGGGAAGAACACTGGAGTGGGTTGCCATTTCCTTCTCCAATGCATGAAAGTGAAAAGTGAAAAGTGAAAGTGAAGTCATTTAGTCGAGTCCGACTCTTTGCAACCCTGTGGACAGCAGCCTACTAGGCTCCTCCATCCATGGGATTTTCCAGGCAAGAGTACTGGAGTACAGGCAAGGTACAAGAGTACCTTCTCCAGATATAGACGTATACACAACACGAAACATCACCTTATCCATAGGTTCATCATTAACAGAAGTAATACCGGTAATTTTTATAATTTGTCAAGACTTTGCATCTAAACAAGAATTTAGACGCAGTAGTGGAATTAACAAATACCTTGAACATCTGTTTCCCACCATAACATACTTGAAAAACTTACACAAATTTAAGAAGGAAGGAATCAAACCTTCTCCAGCTGGTCTCAAGCCAGCTTCATAATCACTATGTCTTCTCAACAAGCGAGATATTAGTAAAAATTATGTAACTTTGTCAAAGTTAAATTACAGGTTCAAATCTTTTATATCTCTATGCCATATCCACTCCAACTAGGCTTGTAAGACACAACACTGCCTTTTACAGAAGAACTTCTGTATTTTCATGATTAGTTCTGTGGCTCTTTACGTTATTTCATTAATACTAATCATTAAACTAACTCACATAAGTACAATAGACGTACAAGAGGTAGAAACAGTGTGAACTATTCTAGCTGCTATCATTCTAATTTTAATTGCTCTACCATGGTTACAAATTCTTTACATAATAGATGAATTAATAGTCCTTCCCTAGCTGTAAAAACTATAGGTGACCTATGATGGTGAAGCTTTGCACACACAGACTATGAAGTTCTAAACTTTGATTCCTATATAATTCCTACAGTGGATTTAAAGTGAGAACTACAGCCAGTCGATAACGGGGCAGTCTCACCTTCAGAAACAACAGTCTGAATACTAATTTACCCAAAGACGTTCTACACCCATGAGCTATTCCCTCATAGGTCTAAAGACAGATGCTATTCTGGGGCATCTTCAACAACACTAATACTTATAGGCTTGGACAACATTCAGAAGCTTAGGGGTCAAGTCACAGCCTCATGCCTATTGACTTCAAATTAGTTCCACTAAAACATTTTTAAAAGGGTCACCATCAAATTATAAAATCATTAAGAAGCTAAATAGGATAAACTTTTTAAGTTAAAAACTGAGAATTTCAACCTTTCCCTAAGGATAAGCCACAATAGATATTAACATGATTCATCACTATTATAGTTCAATTCAATTCAGTCGCTCAGTCGTGTCCGACTCTTTGTGCCCCCATGAATAGCAGCACACCAGCCCTCCCTGTCCATCACCAACTCCCGGAGTTCACTCAAACTCATGTCCATCGAGTCGGTGATGCCATCCAGCCATCTCATCCTCTGTCGTCCCCTTCTCCTCCTGCCCTCAATCCCTCCCAGCATCAGAGTCTTTTCCAATGAGTCAACTCTTTGAGGTGGCCAAAGTATTGGAGTTTTAGCTTCAGCATCAGTCCTTCCAATGAACACCCAGGACTGATCTCTTTAGGATGGACTGGTTGGATCTCCTTGCAGTCCAAGGGACTCTCCAGAGTCTTCTCCAACACCACAGTTCAAAAGCATCAATTCTTTGGTGCTCAGCTTTCTTCCCTGTCCAACTCTCACATCCATACATGACCACTGGAAAAACCATAACCTTGACTAGATGGACCTTTGTTGGCAAAGAAATGTCTCTGCTTTTTAATATGCTGTCTAGGTTGGTCATAAGTTTCCTTCCAAGGAGTAAGTGTATTTTAATTTCATGGCTGCAGTCACCATCTGCAGTGATTTTGGAGCCCAAAAATATAAAAGTCTGACACTGCTTCCACTGTTTCCCCATCTACTTCCCACGAAGTGATGGGACCAGATGCCATGATCTTCGTTTTCTGAATGTTGAGCTTTAAGCCAACCTTTTCACTCTCCTCTTTCACTTTCATCAAGAGGGTCTTTAGCTCCTCTTCACTTTCTGCCATAAAGGTGGTGTCATCTGCATATCTGAGGTTATTGATATTTCTCCCGGCAATCTTGATTCCAGCTTGTGCTTCTTCCAGCCCAACGTTTCTCATGATGTACTCTAGTACTATTTATTATATTTCAATTGAAAATTTCAAAACACTCTTATTTTTCAACTCAGAACTGAAATTAAAACATCAAACATTATACCCCTTGAACAAAATGAACATTTTTTTACCTCTTTTACTACCCAAACAATAACAGAATTACCTATTGTTGTTTCAATAGTTTCTCAAACCCCACTAACTAATTAGTAACTGTGTCATTTCTATCCAAAGATGATGAATTCAACATACACCAAAACAGATAATGGCCATCTGAAGCAGCTCAGCTTTTGCCATTGGCAGCTCTGCCACTGGGGAGAAAGTGCCAGGACCCTTCCAAGCGAGGACTCTTGTAGGCGCAGGGCCCCTCTGGGTGGGCAGGCACTGAGACTCACTATGTGCTGCTGCTGCCGCTCAGTCGTGTCTGACTCTCTTCGACCCCACGGACTGTAGCCCGCCAGTCTCCTCTGTCCATGGGATTTCCCAGCCAAGAATGCTGGAGTGGGTTGCCATTTCCTCCTCCAGGGGAACTTCCCTATCCAGGGATTGAACCTGCGTCTCCTGCACTGCAGGCAGATTCTTCACCAGCTGAGCCATCAGGCAAGCCCCCTCACTATATGATAAGCATGTAAGTAAAGGCAATCCCTAACACTCACATCACTTATTTATTGGCTCAAAAAACCTGCTAGGCACATTTACACCTGCTACACAGTGCTCAATAAATCTAGGAATTGCCATTCCCTTGTGAGCAGAAACTGTAGTTACTGGATTCCCGCCACCCCCAAAAAAGGAACATTTTGTTTCCTACTCCAAGAGACACCCATTCCACTTACTCCTATATTACTAATAATCAAAACCATTAGGCTATTTATTCAGCCAACAGGCTTAGCGATGTGACTAACAGGCAGCGCTACTGCTGGGCACCTATTAATATTTTTAATTGGAGGAGCAACCTTAGCCTTATTAAGTGCTAGGCCTACTACGACTTCTATCATATTTATTATTTTGATTTTATTTACTATTCTTGCATTCCCAATAGCTTTGATTCAAGCTTACGTGCTTAACAATTAGGAAGCCTTTATTTGCATGATAACAATGACACAGACTGCTTCATATCCTCAGAGAAGGTGACGGCACCCCACTCCAGTACTCTTGCCTGGAAAATCCCATGGACGGAGGAGGCTGGTGGGCTGCAGTCCATGGGGTCGCTAAGAGTTGGGCACAACTGAGCGACTTGACTTTCACTTTTCACTTTCATGCATTGGAGAAGGAAATGGCAACCCACTCCAGTGTTCTTGCCTGGAGAATCCCAGGGACGGGGGAGCCTGGTGGGCTGCAGTCTATGGGGTCGCTCAGAGTCGGACACCACTGAAGCGACTTAGCAGCAGCAGCAGCATATCACATAGGAAATCCCAGTTCCAGCAACTTCTAGGAGCCCTGCACTTATAGGACCCCTCACTTGGAAGGGTACTGGTGCTTTCTCCCCACTGACAGAGCCATCTTGATGGCAAAAGTTGAGTTGCTTCCTGCCGCCCACCCCTCTTCAACGGACTCGAGCCCATTCCCAGCACCCGCCTTCCCCGATGCGCCAGCCAAGTCCTCTTTCTCTCGGGGCTCCGTCTTCCTGGGCAAGGTTTCCTTCACTCTTTCTTACTCACCTCTGATTGCTTCCTCCTCCGTTCATCTTCCCACTTCTACGGGCTCATCCGGAAATCCATCTTCCTCAAATGGGAGATCTCTGTATTGTTTCCCTTTCATTTTGACCCTGTTGTGAACCAGCTGTGTGATCTTAGGCAAACACTGCTTTCTCTGGGTCCAGCTTCTCTGTGTGTAGGGAGGAGGGGCAGGTCAGATGGGGCCAGGCTAACGCTCCAAGGGAGTCCAGCCCAAGATCTGTTCCACACACTGCGCCTTCCTGGTTGTCCATGCTCAAGACTGCGCTTGAGTAAAGGCTTTGGGGCTGAAGGAAGATCTCCATCTCTGAGCTCCAGGGCCCATCCTGCCCCTCTGCCCTGCGAGGCAGTGGCAGAGTCGGGACTGGGATTGCCTCCAGAGCCACTGCTCCTTTCTGCTCACGGCCCACATGACGGGTGCCCACTGCTTCTTTCCTGATACGAGGTCAGACTGTCAGTGGATATGTCTTGGGCCAGCTAGGGTTCCTCTGCTGGGTGGGCTCCTGCCGCTGCTCCCATGCCAGCAACTGTTCCTCTCTTCCATGACTCGGGACAGAGGCCACCAAGGAAAGGGATCATCTCACCCCACTTTACAGATGAGGAAACTGAGCTACAGAAAAACGAATTCCCCAGCTCCTGCTCAGAGCCAGGATGAGACATGGGTCTTCCAGGTCCCATCCATATTCCTTTAACTGGCTCCAGAGAGAAGCAAGTTTCACAAGTCTGGTTGATGTTCCCCAGCTGGCGTCTCACCTAAGGGTTTTCACCCGGGAAAATACGATGGCTCCTAACTTGAGAATGCCAGAAAGATCTAAGCAGATCCAAGTGCAGCCGAGGAGAGGTCCCGCGGGATTAGCATCCACCAGCAAGGCTGGGGAGATAGTGTCGGAAACGAAGTTCACCTGTTGGTATAAACGACAACGAGATGACTCCTTCTGTAGGGCAGGGTCACCCATCACCTTCAGTGGGTGCTCCTGCTGGCTGAGCATGGGTTTCAGCATCCCTGAGCTCCACCTTCCCCTAAACTCAAAGCCCGAGAGCAGCCTCCACACGTCTGAGAGACGTCCTCAGGGGATGGAGATGTCGTGAGGGCTCCACAGCCCCATTTTCAAGCCCCTCCCAGGCCAGGGCGTCCCCTGCCTCCCTCAGCGACCCCTTCTCTGGCCTACAAAGTCCACAGGAGAGAGGTGAGATGACATGCAGCTTCCTATCAGCCTAGCTGCCCCTCTCCTCCATTCTTTCTTATGTGTCTGCCTCCCAGAGGGGAGGAGAAAGACATTCGAGGCATGTAAGTCTGGTCTTCAAAGAACTCGAGTCAGGTGGAGGTGGTGGGCGGGCAGGGTTCTAGACCATAGCTTGGCGTTTGTTATTTCACTTTATGTAGTTGCATTATGTCATTTGTAAACCAGCTTGAATCTCTGTTGACCTATATAGTATGAAAAAATCAATGTAAAGAGAGAGATAGAGTGTGTGTGTGTGTGTGTGGCAGGAGGTTGATTTCTCAGCACTTCTCTGCCGGGTGTCAGCAACATCTCGTCACTGGTTTGTCTGATGCTCCATCCGCTTTCAATCTGTTTTCCAACTATGACCTGCTAAGGCTCTATTTATAAACTTTCAATGGCTCTCCTTTGCCTATATGCATGCACTCAGTCGTGTTCGCCTCTTTGTGACCCCATGGACTATAGTCCGCCAGGCTTCCCCGTGCATGGGATTTCCCAGGCAAGAATACTGGAGTGGGCTGCCGTTTCCTTCTCTAGGGGCTCTTCCCCACCCAGGGGTCAAACCCACGTCTCCTGTGTCTCCGGCATTGGCATGTGGATTATTTGCCACTGAGCCACCTGGGAAGCCCCTCCTGTGCCTACAGAACTCAGTGAACACATCCCATCTGGCAGGCAAGGATTTCTGACTTTTCCCAAGTAAGTTTGTCTCACATTTCCCTTGACCTCATTCAGTGTTTTAGCTTAACCTAGTCTGGCTCATTTACTCTTGCCTGGAAAATCCCATGGGTGGAGAAGCCTGGTGGGCTGCAGTCCATGGGGTCATGAAGAGTCGGACACGACTGAGCGACTTCACTTTCACTTTTTACTTTCATGCATTGGAGAAGGAAATGGCAACCCACTCCAGTGTTCTTGCCTGGAGAATCCCAGGGACGGGGGAGCCTGGTGGGCTGCCGTCTATGGGGTCGCACAGAGTTGGACACGACTGAAGCGACTTAGCAGCGGCAGCAACAGTCTGGCTCATTAACTCCAAAGGACTCTTCCAACCCCTGACCTTCATCTATCACCATCTCTTGCTCCACATGGGATGCCTGCCTCTCTCCATCGCCAACATTCAAAACCCTCCCCAGCCCAGGTGATGGCTCCTTTACAACAAATGCTGCCCTCTTCTCCCCCTTCAAAATTGTCCCTAGGCAGTGATGACAGTGAGAAACAGAAATGCAAATTACCCCCTGGACAAAGCCAGAGGACATGGATAACTCAAAACAAGACATAATATTAATAAAGAGCTATCAGTGCAATGACACCCAGAGAAGGAGAATCACCTGGATGGCCCTGCTGGCTGACATGAGGGAAGGCTCGCTGCCCCCGCCATCACCTCGTCACCAGGTGAAAGCAAACCCATCAAGCAGGAAGGGTGCCTTTGGAACTGTAGGTGCATGTCCCAAACAAACCGAACACACGTGGTTCTCCAAAGGCAGGAGACAACCACTCTGAGCGCACAATTAAAGAACTATTCTGCAGCGAGAACAAGCAAGTGCCTGGGCAGCAGGAGTTTTTCTGACCTGATTTGTCTCCAAGAAAATGTGGGGAAGAAGGGTCAAATATGGAATCACATATACAAGCCGTACTTGTAGGGAACACTCCAGCAGAGGAACTCGATAGTTGCGATCTTGGCTGGCTTGCGGGGAGTGACGTCTAAAAGAATCAACTCACACAACCCACAGCACATCGTAGGAAGATACCTGTAACAGCTTGGAACGCAGGCCTGTCCTCTCTCTGCACATAACTCCTAACAATATCTTGCCCACAAAACACTGACCTTATCCAAAAACAAGTACTAATTTTAAATGTCTCTGCATTGATTGTTTTTTTTTTTTAAAAAGAGAACAAAGCAGAGAGAAGCACAACAGGTAAAACCAATGGCAGGAGAAGTACAGTCACCAGAAACAGGCTTCCATCAAATACATTTGAGAAACATGAATAAGGAGGCCAAATATAAAATTATGAGTTTGAAAACTTGATGAGGCAATGACCTCTGTGAAACAGGAGCTCCTGGTAAGGCTAAGAAAGCAGGAAATGAAAGATGAGCCGTCACAGCTGAAGAGAGCAGTGGAGGAATGTGGAAGCCTGGCAGCCAGGAACCAGTAAGAAGGAATTATTATCTATGTCAGTTCATATCTAGACTCAGCCTTATGAATTCCTAGAATTCTTGATTGGCTCTGCATGGACCCAGACCTGGCTGGCTTGTCTTCTGTCCCCAGAGGCTTTTATCCAGTTTCCTTAGAAATCCACTGCCACTTAGAAATCCAGATCCACTTAGCTGACTGCTGGCCTAGTTCCTCCACCATCATTAGCTTTGACACAGGGGATCTCCTGGTTTGGTTTCATTTCCATCTCATCCCATCTCAAGTCATCTCATCCTTCATTGAGTAAATATTCATTGAGCACCTACCATTATTCCCTGGTAGCTCAGACGGTGAAGAACCCGCCCGCAATGCAGGAGACCTGGGTTCAATCTCTGGGTCAGGAAGATCCCCGGGAGGAGGGCATGGCAACCCACTCCAGTATTCTTGCCTGGAGAATTCCATAGACAGAGGAGCCTGGCGGGCTACAGTCCATGGGGTCACAAAGAGTCGGCACAACTGAGTGACTAACTTTCTTTCGTCATGGTTCCACAGGAATGTTTCCAGGCCCTGGGAATATGGTGGGGAGCAGTTCAGACACCTCCCTGCTCTCTTGGTGCTTCAGTTCAGTTTAGTTGCTCAGTCGTGTCTTTGCAACACCATGGACTGCAGCACACCAGGCCTCCCTGTCCATCACCAACTCCCAGAGTTTACTCAAACTCATGTCCATTGAGTCAGTGATGCCATCCAACCATCTCATCCTCTATTGTCCCCTTCTCCTCCTGCCTTCAATCTTTCCCAGCTTCAGGGTCTTTTCCAATGAGTCAGCTCTTTGCATCAGGTGGCCAAAGTATTAGAGTTTCAGATTCAGCATCAGTCCTTCCAATGAATATTCAGGACTGATTTCCTTTAGGATAGACTGGTTGGATCTCCTTGCAGTCCAAGGGACTCTCAAGAGTCTTTTCCAACACCACAGTTCAAAAGCATCAATTCTTCGGCGCTCAGCTTTAGTCAAATAAAACACACAGATCTTTAAACCAAAATAAATCAAATATATGTAGAATTGTACTGTGAAGAGGGCACTGGTAAAATAAAGCTTTTTTCTTAGGAGAAAAGCTGCTATTTAAGCAATCAGGGCCTCTCAGTTTAAGAAGAAGAAGCACACCACCTCGGACAGATCTTTGTGAAGTAGATCGCCAGTCCAGGTTCGATGCATGAGACAGGGTGCCCAGGGCTGGTGCACTGGGATGACCCTGACGGATGGGATGGGGAGGGAGGTGGGTGGGGGTTCAGGATGGGGGACACATGTACATCCATGGCTGACTCATGTGAATGTATGGCAAAAACCACCACAATATTGTAATTAGCTTCCAATTAAAATAAATTAATTAATAAAAAATAAAAGAATCTCCCAAGGAGCCTCTTGGCTATAAACTATAAGGCGAGATGGGCCCCTCTGCTGGGAGACAGTATCCCAGGAATGTCTCGGTGATGTCGTAGAGGCTGCTCCACCTGGCTCTTTGGAGCGCAGAGCTCTGAGGGTTCTAGGGAAAGGACGAGGAGAGGACAGGAGAGCCAAGGAGACATTCTGCACCACCACCAAAGAAACCCTGCTGAGGCTGACCCTGAACTCATTTTTAAAACTATGTAGTCCCTTGTTCTTCCCTGGTAGCTCAGCTGGTAAAGAATCCCCCTTCAGTGCTGGAGACCCCAGTTCGATTCCTGAGTTGGGAAGATCCCCTCCAGTATTCTTGGGCTTCCCTGGTGGCTCAGACAGTAAAGAATCTGCCGGCAATGTGGGAAACTGGATTGGGAAGATCCCCTGGAGGAGGGCACGGCAACCCACTCCAATATTCTTGCCTGGAGAATCCCCAGGGACAGAGGAGCCTGGCAGGCTACAGTTCATGGGGTCACAACGAGTTGGACACGGCTGAGTGACTAAGCACACACACAGCACAGTCCCTTGCTCATTTAAAGTTGGCGTGTAAAATTTTCATCATAAATTTAAGTAGACAAGATTTCTATCTATGTCATGTAATAAATACATGTAAAAATAAAACACACCTCATTTTAAAAGGTAGGATACACACTCACTGTTAAATGTCTGTGATTTATTTTAAAACTCTGCAGCTAAGTATATGACATTGTGTGCGTGCTACTTAGGTTAAACTCCAACAGGCCAGTTAGGATATCCAGAAGTCAGCTAAGATCAGAAAGGCCACAGGTCAGGTGGCTCCCACAAAGGCTTCTGCATCCTTATTTCAACCCACACCTGGACTGGACTAATTAGCATAAGGGTCTGAAGTGTGGTTTTATTGGTGAAAGTAGTAGTCTGTTAACCAGCACAATGAAGTTAGCGATGGGCTTTTTCCCTGGGGCATCCGAGGTATGCAAGACCTGTGGGTGGCTATGATTTTAGAGGTATCCCTTACTCTAGAGTAAGCAAGGTCGACTTGCCCATAGGGAAGGCACCAGTGGCTCAACCCTTCCCAGGTCAGCCAACAGCTGATGGGCAAGGATGTCTGATGACCTGACGCTCGTTGAGCATTAGAGAATTCTGGCTCCAGAACAGGTCAGGGCCACCTCCTATCAGGTCAGCGTCTTCACGCTCATGGGATGGGCAGCCATATACACCGCTTTGTGCATGACGTTTAATAAGCATCTGTATGTCTAGTAAAATTTGATCTGAGATGTCTGAGATCTTTGCTTTCACATGTTAGTGGGACTGTGAGGGAGTAGCGAGCCTTCAGGTACTTCAGATATTTTTGGTAGCTACTGAAACAAAACACAGGGTGTATATGATTAACTTGGTTTAGCCTGTTAGTTCATGAAATAATCATAATATCTTATTAAAAATTAGCCAACTTTTATGGTGGCTCCGATGGTAATGAATCTGCCTGCAATGCAGAAGACCCAGGTTCAATCACTGGGTCAGAAAGATCCCCTGGAGAAGGGAATGGCTACCCACTCCAGTATTCTTGCCTGGAGAATTCCATGGACAGAGGAGCCTGGAGGGCTACAGTCCACGGGGTTGCAAAGAGTCAGACATGACTGAGTGACTAACACTCACGTTATTCAATATATCAAATATTACATGGTTTTTGTTATGGTAATCTTTTATTTCCATATACTTCCTCCCCACAGAATTTTATCCCAATGTAATAGTTTTACTACAAGAGCATTTCTTATTAATCACCTTACTATATTTCTTTGAAATAAATATATTATGCTTTGGAAAAAAATATACATTACATATATATTCCACATCACAAAATATTCCCATTTCAAATTTTTAAAAACTATTTATAGTGTAAAAATGATTCTTACTGCTAGTAGGCACTTTAAAAAACAGCAAATGCAGAGTCTTTCTCGGAACTCCCCTTGTCTACCTGAAGACAGATCTTCCAAACAAAACTCAAGTGTCATAAATCCCCTTCCCAGGAGTTTCATCAACCAGGGAAGACTGACTTTTATCACAGAAGAGAAGTTCCAGAAGTCAACACCACACTCCAGCAAACTGTCACAAATGATCACACCTCCCATCTATTTCTCTAGAGGCCCATTCATCTCTCCTAAAAAGCACTTACTCTCCCCTAAGAAGCCATCATTCCCCCTCCCTTTTCCCTACTAAGGCGGTAGTTAAGCCTGAATTCTAGACCACCTTGGGGACTTACCCATTTCTCCCTGGGTATCTCCCATATATCCAGGAGGTAGCCATGATGGTAAACTTCTGTCGGTTTTTCTTTTGTTAATATTCTTTTGTCATGGGGTTTCAGCCAAGAACTTGGAAGAGTAGAATGAAAAGTACCTTCCCTTCCTTACATCTTGCTGATGGATGGAGGTGGTTCTGACTTTGGCCTTGGCAGGAGATGGTCTAGGGCCCTCGAGGAAGAATTCATCCCAAGGGGGCCTAGAATGATGCCATGGGTCCAGTGTCAGGGCAGGGTTACTGTGAAGGAAGAACTGGCACTAGCTCAGCAGGAGGCCAGGGCTTGAAGCCCCTGGCTTGAGCTAGAAGCCATTCTGCTTTAGGAACCAAGTATTTGAGAACAAATTCAGGAGTGTAACCCCGCGACCCCATCCAGGGGCATCTGAGGTGGAACAGGTTCCGCCAAGGGCTTGTCTTCTCTTGAAGAACCATGCTGGCCAGGCAGGGATTTGGACCATCAGGGGTGTCACAAGAGTGGAGCAAAAAGGCTCCCTGGGCCTCGGGCCACCTGCTGAAACAGTCGTTGGAAAGTGAGTCTAGGAGCAAAACCAGGCTGGGTTGCCAGGCACCGCCTAGGGCTCTTGGCTTTGGGAACACTGATTTACACAGAGAGCAACTGAGCCTAGAGCTGTTCTTTCCCCAGCAGCGCTCAGCTGCTCAGGTGCTGGCTCTGAGCAAAGCAGACAAGTGAGCAAAGGCCGTGCTGGCAGATGGTGTGATGAAAAGATGCAGGCCTTGAAATGCAGAGCATTAGAAAGAGTGCCACTGACCTGGTCGGCCATGGACTGTAATCCATAAGAAAGACGTGAAGAAGGGAGAGGCGCCCTCTGGAGCAGACGCAGCATCCGGGTGAGTGTACAGGATGGTTGTAGCTGGAATGACTGGATGAGCATGACAGACAGAGCTGGCGCAGCTCCTGCATTTGCAGGAGGAGCTGCTCCAGGTCAACTGTGGCGCAGCGCGAGCTGGTAGGGGCAGCCCCTGAGGTGGACCGAGAGGAAGGGCTGGAGAGCAGAAGGCCAGGTGTCCCCCAGGCGAGGTTGAATGCATCCAGGAGTAGGTAGGACTTGAAATGGAAGAGATCTGAGCACCGGGTGCCAACACCTGAGCCACACGGCAGGAGATCTGGGAGGTCCGTGATGACAGCAACAGGAAAGGCAGAAGGTAGCACCGTGGTATAAACAGCAAACAGATAATAAATAACTACGCTGGTGATGAGTGCCCTGAGTGAAAGCTACAAAGGACTCTGAAAACAATGGGTGGTGTGGGAGAACCAGGGCTGTTTCCCATGAGGGAATCTTTTTGGGGAAGTGCCATTTAGCTGGAGAATTAAAGAATGGGTGGGAGTTTGTTAGCTTGCTCCTGACTAACTCTGCTGCTGCTAAGTCGCTTCAGTCGTGTCCAACTCTGTGTGACCCCATAGACGGCAGCCCACCAGGCTCCACCGTCCCTGGGATTCTCCAGGCAAGAACACTGGAGTGGGTTGCCATTTCCTTCTCCAACCTGACTGATCTAAATTGATGTTAACAAAATAGCCATCGCTACCTCCTGTGCTCACCCACGAGAGAGGAGAAGCTTGGTGCGTCAAGGCCAGCTCGGCTACTTTCTGGCCAGCCAGGAGCTGCTCATCTCTCTGTGCGTCTGTAAAATGGAGCACAGCCATAGCCACCTCATCAGCTTATTACAAAATGCAAGAGATTAAGAGGCAGATGTCACAAAACACAGAGCAGGTTTTATGCAGGGTTAGCTGTTATCACTGTTTAGGAGAAAATATTTCTCCCTGATCTGCATCCAGGCGCAAATTACAGTAGGTCTTTCTGTATTCATTTAATCCTTTCAATAACCCTGTGAGGTAGGTTAACAAAAAAAAAAGAAAGAAACCCAAAGCAGCTATCTTTTCTTTCCTTTGGAATCAGCACTGCCTCAGGCCCTGGCTTTACCTGCATTCTGTGTCTGTGACAAGGAACCTTCTGTTAAAAACAGGGCACTCAGGAGGTGGCTTCCTGCCAAACCACCTTTAATTTGTCAGACGCCCGGTTCTCAGGTGTCCAAGTTCTTATTGCTTCACTTTCGAGGCCAGCAGTGGTGGCAACAGAAGTCAGGGCTCAGGTGTGTGACCGTGAGGAGGCAACCAATGCCACACAGGGTGGCGGCGCCCCACGCGCTGCACCCTCAGCTGGGTTTGGAGAACCACACGTCCAGCCCCTCAGTAGTCAGGCCATCTGGAGAGCCATCTCCAACATCTCAGACACGTTTCCAGGTCTGATTCTAAAACGGGTAAATGACTCGAATGCACAACAACAGAAGGATTCCAGCCCACCCTGCAGGAACCAGGCGAGAAATACAGTTAATCTTTTCTTTCCCTCTTCTTTTTCTCATTTACTGTCATATTAATTTCACCTGGCTTTATTTTCACAACACTCTACACTGACTTGAGTCCTTTTTGGAATCATCAGTGGCAGCCAGGACGCGGAAAGCCAGAACTGAAGGCACAGTGATGGGGTGAATACCATCAGGTGGACGTGGCGAGGCTGGCAGGCAGGACCCAAACCCTGGCCCCTGGCTGCTGGGGGAGCACCTGGCAGGGTCCCCTCATGCCTCCAGGGACACCCGTAGCAGAGGTGCCTTCCTGAAGCTTGGGTGGCTGCAGACGGTGGTGGAGCAGAGGCAGAGAACACAGGGTGGCCGCTCGCATGGCTCATCTTTGAGATCCCGCGACAGCCCTGCGAGACGCCGGGAAATACTGGGAGATGTGTTTCAGAAGGAGCGAGTGGAGCTGGCATTCAAAGCCAACGGGACTCACCTTGCTCTCAGCAAGCATTCTGACCCTGACCTTCCTTTTCCTCTGTCTCTACCTTCTCTATGGATTTATCAGATCAACCTTCCTGAAGATTGTGGGTAAGGAGCCACAGATGGAAGACGAGGCAATTAGCTGAGCTGGAATATAGTCACTGACGGCCCTCCATGGGCCAGAAACTTCCTTCTCCAGGCATCTTTTGAAGTAGGTCTGGTCATTTCCTTATTACAGACGAGGACACTGAGGCACAGAAAAGTTGTGTGCTTGCCCAAGGTCACACAGTGGCAAAGCCAAGATCTAAACTGAGTTCTGATTCATCCCTTTTTTATATGCTGGGGAGGAATGACTCGTTCTTTGGGACCCAGGGAGCTGTAGGTATTTGATGGAGCCAACAGCAGATGCCAGGAAACAGGAGACCACTCCACTTCCGTGGACCTCTTACTATCCACACCTCCTCTAGTCTCTGCCCAGGGGCTGCCACCTCTGTTGAAGGATGTCTCTTTCTCCTTAACAGTGAGAAGGCCTCCATCGATAAAACCAAGTGGCAAATCCTCACTTTTATTCTCTCTCCAACAACTCCTTGTGTTCCACACCTCCGGTTCCAACTAGCCACACGCAAGCTGAACTGTTATCAGCCATGAAAAATCAACAGCACCCAGGCAATATTTATCCCAGGCAACAAAATGACTCTGCAAAAAAATTCATCTTTGCCCTGGGGGTCAGCTAAGGGGTCAAACTGAAACAATCAACTCAAGTTTGCCAAATCCCATCTCGGATACGGAGGGCTTCCCTGGGTCAGTCCCCAGGTCGGGGAAGATCCCCTGGAGGAGGAAATGGCAACCTACCTTTGTATTCTTGCCTGGGAAATCCCATGGACAGAGGAGCCTGGTGGGCTACAATCCAAGGGGTTGCAAACAGTCAGATACAACTGAAACAACTAACCCACATCAGATATAGCTCTCAGGCCCCTGGGTCAACAGCTAACACCAGGGTGGGGAGGAGGAAAATGCCCCAGGAACCTTGGTCTCCCCTGCCTGCAGCAACCTCTACAGGGTTAGGCCACTGGAGGAGGCCCAGCCTGGTTCAGAGGCATAGCGGGGAGTCCTGGGAATGAGTTGAAACATGGATCCAAGAAAGCACTCAAGAGCAAATTCCTGTACCCCAGGGGAGCCTCAAGAAATGTCAGGAATTGGAAGAGAGGAATGCATGCCTCTGGGTGCTCGGGTTAATCTGGAGCAGAACCAGAGGGCAACCAAAAAAGAAAAGAAAAACTAGAAGCTGGCAGACTTGACTGATGAACTGTCTTTCTGCAATCTTGTGAATTCTGAAACATGAGCATACTGAATTCTACAGTCTTGAGCCAATCACTAGTTCTGAGCTGCTTCTCCGGGTTGGCAGTGCCCTGGGGAGTGTCAGGCATCAGTCGGCCCCTTGCTTTCTGCCTGCCTGGAGCCCTCAGTAGCCACATATACACGTGTCAACTCTTCTAAAAGATGGGTCCAACCCTGTTGATGTTCTAATGACCAACACTGACAGACACAGGAAGCTGTTTCTTTCAGAATTCCTGAACTTCAGGACAATACATTCATTGCCTCCTCACTTTCTCCACTCAGATGTCTAATGGACATCTCAAAGTTGTTGTTCAGTCACTAAGTCGTGTCTGACTCTTTGCAACCCTGTGAACAGCAGCGTGCCAGTCTTCCCTGTCCTTCACTATCTCCCAGAGATTGTTCAAACTCATGTCCAGGGAGTCGATGATGTTTCTGTCACCCCCTTCTCCTCCTCGTCGCCCCCTTCTCCTCCTCCCTCAATCTTTCCCAGCATCAGGGTCTTTTCCAATGAGTCGGCTCTTTGGCTCTTTACGTGACCAAAGTATTGGAGCTTCAGTGTCAGCATCAGTCCTTCCGAGGAATATTCAGGGTTGATTTCCTTTAGGATGACTGGTTTGACATCCATGTAGTCCAAGGGACTCTCAAGAGTCTTCTCCAGCACCACAGTTTGAAAGCATCAATTTTCAAACCAATCTGTGAAGCCTCACCCTCAAACTGGCCTACTTGCAGTCTCAGTCAATGCCAGAACCATGTTTCCAGTTCTTCAGGTCAAAAACCTTTGGGTCAAAACCCATATCAGTCCATGGAAAACTCTGCTGACTCTCTTTGAGATGTATGAGACACATTCAGAATCTAACTGTGTTGATCACTTCCAAACAGTAACCACAGTCATCTTTCTCTTGGATTATTCATAATGGCCTCCTTAATGGCCTCTTCACATCCACTTACTCCTCCCAAAGCTATTCACACTTGGAATCCTATTTTCTTTTTTAAAATAAGTCAGATCAATCACACTCAGCTAAAAAACCTTGAAAAGGCTTCTCATCATGCTCAAAATATTTACAATGGGGAATTCTCTGGTGGTCTAGTGGTTAGAACGCTGTGCTTTCACTGCTGGGGGCCTGGGTTCAATCCCAGGTTAGGGAACTAAGATCTTGCAAGCTATACAGAGTGGCAGGGCGGGGCGGGGTGGGGCAGGGCGTGGGGGAAGTACTTGCAAGGGCCTACCAAGCCTGACAAACTCTGGAGACTGACAGACACACCTTTTCTCTCTGACCTCCTAGTCTCTCCCCCTTGCTTACCTGCTCAAACTACCCTGGCTTCTGGTTATTCCTTGAATATGCTATGCCTGCTCCTGCCTCATGGCCTTTGTCCTTGCCGTTTCCTCTGCCTGAAGTGCTCTTCCCTTCTCCCCCCAAATACCTCCACATTTCTCTGTGACAGTTTTAAAATGTATTCACAAATTCTTTGATACTCTCCCCTTCAAGAGGTGGGGCCGAATCCTTCTTTCCTTGACCTAGTGACTCAATTCTAAGGAACCGAATAAAGCAGAAGCAATGACATGGAACTTCAGAGACTGTCATAAAAGGCACTACAGCTTCCTCCTCATTTATCCTCTCTTGAATCACACCCCCCACAGGAAGCCATCTGCCACATCCTGAGAACATTCAAGCAGTGCGGTGGAGAGAGGTTTACAGAGTGAAAAACAGCCCTCCCCGCCACAGCCACGGGAGACAGGCACCCTGAAAACAGATCCTCCAGCCCCAGTCAGGCCTTTAGACGAGGTAGCCCCAACAAACTGCTTGACCCCAGCCTCATGAGCGATCCCAAGCCAGAACCACGCCCTGCTAAGCTGCCCCCAGATTCCTGACCATCAGAAATTAAGAGAGAGGATAAACCTTTGTTGTTCAAACTCTGCCTTTGTAGATCATTTCTTATGCGATGATAGATATCAATAGGCTTGCTTTCTCATTCCCCTTAAGTTTTTGCTGCCATATCACTGTCTCAGACATGCCTTCCTTAACTACCCTATGAAACTGGAATCTCCCCAGCAATCCCCAATCTCCACTTGTGATTTCTTTTTCTCCACAGCACTTATCACCTTCTGCATGCCTGCTCAATCGCTCAGCAGTGTCCAACTCGATAGCATCCCCATGGATTGTAGCCCACCAGGCTCCTCTGTCCATGGGATTTTTCCCAGCAAGAATACTGGAGTGGGTTGCCATTTCCTCCTCCAGGGAAATTTCCCAATCCAGGGATGGAAGCCTCGTCTCCTGCATTGGCAGGCAGATTCTTTACCACTGTGCCACCTGGGACCCCCATTCACCTTCTAGTACTCTGTGTAATTTCCACATTTCTTTCATTGCCTTTCTCCTCATTAAAAACACAAGTTCCATGAGGCAAAAGGATTTTGTGTTTCTTAGTGGCACATAGGCAGCACTCAATAAATATTTGCTGAACGAATAAATGGATGCATTCCTCAGCTTTACTCTCCATATTCACTTCCTGAATTCAAGATTCAACCATTTTTAAGGCTTGTTCTGATGCCATTTTTCTAAAGACTCATACTGGACTGATCTTTTTTCATACCGCATGGGCTGGAAAAGGCCACCAGGTTCTAGATAGTGACAAGGTCATCCAATCTCCTAAGAACAGGTCTGCTACAAAGATAAGCACCTTGAAGGCTAGTGGGTCCGTCTTTCATACTTGACTGGTAAGTGGTTTCCAAGGAGTTTAATTTAGTCAAACAGGCTCCAAAAGACACAAACAGTCCAAGCAGCAGACATCCCAAGTGGAGGCTAATCTGATTGTCCTTGGTGCCAGTACATTCAAATCTGTTGTGTGTGGCCAGCCTGCAGTCATGTGGCACCGGAGGGGCAGCTGTATCAACAGGCCCCTCGCTGGCCCACACACGACGGGGCCAGAGATTGAGTTTCAAATAAGGAAGAAGGAAAAAATGCGTAGGGGAAGGAGAAGGAAAGCCCCTTGTACAGAAAGGAGTTGCTAGCAGGCCTGTGTAGAGGCAGATCCTATAGTCAGGGCTGTGTTCTTAGAAAGCTGCACGCCCCTGGTGTTGTGTAATCACCACTGCTGGTTATTTGCTCGTTAGCTGGGCGTGCTGGGAGGCCCTTCCAGCAGGTGGTAGAACCTGACACTTTGACCAGCTCCACCCGGACACAGATTGCCGCAGTGTCCTTAGGAACAGTGTCTGTTTTGTTGTAATGATCAAAAAGCCACATAATAAAAAAGCCATTTTCTGAGTTTGTGACATTGTGTGTCCTCTGGGTGACAGGCGTCCCCCGGGAGGAACAGTCAGTACATCTGGTTCAGGCCCGTGCTCCCCGTTAACCAGCTGTGGAGGTCACTCTACTTCTCTTAGGGCTGAGGATCCTCAGCTGAAAAATGAACTTTTTAGCTCCCTTGTGGCCTGCAACCTTTCTGGAGTTGCTGGAGACACATAGCAGAGAACCCCACACAGGCTGAAGTGGGTAACACAGAACCTGGCCCAGAGCAAGGGGTGATGATACTCAAGATAGTAATAATCTTCTGGCACTCTGGTGAGTGGCCCAGCAAACCCCTCCCACTGGACCCTGCCAGCCTTCCTCCCAGAGGCAGCGCTGTCTCACCCACCCAGCCCTTGGGCTGCAGAGCCCAGGTGGCCACCCTTCCTTATTTGCCTCCCTCTCAATTGTGAATGAGGCTCCCTCTCACTTCTGTAATCAGCTAAACCAACTCATTCTTTACTGCAGTGGAAAACGGCTGGGGACAACTTGCTGTATTAGGCATGCAAGGGGCTTACTCTTTAAAAAGGTTAAGGCAATGGGTGTGAACTCTTGACTGACTGGGTTTCAGAAGAAGTGGACAGGACCCCAGAGAGGAGTGGCAGGGATGGGGAAGGGCTCAAGGCTCTCCCCTGTTTGAGCTTGACTCACCTTTCGCAGCGCCCTGACCTCTGGTATGGAAACTGGCACAGTTAATTCCGTGTCACGTGTTACACGGGGCAGGTTACAAATAGCACGGGGATTAGCAAACCCATCCCGAAACCGCCTGGTTCAAGGGCAAAGTTACCAGTTTAATTCCAGCAAATCATTAGCGACTGAGAACCGGGAAGGGAGTTCGATGGCAAACAGCGACTGTGACCACACGTGAGTCTCCGAGCTAGGACGGAAGGCAGGGAGACTCTTGTCTCACACGCCAATGGAGCGCACGTTCCTGTGACCTGGTGTCTTTATAACCTGCTCGTCCGGGCGCTCGCGGCGAGAGGCTCGCTCCACTGACCCCGGCCACGATCTCCGGAGCGGCAGGAGGGCCCCAGGCCACTGGGTGGACCGTCGCAGAGGGCGCAGCGGCGGGGACCCGGGGACCCCTGCCTAGGCGGCGGTCAAGCCGAAGAGAGGGGCAGGAGCTGCCCTTTTCCAGCCCAAATTCTGGGCTCTCGGCCCTGAAGGGAACCGGCTCCCACACGCCGCCCGGATCGCGACCGTCGCCTGGTGACTTGGGACAGCCAGGGGAACCCCAACTTCCGCCCCTGCCCGAGGGCCACAGGCCAAGGAGGTGGCGGCGGGGGGCACTTTTCCCGGATTCCTTGCGCGCACCGGTACGGACGCGGAGCCTCCCGGGCCCCAAAGCTGCCCCTCACTCTCCACCCCGGAGCCGGCGCGCCTCTGGCCCGCAAGGGCAGCACCCGGCGGCGGCCAGCGTCGGCCAGTCCGCCCGGCCCTGCCCGCGCCCCGCGCCGCTGCGCCCTCCGCGCACCGCCTCCTCTGTAAACACCGCGCGGCCCGCCCTCCGCGCCCCGACGCGCAGGTGGGAGAGCGCGGGGCCGCCGGGCGCCGGCCAGGCCGCGGGCGGGGGCGGGCGCCGCGCTCTGCCGGGTGCCCACGACCCGTGCTGCCAGCCGATTGCCGGCGCAGGCAGCGCGCTCGCAGGACCGAGCCTCAGGTAAGCGCCCCGGGCCCCGCGCTCCTCCGCACCCCTGGGGACCGCGCTCTGCGGCCGCGGGGCAAGCGCTGAGTTTAGCGTCCAGGCGGGGTGCGGGGAGCGGCGCCGCGCGGAGCAGCCGCGCTAAACCTGCTCCCGCGGGAGCTCTGGCTCCTGAAACCCGCAGAGCTCTTTCCCAAGAAGGGCTTTGCCTCTCTTTGCGTCAGCCCCCAAACAGCGCTTTGGAAGTGGTGACCCACTGCTCATTTGGAAATGTCCTTTGGCAAACAGAGTCGTGAGGCGGATTTGGCTTTGGGGAAATGAAGTGTAGGCTGGTATTTGGGAAAGGTTTACTTTCCTATTACTGCAGATACCTGTGCCATTCACTGTGAGCGCATCCGTGGTCGGGGGTGGCGGGCAGAGAGATGGACGGACTACTCACATACTAATTCGCATGGGGGATTAACTACCTATGCCAAGTACTTAGTCCATTAGTCCATGGAAAGGAAGCTGCTGCTGCTGCCAAGTCACTTCAGCCGTGTCCGACTCTGTGACCCCATTGACGGAAGTTACACATCCAAATTTAGGCTTTACTAGTATTTGGGAATTTTCCTTAAGGCAGTTGAAGCCTTGTGACTCACATCAAAGTCAAAACACCACCCTACAATGAATTGATAGGGCTTTGTAGCACAGAGTCACCCTTCACCTCTATCTCCAGACCAGCAAAAGATATTACAGGATTCAGAATCTTTTTTTAAATTAGTGCAATACTTTCCGTGTTTGTTTCAGCTTAATTTCATCTTCATAAATATAGTTTGTACAAGTGTAAAGCACAAACTTGTTTCCCACTTCTATTTCCCTCTCTCTCCAACTTCCTTCTGATTTTATCTTATTTATTCCTGGAAAAGCACTTCCTAGAATAAGATCAGCTGTTTCCTTTCTTTACTGAAACTGACGCTACTTGCACGTGATTTGTGTTTGTCAAGATGGCCTTGGCTCTAGCGACTCAGTCTCTAGCTCTTTCATGGGGTCATGGATGCAAGTGGCATAAAATATTTCTCAAGTTTTCTTTCTTTAAGTGAATATGTTCTTCACACTGGGGTTGTCTTATTGAGTGCCCTAACTGGAAGGGTCCTGGAAAAATATTCCATTCATTAGCGTAAGACAAGGTAACTGGCTGATAAAGTCAGTCTGTATAAAGTAGACAACTCTTGACCCACTGCTTGGGGGTACATTTAATATAGAAGACCCTTGAAGTACAGGGCTCAGGTGGTCTTGTGGAAGGTGCTTTCCCACTTGATTTCATGGATACTCTTTCAGAGTCAAAGTTCTGTCGCTGTTTAGTGTTTTGTAACTGGTGATTTTTATCAGCTGCATATTTTTAATGGGGCTGAAACTTTTTGTGGAAGTGGGTGGCACCATGAAGGAAGGGAAGCAGGAGGCCGCCTGCCCACCTGGGGGACAAGGTGCTATGTGACCTGCTGTGCCAGACGCCCCCAAGTCATCTGAGACCCAGTAACCAGACCACCAGATTTCAGGGCAGCCCCAGTATGTGCCTGTTTGAGGTCTCAAGACTCACATTTTGACAGAATTAACTTAAAATCTCCCAAACTCACTGTGTTCCTGAACCACCTTCACCTTCAGTTGAAACTGTTGAACTTGGGTCTTCTGTAGATGGAGCCTTAGAATAAAGCCAGGAATGGAAAGTTGCTGCAGTCTAAAACAGGAAATGGAAAGTTAGTTACTGAAGGAGAAAATTTACCCACTTGGAAATGCTCAGAGCAGCTGTGATGAAATGTCGGATGTCAATAAATCAAAACAATCTGTGTGGTTCTTCCTTCACTTACTTACCATTGTGTGTGTGTGTGTGTGTGTGTGAGTCCATAAGACTATAACAGGAAAAGCCACACCCAGTTACTTTTGTGGTATGGCTTTTGAATTTTCAAGATACTCTTGGGTGCATGGTAAATGCATTTCCCCTTCTTACATATCTTTATAAAATTACATATTCAGGAGTTTCTGAATGCCAGCTCCTCTGACTCATGAACCAACTCATTGTTCTACAGTGTATCAGTTGCACAAAGTTGTTCCTTATGATTTTATCCTAGTGTGATTTTGGGAAAAGAACAGGGCGGGTCAGGAACACCTGTAGCCCTTTTATAATTTGGTGTTTGGGTATGTCTGCAGAGCTGCTGAACACACACATCCCACCCACCTCGGGCAAGGGGCCTTTCCTGGCCATGTCTCCTGCAGCTGCTGCTGAGTCAGACGGGGTCCAGGAAGACAGGCATGTCAGCAAGCTCATTTTCTTCCTTTTTGTCATCGGTGCCATCCTGCTGTGTGTGGGAGTCCTGCTCTCCATCTTTGGGTTCCAGGCGTGCCAATACGAAACCTTCCCAGACTGCAGCATGGTGCTGAA
This sequence comes from Oryx dammah, assembly GCF_014754425.2. NCBI lineage: Eukaryota > Metazoa > Chordata > Mammalia > Artiodactyla > Bovidae > Oryx > Oryx dammah. The sequence goes on from NW_024070204.1 coordinate 62,773,474, forward strand.
GATCGCCGGACCCGCGTGTGCCGTGGTTGGACTCGGGGCTGTGATCCTGGCCCGCTCCCGGGCACGACTTCAGCAAACTGAGGAGCGCCTGCGAGGCAACAACCAGGGGGACTCCGACCGACCCTTCCTCTGTGGGGAGAGCCGCCAGTTTGTCCAGTGTCTCATCTTTGGGTTTCTGTTCCTGACGAGCGGTATGCTCATCAGCGTACTGGGCATTTGGGTACCTGGGTGCAGCTCAAACTGGATGCAGGAACCACTGAATGAGACAGACACAGCTGACTCAGAGCCCCAGATCTGTGGATTCCTGTCCCTTCAGATCTTGGGTCCCTTGATTGTGCTTGTGGGATTGTGTTTCTTCGTGGTCGCGCACGTTAAGAAGAGAAACAATTTGAATGGGGCCCAGGATGCTTCTGAAAGTGAAGAGAGACAAACCCAGAGCCTGGAGCCCATCCAGGTGACTGTAGGTGGGTCGCTGTCTTTCCTTTGCTTGTTCATATCACCGTGGCTGCAGCATCAAGGCTGCTCTTGGGTCTGGCCTAAATTCTCTCTCTTCATCTCTGTCCTCTGTCTGTCCTTCTCTCTCTCACACACACAGATGCACACAGACACAGTTCTGCCTCTGTCATTATCCCCATAAGAATCCCTCAGCACATCCTTTCCTCCCAGCAGTACCCTATTATCTAACAAAAGCATCAGGACATTGAGTTGTGACCTTGACTGAGGTTGCAGGGCAAATAAAGAGGACAGTGAGAGGTCTTGAGGCTACCCTGGGAGCCTTCTGTCACCTAAGGGACCTGCCACATGACCCTGTTTCCTTTCCCCTGTTATTCTCACAGCATACTCTTATGGTACTTCTGGTTGTTGAAAGCGTGGGTTCTCATCACTGGTTATCCTTGACTGGCTGCCCTTGGAAGTCCTTAAGTTCTCCTGGCCTTACTTTGTATGTCTGTAGAATTAACACTCCACTTCGGAGTTTCCTGGCAGCACTGACATTCTAGGATTCTGAGTCTGTTGCAAGTCCATTGGTCTTCCACGTTTTGAAGGAGTCTTCTGTACTGCTGTCCACCTTATTCATCTTCTGTAATTTTGTCCTTGACTTCAGGGGTCGGGGCTTCCCTCATGGCTCAGACGGTAAAGTGTCTGTCTACAATGCGGGAGACCCGGGTTCAATCCCGGGGTTGGGAAGATCCCCTGGAGAAGGAAATGGCAATCCACTCCAGTACTATTGCTTGGAAAATCTCATGGACAGAGGAGCCTGGTAGGCTACAGTCCATGGGGTCACAAAGAGTCGGACACGACTGAGCAACTTCACTTTCACTTTCTTTCAGGGTTGGGGCAAAGTTTGGGAGCTGGGGCATAGATACAGATGAAATGTGACTGCCCTGGTCACTTCTTTCCCCTATGGGATGTCCAGAGATTCCCTTTTGGTCCCCCTGCAGAAGACCTGCGTCACCATGTCCCAGAGTCAGGCCCCCACAGAACCACATCAGGAGCTCTGGTCTCACCTTCACACAGAAAAAAAATCCCCCATCGCTGCTTATTTTTGCAAATTGCTGTTTTATTTCAGTCTCCCACCCTGAAGGCACAGCCTTAACATCTAAAAGGCTGGGTGGGCAAAGGGGATTACAGAGCAGAAACTGGAAGGAACAGGGAAGAAGTGAGCTGTTTCTCGTTGAGCCGGCAGTTCTCACTGGGGGGATTCCCGGGGCTGTGGGCCTTGCATGGTATTGGCCTCAGAGAGGAAGGGCAGATGGATTTATAGATGATCATTGTGTTCGGTCAGGGTTGAAGCTCCCAGCTTACTTAATTGTGCGTTTATATGCTTACGGTGACATCAACACTAGTTATTTGTTAATAATAGCTAACACACATATAGAGCTTATTCTTGGGCCAAATAACGATCTAAGTGTTTTAGTGTGTGCTCTTCAAGAGCCTGTTATGTGAAATTCATCCATGCCCTCAACAGTCCACTGTGGCAGATACATAGTGTCTCCATGTAAAAGATGAAGAAACCGAGCCTCAAGGATCCCAAGTAATTAGCCTAAGGTCACAAACTAGCAGGTGGCAGAGCCAGGATCCTAACTGAGGCAGTGGGCACACATGTGCTCACATAGGCCCTCCTGGGACACTTGCTGTAATTCTATTTCTGCAGGCTTCATCCTTCACCTGGTGCCCTGAATCATTGTTAAATGATGAAAAGGCTCACCCAATATTATAGATGCTCTTAGTTCTTCTGGGGAACACAGTGCGGGCCAAGTAAATGTACTTGTGGGATGCTCATATTCTTCCACTTAGGTGGGGCGTATTGAGTGTGCCCTTTGGGTTTACTATCAGGGAGTTTGGGGGGTCCAGCCTTACTCCTGGTGACTGGAATCAGGGGAACTGGGGCCTGGAGCAGGGGTGTGGTGGCTCCTGAGCATTTCTATCCTGATGTTGGCACTGAAGAGTTTAAAATATTTTCCATATAACCATTTAAGTCCTATCAAATTTGTGAAAATCTGGCACTGTAATACACTGTCTTTCTCTCCTTTGATATTATGGAATAGGGTTTATTTACATCTTTAGAAATCATGCCTTTTAGCACAATTGTTAAGACTGGTTGTTGTCTGTCAATGGTCAGTTCTGCCTTACGAGGGAAATTGAGGGTGATATGAGGCAAATCTTATCTAAGTGCCAGAATTCAGCTCTTCCCAGAATAGAAGACAGAGTAGATAAATCAAGATGCATGGTATGCGTGTTGTGGGCACACCCAATGTTCGACCCTGGATACACAAGCAGATGACCGGTCAACCCACAGAGGACATCAAGTCCTGCAAGAGAAACTCCATACTGAAAGGGAGCCAGGAGTTTCTCAGGGAGAGCAGGGGGCCTGGGCGCAGACCTGGCAGAGGATGGGTAAGCCTCAGAGATGGCTGGAGGCGGAGTACTTCCTTCTCTGTCTTTGATAGGTGATTGGCCTGCTTTGGAGGCTTATTTCTAGCTCCTTTGTCCTGCAGTGTATAATTAAAGTGAACACTCAACCTACCTTCCTCCGACCTACCAAGACCTTCTGAAAAAAATGAGAATCCCAAGACAACCACCATTGTTTTTTGAGCTTCAGTTAGCCATGCATATTTTAAGCTCCAATTGCCATCTCCTTGCAGAAGGAGAGATGGAGTTTATGCATTTTCTGCAGGGGAGGCATTTGAGGCAACAAGGGGGAGAGTGGAGCCGCTGGCCAGACGGCCAGTTAGGAATGTTTTCAGACATGCAAACAGGCGCTACTTGCTGGTGGGTGTGGAGAAAGTCCCTCTGAGGGTGTGTGACCTCTGAGAGAGCTTGTTCCATGCGCAGCACCGTCTTAACCCTTCACATGAATCTGGTCCTCCTATCTGTCCTCTGAGGCAGCTGCAGTTACTGCCTGCAGTTTACAGATGTGGGCTGGGGCCTGGAGAGGACAAAGGGCTTGTTTGGGCCATGCCGGGTAGCAACTGGCGAGTGGAACCCCGGTTGCTTTCGAGAACCCTGCGAGCATCAGGACTGCCACCAGTAGAAACCAGTCTCCTCCCTGAAGGGAAGTAAAGTCCTCTCCTCCTTCCTTCTTCCTGAGCGGTCATGTGGAGTGGCCAGCTTAGCAGAGGCTGCCCTCAGACCTCTTCATAGTGGTGCTGCCACATCTGGAAAGTTCTGGGCAACTCATCTCGTGCATTCTGAGTTGAGTCTGAACTTGTATCTGGTCCCCTGTTCCCCTCCCCCAAACACAGGAATGTGTTCTGGAGTGAACAGTAGCAACAAAAAATGCAGGGGGCGAAAAACCCTAGCTTTGCTTTGAGTTTGACTTTCTTTGATAAAGCTTGGAAGAAACGTTGGTAGATAAAAAACTCAGCAAGAATGGAAACCACATTTGTGGAAATATGGCTGAGGGCCTATATTGTGGCTGTGCCGTCATTTGTCCAGAGGCTGAAATTGCATTTGACCAGCAGAGGCGCTTTACCCAACAGCTGACTTTTGAAGAATTAAAACTGTAAGTTGGAAATAAGAAAAACTTGACAGCAGGGGACATCCCAGGGGAGATAAGGAACATTGTTAGCAAACACTCACCAGAAACGCTTTAGCTGAGACCTGCTATGAAATGTAGGCTCAGTTTTTTAATATGGTAAACAAGATATAACCTACAATTTACCAATTTAATAATTTTTAAATGTATAGTGGCATTCGGTCCATTCACCATGTTATACAACCAGCTATCACCATTATCAATTCCTGGAGGTTTTTTCATTATCCTGAACAGAATCTCTGCCTCTATTAAACTCTATTGCCCTCACCTCCAGTTCCTTAGTGACCTCTGTTCTCTGCCTCTGTAAATTTGAGAGGCCCACTTTTCAGTTCTGGTGTTCTGACCTTTGCTATAGATGGGCCAAATGTATAATTAATATCTTTAGCTCTTGCTCATTTGCTTACATTTATTACCCATCCATCTTCAACAAAATGTTGTGTTTCCTTAGGTGATGCCGTGATAATATTCCCACCCCCTCCGCCACCTTACTTTCCTGAGTCTTCAGCTTCTGCAGCTGCCCGGAGTCCTGGGACTGACAGTTTGCTTCCAGATGAAAGCCCACCTTCATATTACAGTATTTTTCACTCTGGGTAAGATTCTCCCTTTGAACTGGAAGTGTAGAAACACTGACCCTTTTCAGGCCTGTGCCTGTCTTCAGGCCAGGTCAGCTTTATGTTGTGACACGGGTGTAACCATCCAGGAAGAGTATCCATTTTGCTGACATGATGTCAGCATTATTGTCTTAATATTCACAGTACCTTCCAGGAAACTTTGGCTAGCACATAAGTTAAAAATTATAAGAGTGCTTACGCCAGGTTCATGTGAAGCCTTCTCCAGGCATCTGTATGCACTTGTAGCAGAACTGGGTCTCAAAATGCTGAACCACCTGTCAGCCAGCCTGAGCGCTGGACCAGAACTCGGGAGGCCCCTGCTAAGTTAGGCTGCTGTGGACTGTGGGAGGTGTGGGGGTCCCAGGAGACCCCCAGCATGTACAGAGGTTCTGATATCTAATGGGGATACTTAAGTGACTGACTGAAATCAGCCTGCACCCTGCCTTGAGCATGCCAGTCTTTTCCCCTCAATTTTAAGTTGTTCCCTGGGCCTCAGAGTCTTCTCAGATTGATTGAAGAGAAATGATAGATTCATATTTACATCCCCCAGGCTTCCCATATGTCACAAATTAGGAGGCCTGCCTGGAATCACATTAAACAGTGTAAATGTGAGTGTTTTTCCTTGAGGCAGAGGGATGCCAATGAAGGTTGAGGAGTTACAGCAACGGAATGCGAGCAGTGGTTAGCTCAGCTCCGACTGGGGAAAGGCTGAGGGCGGCCAGACCAGTTAGGAGGCTGACTCATGATCATGGACAGGCTGGAGGTAATAGGAGCCTGGGACTGGTGATCAGAAAGGGAGGAGCAGGACTTCTTGGTGGTCCAGTGGTTAAGACTCTGTGCTTCCACTGCAGGGGTCGTGGGTTCTATCCCTGGTCAAGGAGCTAAGATTCCCACATGCCGTGTGGTGTGGCCAAATTGAATAAAATGATAGAGCATTTATTAAAAAAAAAAGGGGGGGGGAGGAGGAGTATGGGAGGGAGTCTGTGGTGGAGGATGATGGGAAAATCAGAGGTTGTGATGTCAAGGGTGAGAGACAGGGACAGGGAAGGTCCCTGACTGAGGAGGATGGGAATGGGTTCGTATAATCAGGAGAAGAGAATGAGCTGGCTTGTGGCGGAAGGAGAGCAAGGCGTGGGCCTTGGAGGGAGACTGGACGGGCCAGAGCTTAGAGGGAATTGAGGTCCTGGAGATGAAATGGCAAAGAGGCAGCTGAAACCAAGAAGTCAGAAGCATCAGAGACCTGTGGAGAATCCACGGGCAGGGAAGGTATGAAAGGAAGGAGTTCTGGGAAATGCCAGGGCTGGGGAGGGCACTGTACCTTCCCAGATGGGAACCCAGGGTGTAGGAAGTGAAGGCAGGATCACTGGAAAATCTCCCAAGGCAGAGCAGCACTCAGTGAAAATTGACTTTTGAGACGTGCATTTTTTAAAGGCAGTGAGAAGCAAGACCCAAGAGATTGCTAGGGACCTGAGCATGCTAGGGATGAGTGCTGCCTTACCTGGTCGTTCATGTTTTAGGATACACAGTCTAGTACTCCAGACTGGGTGGTGGGCTGGAGATCCGACCAGGGACGAACGCAGGAGTTGCCTTGTGGAGATGAAAGGGAGATTAGATTCTGGAATTTGGAGAATTCTGTTTGTGAATTTTTGTATTCTTTTCTCTAGTGATGAATTTTGCAGAGATAAATAGATACATGTCTATTAACTTTTTCTAAAAATGACTCCTGCTACCATGCCAGAACCTGGCTTTCCTTCCATTTCCTTATATCATTCTCATAGTTACTTAGAAGGTAGACATTGTCATCACCCCCATTTTACAGATGAGAAAGCTGAGGCTTAGAGATCAAACAGCTCAAAACCAGCAGGGTGGAAATTTAGATGCAGGTCTGCCCTTTGCTGGAGCCCACTCCAGTAACCAGTATGCCTTCCCAACTCCCTTCAAGTTTCTGGCTTAATGATTTAATTTTCTGTTTGCATAAGCTTGTCTCCCTTATGTTAGCTGTCTCCAGATGAAATAGCAGAGAAGAGTAGCTGTGTGTGTGCACATGTTCTTTTTGGAAGGCATCTATATGTTTGTGTGAATAGTGGCTCAGATGGTAAAGTGTCTGCCTCCAATGCAGGAGATCTGGGTTCGATCCATGGGTAGGGAATATCCCCTGGAGAAGGAAATGGCACCCCACTCCAGTACTCTTGCTTGGAAAATCCCATGGACGGAGGAGCCTGGTAGGCTGCAGTCCACAGGGTCGCAAAGAGTCGGACACGACCGAGCAACTTCACTTCACTATATGTTTGTACCCTTTGTCTTTTCAATGACAAGGGGAATGACAACAGGAGTGAAACTGTCTTAATATTACAATCAGCTCTGAGGACAGTAAGGGGTAAGAAATTAAAACATATCTATGCAAAATATATATGGGAAGAAATTACTCTGGAAGCCCTTGCAAATGCTTCCAAATGCATCTAATTAAACATGTGAAAAGCACCTGGTATTTGAGCGTGATGACTGATTTCCTCTTCTCCCGTTCATGTTCCCTCTTCTTCTTTGTAGGTCCCCGACTCATGAGGGCCAAGGTGCAGCCTCTGAGAGAGATTGTGAATCGATATATACTATTTCTGGGACCGCTTCATCCTCTGAGCCCTCCCACACCCTCCATCTCTTATCTGAACTGCCTCCCAGATACGAAGAAAAAGAAACTGCTGCTAGCACATCCTTGTCTCCATCTTCTGAGCCTTCCCCACCATGAACCATGGACTCGAGTTTAATTTTATATAGAATCAATCACTTTTTTATTTAATTTGTTTTCTAATAAAAAATACAGTAGCATCAGCTGTGTCCTGACTTCTTGGTATAGCATCAAAATCAGTAACAAACCTTCCAGATTAAGCCGTCAGTGCCTTAGACCATGGGAGAGGCATGGTACCCTCAGATGGAAACTTAAGTAGGTTCTCTCACTGAGACCTACTATTCCAGGAGATTGGTGGGGTCATTTGTACAGGTGCGTGGAGAGACAAAGGCTCAGAGAGGCTGATGAACTTATTCAAGGTCACATTACTTCTCAATGGTGAGGTTAGATGTTGAACCCACCTAGCTGGTTTCTGAAAGCCAGGTGGATATCTTTACCCTGTGCTGTCAAAGGCCAACCAAAAGCAGTGGTTAATGTTTAGCTTGGCCCATTGGGTTTCCAGTGTTAATTGCTTCCGGGGCAGGGAAACCAGATTACTCTCCTATTTGTTATTTCTTCCTCTTCTTCCCTCTCCTCTTTCTTCCTCCTCTTCCTATTCCTTTTTTTCATTTTGAAAGAAGGTAGGGTAACTAGGTAATCTACACTGGGGCAGTTACCAACACACTGATGCCTGAAATCCTTCTTACAATGATGTGACATTTTGGAGAAGAAATTCCTTGGGACATGCTGGTAACTAGATTCCCCCACAGAGATTCAGGAAGGATGTGTCCTTCTGTATTATAAGGTGCCCAACTGTCTGCACCACCAGTTTTTATTCTTATAAGTCTACTGCTGAACAAAATCACTTGTAGAGTTGGGTACTATAATAGATATTTATTCTAGATATAAACCTTAAACAATAATCACTAAGTATTATCGATTTAACCTGGGAAAAACTTATTTTTAGAATTGAAAATTTGTAGGAACTTAGCATTTTTGTTAACAAAATTTGATGTAGCAATGATGTGAACTTTTTATGCCTTTTACCAAAAGCCCTTTTTACCATAATCCCCATAAAAAATCAGTATTATCCAATATTTAAGTGCCTGAAAGCAGAATTTAAGGCGTTAATGCTTCAATAGTTTAACTGAAGTAATGACTGATTTCATGGGAATTGCCACTGCAATAAATACAGTCTGTACCAGCAGGACCGACCTATTTCTAAACTGAACATTTATTGGATTGAACTACTCTTAAAATTCTGCTTTTTTCCCCCCAGAAGGTTAATTATTCACATTCTAAAATTAGGACAAAGGGTAGATTATCACCACTTGCTTCTGCTGTTTCTTGTTTAAAATGATTAAGCCAAAACTTCTAGGTACAGTTAAGTTTTAAACACAAGTTCTCATATATGATCAAGAGCCTTTTTAATGGCTCAAAGTTAGGGTTTGTAACTGGGTGTTTTACTTTTATATGCTAGTAAACTTAAATGGCAGTTAGAAATGCTTAGGTATAAGTTTGACCTTCCGGTGGGAGAGGTCTGTTTTACCTCCATCCATCTCCTCAGTATTCAGCCAAGTGAGAGCTGACGAAGCCACAGCATTGGAAGGGGACCCTAGGCAAGAGATGTTCATTGCAGGACTGAGTCTTGGGCAGCCAAGCTGGGACGAATCCTTTAGTCACAGGAAGATGCACCCTTCACCTATAAAGTTTCTAAAAAAGTATGACAGCTCTGAAAACCCACCTGGCAGGCTGTTACTGATTTTCTTTTTGTCTTTTTATCTGTTAACTTTTTTTAAAATGTGAAATTAGTCATATAAGATCAGCCATTTTAAAGGGAACAATTCAATGGTGTTTAGGTCATTCACAATGTTGTATAGTCACCATCTCTAATTCCAAAATATTTTCATCCCTAAATAAAACCCCATACCCAGTAAGCAGTCTCTGCCCCTATTTCCTTCCCATCCCCTGGCAACTACCAACCTGCTTCTCCCACTGTAGATTTACCTCTTCTGGGTATTTCATGTAAGTTATATCATACAATATGTGAGCTTTTGCATCTGCCTGCTTTCATTTAGCATGCTTTTTAGAGCTTCATCCACATTGTAATATGTATCAATACTTCATTCCTTTTTGGAGCTGAGTAATATTCCCTTTTATGTATATACCACACTTTATTCATGATGGACATTTGGGTTGCATCCACCTTCCGGCAGCTGTGAATAGTGTAGCTATTAATATTTGTATCCAAGTATCTTTTGGAGTATCTATTTTCAATTCTTTTGGGTATATACATAGATAGGAAATTGCTGGGTCATACATGCCCTTTAAGTTTTTGAAGAACTGAATACTGTTTTCCACAGAGGCTGCTGTATTTGATATCCCCACCAACCGTGTACAAAAGTTCCATTCTTCCACATCCTGAGCACCACTTATTTTGTTAATATTATCATTATTATTATTGTCATCTTTGTGTGAAGTGGTATTTCATTATGGTTTTGACCTCACTGATGAAGTAATTCCCTCATGACAAATAATATTGAGCATCTTTTCATGTATTGTTTTGAACACTAAACATTATCATCAGGAGCATAAGAAATCCTACTCCAGATTTTCCTCCGGTGGCGTTGGGAGGTGTGACGCTCTACTTTAGAGAAAATAGTGATGAGGTCCGCATCAGGTGGGACTACCCAGCAAGGCGCTGCCATGCTCCCTCTACACTATGAAAAGCCCCTCTTGTGACATCTTTGTCCTTCCCCAGGGATAAGTTAAGTGGACTCAACCAAGAAATTCTACTGCAATTGAAGCATTTTTGGACAAGGTCAGTTTCCTTTAGTATTTCTATGAGCTATGGTGGAGTGGGACAGACAACAAAGTGGATTTCAGAGGATGAAAGCTGAAGGGAGAGGTGAGTATGTGCTCATCCAAGTTCCATCTGAGAGGCTGGAGTGGATCGGAGGGGCAGTTAAAGTTAAGGTATGTGATCTTCAATGTGATCCCTATCAAAGCACCCATAATATTTTTTATAGAACCAGAACCAATAATTTTAAAGTTCATCAGTTCAGTTCAGTGGCTCAGTTGTGTCTGACTCTTTGCAACCCCATGAATCGCAGCATGCCAGGCCTCCGTGTCCATCACCGACTCCCGGAGTTCACTCAGACTCATGTCCATCGAGTCAGTGATGCCATCCAGCCATCTCATCCTCTGTCGTCCCCTTCTCCTCCTGCCCCCAATCCCTACCAGCATCAGAGTCTTCCAATGAGTCAACTCTTCGCATGAGGTGGCCAAAGTACTGGAGTTTCAGCTTCAGCATCAGTCCTTCCAATGAACACGCAGGACTGATCTCCTTCAGAATGGACTGATTGGATCTCCTTGCAGTCCAAGGGACTCTCAAGAGTCTTCTCCAACACCACAGTTCAAAAGCATCAATTCTTCGGTGCTCAGCCTTCTTCACAGTCCAACTCTCACATCCATACATGACCACTGGAAAAACCATAGCCTTGACTAGATGGACCTTTGTTGGCAAAGTAATATCTCTGCTTTTTAACATGCTATCTAAGTTGGTCATAACTTTCCCTCCAAGGAGTAAGTGTCTTTTAATTTCATGGCTGCAATCACCATCTGCAGTGATTCTGGAGCCCCCAAAAATAAAGTCTGACACTGTTTCTACTGTTTTCCCATCTATTTCCCATGAAGTGATGGGACCGGATGCCATGATCTTCGTTTTCTGAATGTTGAGCTTTAAGCCAACTTTTTCACTCTCCTCTTTCACTTTCATCAAGAGGCTTTTTAGCTCTTCTTCACTTTCTGCCATAAGGGTGGTGTCATCTGCATATCTGAGGTTATTGATATTTCTCCCGGCAATCTTGATTCCAGCTTGTGCTTCTTCAAGCCCAGTGTTTCTCATGATGTACACTGCATATAAGTTAAATAAGCAGAGTGACAATATACAGCCTTGACGTACTCCTTTTCCTATTTGGAACCAGTTTGTTCTTCCATGTCCAGTTCTAACTGTTGCTCCCTGACTTGCGTATAGGTTTCTCAAGAGACAGATCAGGTGGTCTGGTATTCCCATCTCTTTCAGAATTTTCCAGTTTCTTGTGATCCACACAGTCAAAGGCTTTGGTGTAGTCAATAAAGCAGAAATAGATGTTTTTCTGGAACTCTCTTGCTTTTTCCATGATCCAGCTAATGTTGGCAATTTGATCTCTGGCTCCTCTGCTGTTTAACAAGCTTGAACATCTGGAAGTTCATGGTTCATGTATTGCTGAAGCCTGGCTTGGAGAATTTTGAGCATTACTTTACTAGTGTGTGAGATGAGTGCAATTGTGTGGTAGTTGGAGCATTCTTTGGCATTGCCTTTCTTTGGGATTGGAATGAAAATTGACCTTTTCCAGTCCTGTGGCCACTGCTGAGTTTTCCAAATTTGCTGGCATATTGAGTGCAGCACTTTCATAGCATCATCTTTCAGGATTTGAAATAGCTCAACTGGAATTCCATCACCTCCACTAGTTTTGTTCGTAGTGATGCTTTCTAAGGCCCACTTCACATTCCAGGATGTCTGGCTCTAGGTGAGTAATCACACCATTGTGATTATCTTGGTCGTGAAGATCTTTTTTGTACAGTTCTTCTGTGTATTCTTGCCACTTCTTCTTAATATCTTCTGCTTCTGTTAGGTCCATACCATTTCTGTCCTTTATCGAGCCCATCTTTGCATGAAATGTTCCCTTGGTATCTCTAATTTTCTTGAAGAGATCTCTAGTCTTTCCCATTCTGTTGTTTTCCTCTATTTCTTTGCATTGATCGCTGAGGAAGGCTTTCTTATCTCTCCTGCTATTCTTTGGAACTCTGCATTCAGATGCTTATATCTTTCCTTTTCTCCTTTGCTTTTTGCTTCTCTTCTCTTCACAGCTATTTGTAAGGCCTCCCCAGGCAGCCATTTTGCTTTTTTGCATTTCTTTTCCATGGGGATGATCTTGATCCCTGTCTCCTGTACAATGTCATGAACCTCAGTCCATACTTCATCAGGCACTCTATCAGATCTAGTCTCTTAAATCTATTTCTCACTTCCACTGTATGATCATAAGTGATTTGATTTAGGTCATACCTGAATGGTCTAGTGGTTTTCCCTACTTTCTTCAATTTAAGTCTAAATTTGACAATAAGGAGTTCATGATCTGAGCCACAGTCAAATAGTGAGAACTCACACAAAGGAAACCACTTGAATACAAGACCCAGCCACTCAACGACCAATACCACCCTGTGCAGGATGCCTCATCTAAACAACAAACAAAACAAAAATGCAAACCCAGTCATCAGCAGACAGGATTAGCACCTCACTCAGCCTTGCCCATCAGAGGAAAAACAAGCAAACAAAAACTCAGCACAAATCTAAGCCTATACGAAGCTTACACACACCACTGGATCAACCTTAGAAGGGCAGAGGTCAAAAGGAAGAAAGAATTCAACTCTGAAGCCTGGGAAAAGGAGACCTCAAACACAGTAAGTTAAAAAGATAATGAGAAGGCAGAGAAATAGTACACAAATGAAGGAACAAACTAGAAACACAGAAGTCCAAATACATGCAGAGGAAGTAGGCAAACTACCTGAAAAATAATTCAGAATAATGATAGTAAAAATGATCCAAAACCTTGAAAACAAAATGGAGAAAATGCAAGAATTAATTCAAAAAGACCTAGAAGAATTAAAGAATAAACATACAGAGACAAACAGCACAATTATTGAAATTAAAATACTCTGGAAGGAATCAATAGTAGAATATCTGAAGCAGAAGAATGAATCAGTGAGCTGGAAGACAAAATGGTGGAAATAACTTCTGAAGAGCAGAATAAAGTAAAAAGAATGAAAAGAACTGAAGATAGTCTCAGAGACCTCTGGGACAGTATCAAATGCACCAACACTCAAATTATAAGTGTCCCAGAAGAAGAAGAGAAAAAGGAAGGGTATGAGAAAAATTTTGAAGAGATTTTAGTTGAAATTTTCCCTAACATGGAAAAGGAAATAGTCAATCAAGTCTAAGAGGCACAAAGAGTCCCTTACAGGATAAACCCAAAGAGATACACACCAAGGCACCTGCTAATCAAACTAACAAAGACCAAACACAAAGAAAGAATATTAAAAGCAGCAAGGGAGAAGCAACAAGTAACATACAAGGGAAGCCCCATACACTTAACAGCTGATCTTTCAGCAGAAACTCTACAGGCCAGAAGGAAATGGAAGATATATTTAAAGTACTGAAAGGGAAAAATCTACAACCAAGATTACTGTACCCGGCAAGGATCTCATTCAAAATTGATGGAGAAATAAAAAGCTTTTCAGACAAGCAAAAGTTAATAGAATTCAGCAGCACCAAACCAGCTTTACAACAAATGTTAAAGGGACTTATATAGTCAAGAAATACAAGAGAAGAACAAAGATCTACAAAATCAAACCCAAGCAATTAAGAAAATGTTAATAGGAACATATATATCAATAATTACTTTAAATGTAAGTGTATTAAATGCTCCACCCAAAAGACAGACTGGATGAATGGATACAAAAACAAGACCCACATATATGCTGTCTACAAGAAACACACTTCAGACCTAAAGACACATACAGACTGAAACTGAGAGGATGGAAAAATATATTCCATGCAGATGGGAAGCAAAACAAAGCTGGAGTAGCAATCCTCATATCAGACAAAATAGACCTTAAAATAAAGAATATTACAAGAGATAAGGAAGGACGCTATATAATGATCAAGGGATCAATCCAAGAGGAAGACATAACAATTGTAAATATCTATGCATGCAACATAGGAGCACCTCAATACATAAGACAAACACTAACAGACATAAAAGGAGAAATTGACAGTAACATAATAATAGTGGGAGACTTTAACACCCCACTCACACCAATGGACAGATCACCAAAACAGAAAATTAATAAGGAAACACAAGTCTTAAATGATACATTAGATGAAATGGATCTCTTTGATATCTTTAGGACATTCCATCCAAATGAAGAAGAATACACCTTCTTCTCAAGTGCACATGGAATATTCTCCAGAATAGATCACATCTTGGGATACAAATCAAACCTCAGTAAATTTAAGAAAATTGAAATCATATCAAGCATCTTCTCCAACCACAATGCTGAGACTAGATATCAATTACAAGAAAAAAACTGTAAGAAACATAAACACATGGGGATTAAACAACACGTTTCTAAATAACTAACAGGTTACTGAAGAAATCAAAAGGGAAACCAAAACATTTCTAGAAACAAATGACAATGAAAACATGACAACTTAAAACCTATGGGATGCAGCAAAAGTAGTTCTAAGAGGCAAGTTTATAGCAATACAATCCTACCTCAAGAAACAAGAAAAACATTTAATAGACAACCTAACTTACACCTAAAACAACTGGAAAAAGAAGAAGAAGAACAACAACAACAAACCCAAAATTAGTAGAGGGAACGAAATCATAAAGATCCGAGCAGAAATAAATGAAAAAGAAATTAAAAAAACAACAGTAAAGATCAATAAAACTAAAAGTTGGTTTTTTGAGAAGATAAACAAAATTGACAAGCCTTTAGCCAGACTCATCAAGAAAAAAAAGAGAGAAGAATCAAATCAATAAAATTAGAAATGAAAAGGAGAGGTTACAACAGACAATGCAGAAATAAAAGGATTATAAGAGACTATTACGAACAACTATATGGCAATAAAATGGATAACCTGGAAGAAATGGAAAATTTCTTTTGAAATTTTTGGAAAAAGTTCAATGATTTTTGGAAAAGTTCAATCTTCCAAGACTGAACCAGGAAGAAACAGAATTATGAGCAACTCAATTACAAGCACTGAAATTGAAGCTGTGATCAAAAATATCCCCAAACACAAAAGCCCAGCGCCAGATGGCTTCACAGGAGAATTCTATCAAACATTTAAAGAGCTAATGCCTATCCTTCTAAAACTCTTTCAAAAAATTACAGAGGAGGCCACCATCTACAAGGCCACCATCACCCTGATATCAAAACCAGACAAAGACAACACACACACAAAAAAAACTACAGGCCAATATCATTGATGAACATAGATGCAAAATCCTTAAGAAAATTTTAGCAAACAGAATTCAGCAACACATCAAAAATCTCATACACCATAATTAAGTTGGGTTTATTCCAGGAATGCAAGGATTCTTCAATATATGTAAATCAATGTGATATACCATACTAACAAATGGAAAGATAAAAACCATATGATCATCTCAATAGATGCAGAAAAAGCCTTTGACAAAATTCAGCATCCATTTATGATTAAAACTCTTCAATAAATGGGCACAGAAGGAACCTACCTCAACATAGTAAAGACCATATATGATAAGCCTACAGCAAACATTATTCTCAATGATGAAAAACTGAAAGCATTCCCCCTAAGGTCAGGAACAAGACAAGGGTATCCACTGTCATCACTATTATTCAACATAGTTCTGGAAGTCCTAGCTACAGCAATCAGAGAAGAAAAAGAAATAAAAGGAATTCAGATTGGAAAAGAAGTAAAGCTCTCACTATTTGCAGATGACATGATACTGTACACAGAAAACCCTAAAGATAGTATCAGAAAATTACTAGAGCTAATCAGTGAATTTAGCAAAGTTGCAGGATACAAAATCAATACACAGAAATCACTTGTATTTCTATATATTAACAATGAAAAATCAGAAAGAGAAATTAAGGAGCCAATCCCATTCACCACTGCAACAAAAAGAATTAAATATCTAGGAATAAGCTTACCTAAGGAGACAAAAGAACTGTACATAGAAAGTTATAAGACACTAATGAAAGAAATCAAAGATGATATAAACAGATGGAGAGATATTCCATGTTCCTGGGTAGGAAAAAATCAATATTGTGAAAATGACTATACTACCAAATGCAATCTACAGATTCAATGTGATCAGTATCAAATTACCAATGGCATTTTTCACAGAACTAGGACAGTACTCTTGCCTGGAAAATCCCATGGGCAGAGGAGCCTGGTGGGCTGCAGTCCATGGGGTCGCTAAGAGTCAGACACAACTGAGTGACTTCACTTTCACTTTTCACTTTCATGCATTGGAGAAGGAAATGGCAACCCACTCCAGTGTTCTTGCCTGGAGAATCCTAGGGATGGGGGAGCCTGGTGGGCTGCCATCTATGGGGTCACACAGAGTTGGACACGACTGATGCAGCTTAGCAGCAGCAGCAGGACAAAATTTTTCACAATTCATATGGAAACACAGAAGACCCCGAATAGCCAAAGCAGTCTTGAGAAAGAAGAATGGAGCTGGAGGAATCAACCTTCCCGACTTCAGATTATACTACAAAGCTACAGTCATCAAGACAGTATGGTATTGGAACAAAAATAGAATATAGACCAATGGAACAAGATAGAGAGCCCAGAAATAAACCCATGCACTTATGGGTACCTTATTTTTGACAAAGGAGGAAAGAATATACAATGGGGCAAAGACAGCCTCTTCAATAAACAGTGCTGGAAAAACTGGACAACTACATGTAAAAGAACAAAATTAGAACACTTCCTAACACCATACACTCAAAATGGATTAAAGAACTAAATTTAAAACCAGAAACTATAAAACTCTTAGAGGAACACATAGGCAGAACACTCGATGACATAAATCAAAGCAAGATCCTCTATGACCCACCTCCTAGAGTAATGGAAATAAAAACAAAAGTAAACAAGTAGGATCTGATTAAACTTATAAACTTTTGCACAGTAAAGGAAACTATAAGCAAAGTGAAATACAACCCTCAGAATGGGAGAAAATAACAAATGAAACAACTGACAAAGGATTGATTTCCAAAATATACAAGTAGCTCATACAACTCAATGCCAGAAAAACAAACAACCCAATCAAAAAGTGAGAAAAAGACCTAAACAGACATTTCTTTAAAGAAGACATACAGATGGCTAATAAACACATGAAAAGATGCCCAACATCACTCATTATTAGAGAAATACAAATCAAAACTACAATGAGATATCATCTTACACCAGTAGGAATGGCTGTAATAAAAAAGTCTACAAACAATAAATGCTGGAGAGGGTGTGGAGAAAAGGGAACCCTCTTGCACTTTTGGTGGGAATGTAAATTGATATAGCCCCTATGGAAAATGGTATGAAGATTCCTTAAAAAACTAGGAATAAAACCACCATATGACCCAGCAATCCCCCTCCTAGGCATAAACCCTGAGGAAACCAAAGTTGAGAAAGACACATGTATCCCATTGTTCATTGCAGGACTATTTACAATAGCTAGAACATGGAAGCAACCTAGATGTCCATCGACAGATGAATGGATAAAGAGGTTGTGGTACATATACACAATGGAATATTACTCAACCATAAAAAGGAATGCATTTGAGTCAGTTCTGATGAAGTGGATGAATCTGGAACCTATTATACAGAGTGAAGTGAGTCAGAAAGAGAAAGATAAATATCATATTCTAATGCATATATATGGAATCTAGAAAAACGGTACTGAAGAATTTATTTACAGGGCAGCAATGGAGAAACAGACACAGAGAATAGACTTATGGATGTGAGGAGAGTGGAGGAGAGGGTGAGATCCATGGAGAGAGTAACATGGAAACTTACAATACCATGTGTAAAATAGATGGCCAATGGGAATTTGCTGTATGGCTCAGGAAACTCAAATAGGGGCTCTGTATCAACCTAGAGGGGTGGGATGGAGAGGGAGATGGGAGGGAGGTTCAAAAGGGAGGGGATATATGTATACCTATGGCTGATTCATGTTGAGGTTTGACAGAAAATAACAAAATTCTGTAAAGCGTGTGTGTGTGTGTGTGTGTGTGTGTGTGTGTGTGTATAACCAAATCACTGGCTGTATAGCAATAATTAACACAACATTGCAAATCAAAAGAGAGATGGTAGTCTGGTTGGATCTGCAAGGCTCCATGATGATAAGAACCAAGATAACTGTTGAACATGTTAAATTCCTGAGTCCCATTTCAACCTGGCCCAAATCATCTCAGAATCTGGGAAACACTGCCGAGAGGACAACAGAGGGAACTGCAGAGGCAACATCTTGTGGGCTAGAATATCTGGGATTATGAGCTCCTTGTTTTAACTTCAGTTCCTTCTGGAGGGTTCTGTTTATGCTTCCCAGCCTGCACTAAGGATCTTTGAGGGGTAGCATGTGAGTTCCCGGTTAGTCCCCAGTACTGATGGAGGCTTTGCGGTGTTGCCCAGTCCTAGCCTTCTACACAACTCTGCATGTGATTCATGAAAGAGCCCCAAGGCAGTGGGGAAACAAAGCCAGGGTGATGTCACCTACCCTTTCCTCCTGTATTTCCAGACTGAGGAAATTTGGACTCGTTTATTAAGGAAGGCATGGTTTTGTGTTGGAAGAGGTCAAGATGGCTATGTGTCTACAAACTGGAAGCATCAATGACATTTATCAAAATGACACAGAGTGGAGGAAAATGCTAATCAGGTTGAAACGG
Source organism: Oryx dammah (assembly GCF_014754425.2). NCBI lineage: Eukaryota > Metazoa > Chordata > Mammalia > Artiodactyla > Bovidae > Oryx > Oryx dammah. The sequence continues at coordinate 62,792,318 of NW_024070204.1, forward strand.
AAAATGCTCAAGATCGTCCAAGTGGGCAAAAGTATGAAACTGCCTCCGCCAGGACTCCTCAGTTCCTCCCAGCCCATGATGGACCAATCGGTGTGGCGGCCTGGGCTCTGCTAGTTGCCACCCTGGACACTGATCCTTGAGTCTCTGGTGTAGAAGTTTCTACAAAGGAAAGGGAGGTCAGGAAGCATGCTGTGGGAGTGGTATCAAATGAAAAAACACACCCAAGCTGAAAGTTGAGAGTTATTGTTTATCTGCTGGAAATTTTTAGGACTCAAGCCTGGGAGGCAGCATGTCAAGTAACCCCGAAAGAAATGTTCTGAGGAGGTGAGGTGGGAAGCCATTATGCATAGGAGCTTTACAACAAAGGGCAAGTAATCCGAACATCAAAAGATTTTTGTAAATTAAAGAAAACCAGATATCTCAAGTTAAGGAATTTGGTACTTTTCTATGTATAGAAAGATGTAGGAGCCTGGGCTCACTGAAATCATTCCTTTGATATGCATCTCAGCTATCTGGGGCCAGTCTCCTGTGTTTTCACATCCTGAATTTCCTCAGGGCTCATCATAGGGAGGGGTTGCAGTCTGATGGCTGCTAGATGGCAGGTATTCCTTCCTTCCTGAGTTCCCTCGGAGCTCACCAGCTCACTGTAAATGTGGCTGCCTCTGTTCACTGATATGGTAGGAAATATTCCATTCTCAGTGGTGAGTGGGTGGAGGGGTAAAATGTCCTCTAAATGTTGGTGGGCAATCATGCATGGTTGGGTGCTTCCTGCCATAAGCCCTCCTGGATCTCACATACCTGGAATTCCTGGAGTATCATGCATGCGGCCACCAATCCGAGTACCCCAACAGGAACAAAGTGGAGGACATGGATGGAGCTTTTGCGAGTAAGGAATGCTTTGGGGGATGGGAGGAGATACCTGCTGAGTGAAGTATGTGGCTGCTTAGAAATGCCGTCTGCACCTTGTTTCATTGAATGGGTGCCCGGCCCTCTGTCTGAATGGGACCAAGGCTAGGCAGGGTGACTTAATGCTGTCCCTCCCTGAGGGGACAAAGTGACAGATAGCAACTTGATGAGGAAGAAAGCTGGGCGGTGATTTACCTGCTTTGCAAGTTCTCCAGGAGCCTGCTCAGGCCTGAAGGAGCGGAAGCTGGGCCGGACAGTTTGGTTGGGGTGGATGAGCCACCACTGGTGTCATGTACCAAACCACTCCTAGGAAATTGCCTTAAAGGCCTTTGAATGAGCCGGTGATTCCTACCAACAGGTGCTGTGTGGGTCAAATGGCTTGTTAAGGGTTTTCACAAATGAGGAGGACTGTCTCTTCCAGAAGAAGGAGGGAACCAGGATCCAGTTTGACTGCAGAGGCTTGGTGAGGTCCCAGTCCCTAGAGGGGCTGTGGTTCTTTCTCAAGCTCAGGGCCATCCTGGGGGTTCCAGACCCCACATAGCAAGTAACCATTGCCCCCCCATCACGGCTTCCAGGTCCCACCAGACACTCTGGTGCTCCCAGCTTCCTTCAAGCCTTTAGGTGCTATGTTGCCTCCAAGCTTTCCTCTCTCAGGCTCTGAAGCTCTGCTCTCTCAGCGCTTTCTTCAGATGGAGTTTTCCACAGGAGCCTGCAGGTTGGGGGCTAGAGTACAGCTCTGCAGGTGCCAGCTGGCTGAGTTGTTCCCCCGCAGCTGCTCTGTGAACACTAACAGTTGTTCTCAATCCCGTGGGTCGAACCTGGCAGAGATGTCCTTCAGGAGGGCCTGTGCCCTTCAGGGCTGTGTGCTGGGGCGGGGCCTTCACAGCTGGTTAGATGTGTGTGGCCTTGGGCGGATCGCTGCTCCATTCCTGTCCTGGCCCATGTCTGAGGCGCCCTTTGGCTCTGGAAAAAAGCCAGAACTGTGGTCCACCTTCTATAAGGGTCTCCTGTTTCCACAGTAGGTTGCTGGCTTTGGAATTCTTTCTCTCTTTGGATTACAATTCAATGTTACTACCATTAAAACTACTGAGTAAAATAAAATATTTTTTGAAGTTTTTAAATCCTTAAAATATATCTTACTAAGCACATATGTAAACTTAGAATAGTGTGTTGAAAGTTATTTAGATAATTGTTTTTCTTTGCTTTTATATTACTGACTTGATATACAATTACAGTCATTTATTCCTGTTAATATTCAGTATTAATTTTGATTTACTTTTTGAATATGTAAAACATATACTATATGAAAAAATGTGCTGGAAAAGTCTTGGTTCCACCCCTTTCTCATCTACCCTGTTCCACCCATTCCCTTTAGTCCATCATTATTTTTATTAGTTTCAAGTATATACTTCCAGTGTTTCTTTTTTGGTATGTATGTCTATGTGTGTGTGTGTGTGTGTGTGTGTGTGTGTGTTAAGTCACTTCAGTCATGTCCAACTCTGTGACCGCATGGACTGTAGCCCGCCAGGCTCCTCTGTCCATGGGATTCTCCAGGCAAGGATACTGGAGTGGGTTGCCATGCCCTCCGCCAGAGGATCTTCCTGACCCAGGGATCGAACCTGAGTTTCTTACGTCTCCTGCCTTGGGAGGCAGGTTCTTTACCAATAATGCCACTGGGAAACCACCCATATATTTATTTATTTCTATACTGGGCTTCTCTAGCGGCTCAGTGGTAAAGAATCTGCCTGCCAATGCAGGAGACACAAGTTCAATCCCGGGATCAGGAAGATCCCCTGGAGGAGGAAATGGCGAGCCACTCTAGGATTCTTGCCTGGAAAATCTCATGGACAGAGGTGTCTTGTGGGCTACAGTCCGTGAGATCACAGAGAGTCAGACATGACTGCGCACCCATATACACGCACACCATTATGTGAATATCTTGTGGTTTGTTCAACTTTTACGGACATTTAGATTGTCCCTATTTTTTTAAATTAGTTTGTGGTGGTGCTGGGTCTCTGCTGCCGTGTGTGGGCTTTCTCTAGTTGCCATGAGCAGGGACTACTCTCCGTTGCAGTGCACGGGCCTCGTGGTGGCTTCTCTTGTTGCAGAGCACAGGCTCTAGGCACACAGGCTTTAGTAGTTGTACCATAAGGGCTCCGTAGTTCTGGTGCCTATGCTTTAGTTGCTAAGTGGCACGTGGGATCTTCCTGGACCAGAGATTGAACCTGTGGCGCCTTCATTAGCAGGTGGCTCCTTAACCACTGGCCCTTCAGGGAAATTCCCTAGTCTTTTAATATTACAATAGTATCACAATGAGTAACTTCATATTTATGCTTTATTTGAGTAGATGCATCTTCACTGTAAATTTCTAAAAGTGACATTACTATTTTGAAATGTAAATGCATATTTAATTTTGTTCAGTTTAATTCAGTTCATTTCAGTCGCTCTGTTGGGTCTGACTCTTTGCAACCCCATGGACTGCAGCACGCCAGGCTTCCTTGTCCGTCACCAATTCCCAGAGCTTGCTCAAACTCATGGTCATCTAGTTGGTGATGCCATCCAACCATGTCATCCTCTGTCATCCACTTTCTGCCTTCAATCTTTCCCAGCATCAAGGTCTTTTCCAATGAGTTTTTCATATCAGGTGGCCAAAGCATTGAACCTTCAGCTTCAGCATCAGTCCTTCCAATGAATATTCAGGACTGGTTTCCTTTAGGATTGACTGGTTTGATCTCCTTGCAGATTGATCAAATTGCCAAACATCTGTTGGATCATTGAAAAGGCAAGAGAGCTCCAGAAAAACATCTACTTCTGCTTTATTGATTAAACCAAAGCCTTTGACTGTATGGATCACAACAAAATGTGGAAAATTCTGAAAGAGATGGGCATACCAGACCACCTTACCTGCCTCCTGAGAAATCTGTACACAGGTCAAGAAGCAACAGTTAGAACCAGACATGGAACAATGGACTGGTTCCAAATCGGGAGAGGAGTACATCAAGGCTGTATACTGTCACCCTACTTATTTAACTTATATGCAGAGTAGATCATGTGAAATGATGGGATGGATGATGCACAAGCTAGAATCAAGATTGCCAGGAGAAATATCAATAACCTCAGATATGCAGATGACACCACCTTATGGCAGAAGGTGAAGAGGAACTGAAGAACATTTTGATGGAAGTGAAAGAAGAAAGTGAAAAAGCTGGCTTAAAACTCAACATTCAAAAAATGAAGAGCATGGCATCAAGTCCCATCACTTTCCGGCAATGGGGAGACAGCGGAAACAGTGACAGACTTTATTTTCTTGGGCTCCAAAATCACTGCAGATGGTGACTGGAGCCATGAAATTAAAAGATGCTTACTCCTTGGGAAAAAAGCTATGACCAATCTAGACAGAATATTAAAAAGCAGAGACATTACTTTGCCAACAAAGGTCCATCTAGTCAAAGCTATGGTTTTTCCAGTAGTCATGTATGGAAGTGAGAGTTGGACCATAAGAAAGCTGAGCACCAAAGAATTGATGCTTTTGAACTGTGGTGTTGGAGAAGACTCTTGAGAGTCCCTTGGCCTGCAAGCAGATCAAACCAGTCAATTTGGTTAGATATAGAAAGATTTTCCTCCATAAGGTGTGTGCCATTTTTCACTCTTATTAGCAAGATATAAAAGTGCTTATTTCCTTATAGCTTCATCAATAGAGCATGTCAGTCAAATCCAACTTTTGGTTTTTGCCTGTCTGTTAGGTTGAAGATCATATTTCAGGGCAGTTTTAATTTATACTTCTCTACCTGTGGCATCACAGACTCAATGGACATGGGTTTGAGCAAACTCTGGGAGACAGGGAAGGACAGGGAAGCCTGGCATGCTACAGTCCATGGGGTCACAAAGAGTCGGGCATGACTCAGTGACGGAACAGCAATAACCTATGAGTCAGATTGAAAATCTTTTCAAATGTCAAGGGATTTTGACTCTTCTGTGAACTATCAGTTTACATTCTTTGCTCATTATTTACTGGCTTGTAGTCTAATTTTTTAAAATTTAATCCAAGTCTTACTTGATACAAACAACCTCACTTTTCATTTGTACCTACCAGAGAAATATAAAACAAAATCAAGTGGACAAGGAAAGGTCATTACATTGCACTCTGCTCCCCCCTCCCCCACACACACTCACTGTAAACCAAAAAATACTGGCAATCCCTTAACATTTAACCTTTCTTCATAGGTCTTATCAAATTGACTAGAGAATTCTGGCCCCAAAGCAATGTTATAATCTTTTTCAAAATCACAGCCAGTCAGCTGGTTTTGTTAGAACATGGTGCTAATGAAACAAAGGCGGCACTTTTTGATACCCACATGTGCTGTTGGCTCTACGTTGAGTAGAGCTGTTCTCCAGCCAGGAGTGGGGCTGCCCAGCTGCCATCCATTCAGACAGAAGTCTAAAAAAAAAAAAAACAAAAACACTCTGCGGGTAAGGAACGGGTGATGGCGTCATCTCCAACCATCATTCACTCAGGGGGTGGATGTTCCAACTCCCGATTGTTTGGAGGCTGGGCACAGGTTTCTGCCTAGGAGTTTCACTGGGAGGTCAGCCACCAGTTGAGAAGACACATGTGTTCAACAGGAAAGCATGCAGATCCCTGTGTAATGATGTTCTCAAGTTGGAGAGACAGATGGGACTCACTGGCACGGTCTCAGCAGCAGTTCTAAAATCATGTGTGATGCCTCTGTATTATTAATTATGTACTGCTACATAACCCATGATGCCCAAATGAATAAACTTATTATCCCTTGTGTTTCTGTGGGTCAGAAACTTAGGTGCAGCTTAGCTGGGTTTTTCTGGCTTGCAGTCTCTTTGGAGATGGTGGTCAAAATGTGAGCCAAGGTCACAGTCCTCTGACTTGACTTGATGGGGGCTGGACAGCCCACTACCAAGACGGTCCCTCACAAGGCTGACAAGATGATGCTGGCTCTTCACAGGAGGCCTCAGCTGCTTTCCCTGAGGATAGCCATGGGGCTGCCGGAGTCCTTCCCAATATGATGCCTGGATTCGCTTCAGCAAGAAGTTTAAGAGAAAGCCAGGGGGAAGCTGCAGTGCTTTTCAGAATTTAGTCTTGAAGCCAAAGATGATCCTTTCCACCATAACCTATTTGTTAGAAGCAAATCACCAAGTCTGGCTTACCCTCAAGGGGAGAGAAATGAATTTCTACCTTTTGAAGGAAGGTGACCCACAGAATTCATGGCATATTTTTAAATGCCCCACAGTCACTGGGGCCAGGATGCTTTTTCTCCTGTAACTGAAGGGCTGCCAGACCCTGGGGATGTCCTTTATGTCTGCCTTTTTGGTAAATCAATGGAAAATGTAGCCTCCTCCTAGGTGGATGGTTTGCCCCTTAGGAATTAACTTTTGTTGCAACCTGCTTTCCTTTGACCTCTTTTAACCATGGACTTGGTTAACACACAGGTTTCTGGACCTTGCCAAGGGGTTCTATTTAACTGGATCTGAGGGGTCGGTGAATCTATATTTTTACAACTATTTCTGATAAAATGAGCCCTTTGACTCTGACCCAAAAAGATGGAGTGAAGCACTGACTTTTCTAGCTCTGTGCTTTTCTGTCACCCAGTCATTGAGGAAAGACTTAGCTGCATTACTGCACCCATCAGAGCACCCAGCATCACACACAACAGAGAGTCAGCTCACTGTAGAAACTTGCTGGAATGAATGTGTGAACCAATGATTGAAATGCATCAACTTGGATGAGGTTTTTTTCAAAAGTTAATATTCCCAACATTACCTATGGCATCATTCTCACCCCCAAATATTTAACCCGACTCTCATAAAGCCTCTTGATTTAATTAACAGTTTATAGAGAATATAGAGGATGAAGGAGTGCATTACACAATACCTTGAGAAACTAACTGGATCAATCTAGAATTGGGGGAATTCAATAAGATGATTGGCTTGGACTCTTCAAAAAGTTTACAGCATGGGGTAAAGGAAGGCAGAAGCACTGCTCTAGATCGAGAGTTGACAACCTATGACTAGCAGGCCAGCTGTCTATTTTTGTAAATATAGTTTTATTAGAAACCAGTCATGCTTTATTAATTCGCAGATCGTCTATGGGCCTTTTTGTGCTACAGTGTCATAGCTGAGTGACTGCAACAGAAACAGTGTGGCCTGGAATATTTTCTCTCTTGCTCTTCAGAATAAGTTTAGACCTAACTGGTCATTAAAAATAGCTCATCTGCTCCCACTGCTGACAGACTAAGTAGTACTGGCTAGCCATTCTGGCATATACAACTAGGACACTGGGTGAAACATATGAAACAATTGTTTTCAGACATGAAATGATTGGCATCTCAGGGCTGGATTCTCTGAGAGAAAGGAAACAAACGAGGTGAGCCCTATAGTCATTCAAGGTTTCTACCAGAGGCACTCGCTGCAGCCTCAACTTAGGGAGGCGTGTGCAAACAGAATACAGAGTTCTCACTGAGCCGACAAGACAGACACGGAATGGTGGGGAGGGGAGGCTGAGGCAGCTGGAATTTGCATTTTAGAGGAAGAAACTACATAGAGAAGGGGTTCTAGACCCTTCCTTTTGAGTCTTTGACTAAATACTAGGCTGTGCACATATAGTGGGAGACACCACAAGTTAGATTGAAAAGCAACACTCTGAGAAAGAAAGGTTACCAGGGAGCTGTAAACATCATAACTCCTGGAGCCCACAGAGTTGGGAGATGCTTGAGTTCTGACCAACCGGAATGGAAAGGCCTCACGGAGCACAGAGGGTTTTAGGGCTAGATTACCAGAAAGGCCACACCTCAGGATTAGGGCTAAACCTACTTTAGCTAAGGTGCCTCTTTGCAACCCCATGGACCGTAGTCTACCAGGCTCCTCTGTCCATGGGATTTTCCAGGCAAGAATACTGGAGTGGGTCGCCATTTCCTTCTCCAGAGGATCTTCCCGACCCAGGGATCGAACCCAGGTCTCCCACGTTGTAGGCAGACGCTTTACCGTCTGAGCCACCAGAGAAGTCTTAAGCTGCCTCAGCAAAGCTTAAAAATAAGTCCTGAAAGAATCAAGTCAATCCCTGAATTAACTGCCTGTGAAAACAAAACTCAACAATCTCTGAAGGAAGACAAGATAGATGTCTTTGACTTTTGATTCCAAGTTTGCTGAGAATTCTAATCACAAATGGGTTTTGAAATGTGTAAAATGCTTTTTCTGAACCTATTAAACTTTAGCTGCTGCTGCTGCTGCTAAGTCACTTCAGGCGTGTCCGACTCTGTGCGACCCCATAGACGGCAGCCCACCAGGCTCCCCCGTCCCTGGGATCACATATTTTGGTAAAAGACTAGTTCCCTCCAAGATCAAAGACAGGAAGGGAGTTTTCTTTCACCGTTTTTATTCAACATTTTACGTGGCCTTGCCAATGCAAAAAGGCAAGAAAAGAATGGGATAAATATTGGAAAAGAAGAAGAAAACATGGTTGAGAGCATAGAAAATCCTAAGTGCCGGGGGCCGGGGGCCAGCGTGAGGAACTCCGGCCATGGCAAAGGTCATGAGGAAGGAAGCTTGGCATACGCAAAGGCGTGATCAAGCCTCAGGAAACCCCCTGTTCCCGAGTATCTACCCCCCAAACCAGAGTACTTGACTGGGAGCTCTCCCCCATAACCATTTCTCTCAGAGAAGGAGTTATCTTGCAGCTCCAGTTAATAAAAATTCCTGGGCATGACAAGAGTGTTTCAACTTACGAACTCTGAAGGTTCTCTGGCCTGCCTGATCAGGCTCGTCCGGCCGCATGTGATTGTTTACAGCCTCGCAACTGTGAGAGGCACGGGATGTTTTAAAACTTTCTAAATACAGACTCTTTTGAGAAGTTAGAAGATTATTAGTATAGTATTAGTGGGTTGATTAGGAATTATATTGGTGAAGGGTTTTTTCATTTGTCCGTGCCAATAATTACTGCTAATTCCCTGCCCTGGGTGTGACAAGGGTGTCTCAGATCAAACCTCTCTGCTGACAGACTAGCTTGTGTGACAACCTCTCAACCCTAAACAGCACAGAGAGTTTGGAGTATTAGCATAGGGCTTTTTTCATTGATGAGTCAATGATTGCCATCAGGCCTCCATATCCTTAGGCACCTGGGAATATCTTAATCAATGTATTTGGAATATAGAAAAGGAAATATAGTAGTTATGGATGTTAGCAATACTAGACTTTTTGAGTTAATGAATTTTCTCTTTTATTATAGACCACTGTACTTTGTTATAAATCACTATGTCCTTGCTATGCAAAGATGTAACTTTATCACTATCTTAAGACTAAATAGATCTTAAGGGAAACATTGGTGAAGGGTTTTTCATTTGTTGGGCTGATGTTTGCGGGTAAATATCCATATGCCTTGCCCTTATAATGAATATAACTAGCATATAGGAAAAATAAGTATTAACCTTTAAGATTAATCATGTTAAACCTTAGGTTAAGTAAATTCCTTTCTTGATTGTAACTCACTACACCCTCACCCTATAGGAATGCAACTTTATTTGGAGGGTGGCGTCTGATTTAAGAAAAAAAATCACTCCTGGAAAAATAAGTTTTCTGGTTAACTGACCGGTATCAGAAAGGGCCATAAAATGTCAGCAGACCTCATGGCCAGAAGATGATGTAAAAGCCCATAAGACCTTTGTATAATTTTATATGAAGCACCTGATTGTGACAAGGGTCAGGTCTGCTGACCCCCGCGTGACTCTGTATTCATCCCTATGTGTAACAAAAGGTATATAAACAAACCTGAAAAATAAAGAAAGCGGATCAGTTTCTGGAAAGACTGACTCCCCTGTGTCGTTTCCTTCTTGCTCCCCACCTTCCTGGCTGAATAGAAATCGGATCAGTTTCTGGAAAGACTGATTCCCCCGTGTCGTTTCTTTCTAGCTCCCCGCTTTCCTGGCTGAATTCCCGTCTGAAATGTGGGTGCTCACCAAGGCTGCTGATTCTGCCTGGGCTTCTGAGGTCGGACTGGGGAGGCCTCAGGGCCTCCTCTCCTTCGGGAGAATGGAAAGACGCCTGTGGCCTGCGTAGGTGGTGATTGGTATTCCATGTAAACCAGTTATTCAGCCTCTTTTCTCCACTAATTCTCCTACTACACTATCCGTTTCTAATCTCTCTCTACATCTGTAATTAAGATTTTTCCTAGAATGCCGATTCCGTCCCCACCTTCGAATCACCCTGGATCCACCGGGGCTGGACCCCGGCACCTAAGGATTCCACAAATAAGCTACTAAAACCAAAAAGTGAATCTAGGAAGAATATAGAACACAAGGTCAATAGACAGAAATTAAATGTATGTCCTTATTCAGCAAAAACAACAGAAAATGAAATACTGCTTATAATATAAAAATTTGTTTTCAGATAAACTTACATATATGAACTATATCCTGAAAACTACAATAGATTGTTGAACAAAATTAAACAATCTCTGTGAAATTAGTTTTAAAAATTAAATATCTCTATGAAATGTCCAAATGAGTGGACAGATTTACCATGTTCATGGATCAGAAGAATCAGGATTGTTAAAATGTCAGTTCTCCCAAACAGATAAACTGATTCAGTACAATCCCAACCAAAATCTCAACAGCTATTTTTAAAAAAAGAAAATGGGAAGTTTATTATAAAATTTATATGACAAGGACCAGAAGACTCAAAATAATTTTGGAAAAGAAGAACAAATCTGAAACACACACTGAATTCAAGACCTACTGTTAAGCTATAGTAGTCAAGATACTGTGATATTGGCATAGACTAGACAATGGAATAAAATAAAATTCAGACGTAGACCTATATGAAGTGAAGTGACGTGAAGTCGCTCAGTCGTGTCCACCTCTTTGCAACCCCATGGACTGTAGCCTACCAGGCTTCTCTGTCCATGGGATTCTCCAGGCAAGGGTACTGGAGTGGGTTGCCATTTCCTTCTCGAGGGGATCTTCCTGACCCAGGAAGACCCATATACACAATGTCAATTTTTTTTTTTTTTTGGCAAAGCTGTCAAGGCAATAGAATGGGAAAAAAACAGTCTTAAATGGTGCTAGAACAACTGAATATATGTATGAAAAAAAACCTTTACCCCTATCTCACACTATATATAAAAATTAACTCAATGAATTCTAGACCTACATATAAAAGCTAAAACTAAAAAACTTCTCGAATGAAACAAAGAACAATCTGGGGTTAGGCAAAATTTTGTTAGGATACAGAAAAGTGCCAATCTTAAAATATTGATAAACTGGATTTCACCAAAATTAAAACTGCTCTTCAAAAGACACCATTAAAAAATGAAAAGTCAAGTCACTGAATAGAATATTTGTAATACATAAACCTGGCAAAGGACTCATATATACAAGTCAATAACAAAAGGGCAACCCAGTTTTTAAAAGAGCAAATAGTTGAATAGACACATCACAAAAGTACATGAAAAGATGTACAACATCTCTAGCTATGAGGGACATGCAAATTAAAACCACACTGAGATACACCCAGGAAAATGAAAAAAAGTAAAAAGATTGATAACATGAAGTATTGTTAAGAATGTGGAGAAACTACTCATATATTCCTGGTAAGAGTATAAAACATTATAAGCACTTTGGAAAGCAGTTTGGCAGTTTCTTATAAAGTTAAACATACACTTACTCTATGATCTAGCAATTTGAAGTCTAGATTTTTACTCAAGAGAAATGAAAATATATGTCTACAAAAAGAGTTACATATAAATGTTCCTAGCGGCTTGAATCACAATAGCATAAAACTGGAAGCAATTCAGTTCCTCAATCAGTGATTAGATAGATGATCTGGTATATTCATACAACTGACTCTTACCGATCAACAAAAAGGAACAAATATCTCATATACACAATAAGACAGATGATTCTCAAAAATATGCTGAGCAAAAGAAGCCAGACACAGAAGAAGCAAATCCAAATTCTTGGATTTATGAAGTTCTTGATAGGTAAAGCTATCCATAGTGATAAGAAAATCAGACCAGTGGTTGACTGGGGGAGGGTGGTGAAGGGTAGTTGGTTGCAAAGTTGACATGAGAGAACATTTTCTATATTTTGATGTGGTGATTGTTGTAAGAGTACACATATGTGTGTGTGTGTGTATATAAAACTCATCAAATGTACATTTAAGATGGATGCATTTAAAATTGAATGTTAATTTTACTTCAGTTGAAAAAAGTTCTAATACACTAAAGACCAAATAAAGACTAATAACCAAATGCACTCTGTGAATTTCAATTGGATCCCAATTTGGTGAAAAAAAAAAAAAGCTATAAAAGGTATTATTAAGATGACTGGAATTTTTGACTCTGGCCTGGCTATTAGATAATATTCCAGAATGTTGATAGCCTTAGGTGTGCTTATGCTATTTTGGTTGGGTTAGAAGCATGTCCTTATTCTTAGGAGATACATGCTGAAATATTTAAAATGAAATGTCATGATGCCTGCAACTTACCTTCAAATGGTTCGATAAGAACAAAATTCTGTACACAAATGCAGAGAGATGGAGCAAATTTGGTAGGTGTTAATCCTTGTTGAAAAAGACGAAGGGCATTTAGAGTTTCTCTGTACTTTCAGCTTTGATGGCTTTTCTACATTCCCACCAGCTTTCAATAATAATGATGATGATGACAGTTACTATTACTACTAGTGAAGAAAAGTTAATGTTGAGGTGTTATGGCTTGCCCCAAGTCTACAAATTCTTCTTTAGAGAAGGACACTTATAAAAGACATGGCTAGAATCATAATTTTCTCCAAATTCTTCTAAGTGGTTGTTTTTGAACAGAATTCTAGAAACAAAGAGCATTACAAATACCGGCCTGCAGCTCTGCTGGATATCTGGGTCTCTCAGCAGCTCCCTGGGGGGAAGGAGGGTGGTCTCAAAACATGTCAGGGACACCTGGGCAGGGGCCATGTCTTGCTGCCCTAGGTAGGAGAGAGGTGAATGGTTACCTAGTTCCCCACTCCTGCATGGCTGAACTCTCTGTGAGCCTGCACAGACGTTCCCCAGCTGAATCCTGCAGGCCAAACTGAGTCTCAGGGAAAACCGCACAGGTGGCCCTGTTTGCTAAACAATGAAAACCAGGTTTATGCGGGCACCTTGCAAAAGGCACTCCTTACAAAAGGCTACACATCTCTTACAAAAGGGTACATTTTGGTATTAAAATGTCTCCCTTCAGACCTCTAACTCACCAGCAGCCTGAGACAGTGCCCAGGTGAGGTCTTGGAGCTGAGGAGGGTGGGACATCCCGAAGCTCTTCCTTAGGAAGGTCCACCGTTAGCAAGTAGGGACAGAGCCAGAGAAGAGTGTGATAGGGGAACGTGTGGCAAACGTGTGCGACATTACACAAGAGTGGGGCATCTCAGGTTAAGGGCCGAAATTACTTTATTGGATCTGGCTGCTAGGTGAGCTTGGGGATAAGGACCTTAGTAATTTCCCCCAGGTAGGGGGAAGGGGATAAATAGGAAGGCTTAGAGATTGCCCTAAGGCACAGATGACACCACTCTTATGGCAAAAAGCAACAGGAACTGAAGAGCTTCTTGATGGAAGTGAAAGAGAGTGAAAAAGCTGGCTTAAAACTCAGCACTCAAAAAACTAAGATCACAGCATCCAATCCCATCACTTCATAGCAAATAGAAGGGAAAACAATGGAAACAGTGAGAGACTTTATTTTCTGGGGCTCCAAAATCACTGCAGATAGTGACTGCAGCCATGAAATTAAAAGTGTCCTTGGAAGAAAAGCTATGACCAACCTAGACAGCATACTAAGAAGCAGAGACATTACTTTGCCAACAAAGGTCTGTCTAGTCAAGGCTATGGTTTTTCCAGTAGTCGTGTATGGATGTGAGAGTTGGACCATAAAGAAAGCTGAGCACCAAAAAATTGATGTTTTTGAACTGTGGTGTTGGAGAAGACTCTTGAAAGCCCCTTGAACTGCAAGGAGATCAAACCAGTCTAAAGGAAATCAGTCCTGAATATTCATTGGAAGGATTGATGCTGAAGCTCCAATCCTTTGGCCACCTGATGCAAAGAACTGACTCGTTATAAAAGACCCTGATGCTGGGAAAGATTGAAGGCAAGAGGAGAAGGGGACGACAGAGGATGAGATGGTTGAATGGTATCACCAACTCAATGGACATGAGTTTGAGTAAACTCCAGGAGTTGGCGGTAGACAGGGAAGCCTAGCATGCTGCAGTCCATGGGGTCTCAGAGAGTTGGACACGACTGAGTGGCTGAACTGAGAGATTGCCCAGGAGTGAGGGAAATGGGGGCACAGGATGCAAAGGATTTTTCAAGAAGTTGAGCGGTTGCAACACTGTTATGGGTCTAGGAGAAGGCTCCCATTACCAGGTATGTGTGTGGGAGGGGAGTGTGGGCAGTGGCAATTCTCTGAATTGGGAACAGTTACGACCTATTCTCGGCCACAGTCACAGTAACTAGAGGGTGGGAAGGAAATTCAGGTCAGGATTTTCAATCCATTTACAGTTAATCTCTGATGGTTTCCAGGAGCTCCCCTCCTCTAATTTTCCTTTCTCTTCCCTTTTCTCCATTTTAGCTAGCCCTACAGGGTCCTGATTCCAACCAGCTGCGACTATGACTGATGCCACTGAAAGGGCTACAGGGAATTAACGTAGCTGGTGGTCCCTTATGGCTCAGGTCAAATTCTGTAGACAGGCATGCCCACAGAGAAACAAATACTCCATTCACTAATATTGTTCACCTTTCACAGTGTGACCTTGAAATGTCCCTGAGCTGAATGATCTCTTCCCACTAGCGGTGAGGAGCAGGGGGGCACAGATGAGATCAGCGCCCTCTTACTGCCATGCAGATAAAGTCATCACCTTGGAATTTCTCCTACTTGGTGAAAGAGATAATGTGCCTGCAATTTTGCTTCACTGCTGCTGCTGCTGCTAAGTCACTTCAGTCGTGTCCGACTCTGTGTGACCCCATAGACGGCAGCCCACCAGGCTCCTCCATCCATGGGATTTTCCAGGCAAGAATACTGGAGTGGGGGTGCCATTGTCCAGGTTCAGTCTAAGCTGTACTAACAAGCAGATCTCAAGGTTGCTTAGTAAACCAGTTGTGTATTATTCTCTCACAAAACAGCCTGGAGAAGCTGAGGGCTAGAGAGGTGGCTCGGCCCAAGAGGCTGTCCAGGGACCTGAGATCAGGAATGCGGGTCACTCCGTGTGGTCCCATTGCCATCCTTGATACTCAGCTTCAGCGCACAGTCTGGGAGAGCTGCCCCAGCTCTTGCTGCCATGTCTGCACTGTAGCCAGGGCTGGGGGGTGGGGTGGGGAAGGGCAAGAGGGGCCCCTCGCTTTTATTTGTTCGTTCATTCATTCATCCATATTGGGGGAAAATACACGTAATATAGAACTTATCATTTTGGTTATTTTTAAGTGTGCAATTCAGGGGCATTAAGTACATTCACATGGTTGTGCAACCTTCACCACCATTCATTGCCAGAGCTTCGCCCATTTCTTTCACAGGCATGATCCCAAAAGTGACATAGATCAGTTCCACTCACATCCTTCAGCCAGAAATTAGTCACATGGCTACACCTGCTGGAAGGGAGATTGAACTGAATGTATTCTCTACCCAGACAATTACGTGCTCAACTGAAACCTGAAACTTCTTTGTTGAGGGAAAACTGTGCAGTCCTAAAATCCCAACTCAATTTCATCCTCCAAGAGGCTCAGCTCTCTTGCCTGTTCTTACAGTCTTGTGTTTGGTCTCCTGTCTGTATGCTCTGTATGTGTCGGCCAGCCTCAGGGCTCAACTAGCTGCCTGGAGTCTGGTGCCTAGAAAACACAGCTGCTCTCAACTGCTGGTGGTGAGTCCTGCATTTAGAATTTAGCACATCCTGATATGTTCCCCAAAAGTTGAGTCTAGATAATTTTTTGTAAAGAAAAATACTTTTAACTTATTTGAAATACTCGCATGTATCCAGGATGTTTTGTGAGTCATTCAGTAAAATGAGTAATTATTTCTAGAAAACTGGTCTGATTTGTCTCTCAAGCAAACATGGCAGTATCTCCCTAGCTTGGAGAGTGGGATACCTGCTGCATTTCGTTAGGGTCTTCTGGTCCTGCTGTGGCAGGCATGGTTCTGAAGAGAGATCAGGCCACAGGTGTGATTACCTCTTCAAGGTCAGCTGATTCTTGCATCTACTGCCATAAAAAATCACCCCCAAATTTAGGAGATTAAAGTAACAATAGTCACTTTATTATCTCTTATAAACTATGGGTCTGTAGGTCAGAAATTAAGGAATGGCTTGGCCCATCACTTCCAGCTCAGGGTCTGTCATGAAGTTGTAATTGCCTGCCAGCTGGAGCTGGAAGAAAGAAGAGATGAAGCAGCTGGAGCTGGCCAGACATTGATCTCTCACCCCATGTAGTCTCAGGACCTCTGTGTGTGGTTTCTCCACATGGAGCAGCTTGGGCTTCCTCACAGCATGGCTGTCTCTGGGCAGACAGTCCACAGGGCGACTGATGTCTTCCAGATTGAATACACTAGTGAACAATATGGAAGCTGTGTTTGATGACCTAGCTTTAGACGTCACATGGTGTTGCTTCCACCATATTCTAGGAGACAGTCACAAAAGCCCATCAGTTTCAAAAACAGGGAACACAGACTCCATCTCTTAAGAAGAGTAACGTCAAAGTAACGGTGTAAGAAGAAAAGGAGAAATAGGAAACGCTATTGCTGCTATCTTTGGGAAAAGCCATCTGTTACATTAACTTTGGCTAATTAAGAGCTTTGTGAGCTCCAGAAGATGTGAGGTGGGAATCAGGAAGTCACTTTTGCGTTTCCCAACTTGAAATTTCTAAGTGTGCTGCACTTTGCTTATTTCTTTTTAATCTGGAAGATAAGCAGCACTGGTCTGAAGAGAATTGTTTTTAATACAGAAGAGTCATCTGCTACAGTCTTCTCCTTGGCAATGAAAGCAGAAACAGCAGCAGCAAACAGAAGCATCTGGAAAGAGTCTCTGCAAGGGTCTGAAATTGGCTACGGTGGTTTTTAAGGAAAAAGCTACCGAAAGTCAATTTTCCTAAAATATAATCAGTGTCCTCTACTTATTCATAGTTCCTGCCCTTACGTTTTGTTTACATATGGCCACCACGGCAGCTCCTCAACGCCCCTTGCCCTCTCTCTGTATCATAGCACTTTTACTTCACCCCCTGGCCTCAACCTTTTAGTTTCCCAGTTTCTAACGGAGAAGCTGATTGCCCGTGTTATTGTTTTGAACTTGACTACACAGGTCATAAGTCCTTTTCTGCTAGGGTTACCAACTTGTCCTAGTTGGCTTAGGAATTTTCTAGTTTTAGCACAGAAATTTTTGTGTTCTGGGCACCCCCTCAGATCAGGCAAATCATGGTGATTGGCCATCCATCCCTCTATCTAGGGAAGGCTTGCCCTTGGATCAAATGCCCCCTTAAGAGGAGGGCTGCGTCATCTGGTATCCAGCTGTCTTCCAGCTTCTCTGAGGAGGGGATGTGAGTTGGGTCAGCAATGATCAACATCTCTAGTTAAAACTGTAACTGCATGAATTACTCATTAGAAGAGGAGGCAAGGAGGTATCATAAGCGCATGTGCAGCAGTTAGATGCAGTAGAGGGGGCAGTGAAGTAGGAATCAAAATAATCTGGTTTCTGCCATCAAGTACAGCCAAATAATTCATCTTTTTGAGTCTCCACTTCTCCATTTGTAAAATAAAAAGACTAGACTAGGTAGGGCTTGCTTCCTTTCTTTTTTTTAACTTTTGTTCTAGAACTTCATTCTAAAGGGTAGAATTGCTCACACTCAAGACATAGTCTGCTACCATTATCTTTACAGCAAGTTTCTCTCTCCCGCTCCCTTCCCCTACTCTCCCCTCCCCTCCCCTCCCTCCCCCCTCCCCCTTTCTTCATTTTCTGCTTTTCCTGCTTTTTCAGTTCCCAGCGTTGATCCCTTTTCTCCCAATAGGCAACCGCATCGGTATGAAAGATATTTCTCTTTGAGTAGGTATGTAGTTTTATCACATGAGCATTGTCTCATGTATGGACTTTAAATTTTCATGTATTATATTGTACTATCACTTCATTTTATTCCTAATTTTTACACTCAGCACCATTTGCTAGCCTCTACGGCTCCTTCCATAGTGACATTTTACAAACCCTGTTTAGTATGGCAGAGCACTGTTATACAGACTTCTCACTAACTGAAATCGGCAGGTTTTCTAGAGCGGCAAAAAGGAGAACCAAATATCTTTAATCACCACCTCCCCAGACGTACTATGTGGTCTGCAGGAAGGGGACCAAAGAGATGAGCATGGAGAGCACATGGCTGGAGAGGGAGTGAGGAATTAGGCTGAGAGAGCAGTTATGGAGGCACTTCTGGGCCTCGGACTCTCTGAACTAGCAGGCCTTCCCCAAACATCCCAGATCCTCCGAACTCTCACTGGGGGAGCTCACCTATCCCTGGAGGCTGGACGGCATTTTCCTGGAGGAGCTGAGAGGAGGAGTTCCCTGGCTCTGGCTCATATTTCATCAGACACGGAAAGAAAGGCAGCTGCTTAAGACCTCAGCCAGAGATCCACCTCCAATAGCACAGATATCTGCTAGCTCTGATTCCTCCTTCCCGGATGGAGATCCGGGTTGGCATCCTGCCCGGAGAGTTCCTGAGGTTAATAGTGGCTATGAGCAGAGCAGTGTCTCTCGCAGGCCAAGCTGCTCTCCTGGTGGCAGTGAGGCTCAGGGGGCCATGTGGGGGCCGGGGAGAAGCTGCGGGCGGGGAGCAGCAGCGGGGAGCAGCCCCTCCACCTCCTGACACCTGGAGACTGGATTCCATTTCAGGCAGCAGCGATTTCCACTGGGTGGCCTCCGCCGTGCTCCCCGCACCAGTACCACGGAGAACTATCCAGAAGGTTGGCAGGAGTGTAGCTACCCTTGGAGCAAAGACGGCCTCTCCTCTCTCCCCTGCTTGTGGTCCACAAGGCTTTCATCTCCCACTCCCGCCTCTCGGCAAGCCTGGCAAGATCTCTGTGAGGCTTGGCTGGTGAGGGCAGGGAGGGATGTGGGGTGGAGGGGACCTTCTGTTCCCCCAGGTGAAACACTTTCTCACCTAAGCTTCATCCAGAGGCACCTCTGGGCTCTGTTCCAGGCTCAACTATTTCCGCTCCTTTGAAGATACAGAAACAACAAAATACAAAACCCCAAATAAGCAAATCTATAAACAGGCACACACAGAGACAGCAGAGACCTATTGTTTGCAGTCCCTCTCCAAATTTCAGCTGATTCTGCATTAAGATATGCATTTTCCACCTTGTGATTTTCCACTTCCCGGAGGAGCAGATAAATACCATCCTGGAATTACATACACGCTTCACCAGTATGTCTTCCTTTGCTGTAATAGGACTTTTGCTGATGCTAAGAGTCGGAGAAGTTTCACCTTGACCTTCCGGTCTAGTGGCAGCTAATCCTTAGTACCCAGGCAATGGCCTCAGGGCCCCCTGGCGAGGGCCTGGGTGTTCAGCCCTACAAGGGACCCAGCTCCTCGAGTACCCAAAGGGGAAGTGTAAAGAAATGTAGCAAGATAAAAATAAATGTAGCTGAGGGACTCCCCTGGTGTCCAGGGGCTAAGACTCCATGCTAGCAATGCAGGCGGCCTGGGTTTGACCCCCAATCAGGGAACTAGAGCCCGCATGCCACAAGTAAGGATTCCATGTGCAACAACTAAGACCCTCTGCACCCAAATAAGTTTAAAAATAAATAAATAAGCTCTTTAAAAAATAGTAAATAAATGTAGCTGATAGTTGCTGAGCTTACAACACACCATTCTCTTTCTCTATCATCTCACTTGCTCCTCACACCCTTATCACACAGATACTGTCATTAGTCTCTTTTATAAATGTGGAAACTGAGGCTCAGAGAATCTAAGCAGCTGATGGAGTTGATATCTAGTGATTAGTGGAGCCAGGCTTTAATCACAGAAAAGACTGCAGAACCCAAACTCACTCTTAACCACTTTGTGTGTGTAAACATGTACACACACACACACACACACAAAATGGTGTATACATGTACCCTTTTTTACCCTGTTTACACAGTGTAATCATTTTAATAATATTGACAGAATCATAGGTGGTTGGACGTAAACTTAGAGATGACCTATCTGGCCTGTCCCTGACTTTTGATTTCCACAAAAAAGGGAAGAGGAGATTGGCCTTAAAGAAATAGTTCCTAATTGGCCAAGCATCAGAATCACTTGGTTACTGTGGACTCCAACCCCAGAGCGGCTAATTCAGTAGGTCTGGGTGGGCCCCAGATTTGCATTTCTGTCCAAGGCCTGAGTGATGCTGATGCTGCTGGTCCTCGGACTGCACCCTGACAAACCCGCATGAGTGAAGTGGACTCAGCAAGAACCACAGGGCCTCCTGTAGTGTTGCTACAGTTCCTTAGCAATGTCAGAACCTATGCGTGCCCAGCCAGGCCATTCTCAGCTGAGTCACTTCTTCATAAAATAACTCTCTTGCCCTCAGCAACAGAACCAGAACGTGGTCGAAAGAATTCTTGGAAAAAAAAAAAAAAAATAGCCCTCCCCCTCCCGAAAAGGATTCCATACCCATTTCCCCCCCAGACTGTGGATATGATGGCATTCTGTGATTGTGCTATGTTCTAGGGCACAGTCCACCTAGAAGAGGGCTATCTGAGCGGGTGTCATTTAATCATACATGGGACTTGCCTCCACGCTTCTAGTGCAGGGTGTGGGCTCAGTCCCTGCTCAGGGAAATAAGACCCCACATGCCTTGAGGCCAGTGATAATTTTATCACACACAACTTTCAGAGAAGCAGAGAACTTTCTGTGGTTGTCACAGCACAAGATTAAGGCAAGGAGGAGGCAGAAGAGAAGACAGAAGGATCTGAAGTCAGAGAATGAGGGGAAGTGCGGCTGTGACGATGGAGAGAAGGAGCGGGGAAGCAGAACGTGACTTCCAGCAAGGAACCAGGCCTCCACTCCTGCATCTGCACAGGGTGCGATTCGCAAGCAACCTGAAGGAACCTGGAGCAGATCCTTCCCAGAACCTCCAGATAAGATGATGCCTCACCTACTATACCATGAGCGACTTTGTAAGCCTCAAAGTTTGTGGTTATGACCACAGTAGGAAGCAAATACACAAGTACACACACTCCTGGATTCAGAAAGGAGCTACTGCCCAACGCAGACCCACCCCATCAGAAAAGCCTCAGATCACAAGCTGAGCCCCTGGGAAGTTTACCTGATTGTCTGCTAAAAGGGTTAGTGGCTGTGACCTAAATTCCAGCCCCAACAAGGTAACATGCAGTTCAGTTAGAAAAAAGGTCATCGGAGGAACACCCTGAGGACTGCCTGCCCCAGTGCCTCTTGTGGACAGCCTGACTCAAGAGCTAAGCAGATAGCTTGTACACACGCGCCTGCCCTTCATGGAAGAGCAGTTTAAAAACCGTTCAAGAAAACACATTGTCCTCGGTCAGATAACATACTTCCCTGTTTCTGAGATTAATCATCTATAAAGATGTCCCTTGCCAGGATACGGAAGCTCAAGCAACAGAATGGGATAAGTATATAGATCCTGTACAGCAATGATCCCCACACCCTACCCCAAAGATTCTTGTTATTCTTATAACACACTGAAATACCTGGGACCATTTTGATTTTCAATGTGATTATAGCACAGCTCTGATAGTACAGGGATTCCTTTGGTAGCTCAGATGGTAAAGAATCCACCTGCAATCCAGGAGACACAGGTTTGATCCCTAGGTCAGGAAAGGGATTCTGGACTGGATTCCACTCCAGGATTCTTGCCTGAGAATTCCATGGACAGAGGAGAGCCTGGCAGGCTACCGTCCATGTGGTCACAAAGAGCTGGACATGAATGACTCACACACACACCCAGCTCTGATTCAACCACCGTCGTGACTTTTTATTGTAAAAGGTCAATATAACTCTCTGCCACTAGTCAGACGCAATTCAAGGAAATAAAACTGGTTAGTGGTAGACAGTTCCTACCATTGAGATGTCCCCGAATACCTCCAACTGACTTAGAGGCCCCTGCCATTCATATAGTGCAGATTCACCTCCAGGGTTGAAGTTCCACATCTGCTCCAACCTTACCGTGCATTGATCCTCCCGCCCCAAGTCCTGTTCCGTGCGTGGTTGAGTACATGAGTGGCCTTGCTCATGCTCCCTGAAGTCTGCAACCTTGGCCCCCTGAAGGCACAGAGCTGGCTGGAGCATGGCTTTGGACCCTAGCTGCCTCTCTCAATGACAGCTGCCTGCTTTCCCTGCTCTAGCCCTAATGACAGGTACGTCTCGGAGGAAGTACCTGCCTTGCGTGGGACACCGGAACCAGTCGAGAGTCTGGACTTACAACCAGGGTTGGAAGCTGTGAGTTCTGACTCTGTTTTCTTCTCATAGCAGCTAGATGCAGAGTTGAGCCCATGGACCAGTTTCCTTGAGAATCCAAACGTGTCCTCCAAACTTTGCTTGATTTTGCTGATCTCACCATTGCAGGATGATTGCATTGCAATCCATTGCATGGACCATTGCAGCCTCCATTGACGTTGGTCTACTGTTCAGAGCAGAGTGTCCAGCCCCCTCCTGCTGCTCTGTCCCCCCTCCAACCCATTTTACACCCCTCGCCCCAAAATATGCTTGGGGTAGGAGAAGCCATGTGGTGTCACTTCTACCCAAATGTGAAGAAATTCTTTCTGAATTTTAGAAACCGTGAAGGGTTTTGAGACATGTATTTGAAAGCAAAACTAGTAGATAGCTGTTTTTTCATGTTGTCCAAGCTCGTGGCTTTGTTTTATCTTGCCTTTTATGTGCTTTGAATGGTTGAAATATGTAATACTTTTTTTTTGCTATTAGAGAACTGGTGGTACTTCATCTGTAATCAAATCAAAGTCAACGTGGCCCGCACAGCAGGAAACCAAGTTACACTGCAGGAGCATGGCTGAGCAGCTAGATTGCTGAAAGACGTATTTGTCACTATCAAACATTTTTTAAAAGGCATTTGCTCAAACACATAACACACACCCACACGGCTTCCACAAAGCAATTTACTTCCCACCACAATGTGTTCAGTCAAATGTTTCATTAACAAATGTGACTGCATTTAGTTTCACTTCCCACCAGAGTTCTCTGATAAGCTCTGAAAGCTGTTTTTTGTGGTTTTAATGTCACTTTTCATTCAACTCTTTGAACTGTAATCATTTCAAAAGTATAATTTTTAACTAGGAGTGTGGATTAATGCTTAAAAAATTGAAATGATGTTTAAGTCTGAGAAACAGTGGAAATATGCAAAAAACTCAGAACAAATCAGAATTTAACATTATTGATGATGGCAACAGATTTGTCAGTGCAGATCCCATTGAGAATTTGCCAGTAAAGAAAGACGAGGCTACTAACCAACCGTAAGTGAATAAGCAGACAGACACACTTGATTTAAAATCTTGGGGGCATATTTGGATGTTCACATGGACAAAAATTCAAGCAGTAGCACAGACGAAGATTGTATTTTCCAGAAAGTGACAATAATATCTATTTCACATGTTCTTTTGTACTATAACCTTGACATTCTTCCCCTAGAGAGGAAGAATCTAATTCTCTTTCTTTTGTATCTGGGTTGACTTAGTGACTTGCTCAAGCAATAGACTGCAATGGAAGTGATATTCTGGGACTTACAAAGTTATTAACAAGACACCTTGCAGCTTCCACCTGGGACTCTTGAAACACTTGCTGTTAAGACATTACCTCTCAAAACCCAGTTGCTGTGCTTAGAGAAATCAGCTGGAAAGGCTACAGGCAGGAGGTCTGGTAGACAACCCTATCAGAACTCTGAGCAACAGCCAGAATAACTCAGCCATGTGAGTGAAACATCTTGGACATCCAACTCAATTGGGCTTACAGATGACTGCAACCCTAGCCAACTGCCCAGCAAAACTCAGTCAACTTACAGAATTACGTTTTAAGTCACAAAGCTTGGGGATAGTTTGTTCTACAACTGAAACATTCTCCCATTTCTCTTTCCCGATTGATTATGCATCCTTTCAGTAATATTTTATGCATGCACCTTCAATGACAAGTATACCTTGCTCCCCTTGCAAAATGATAGCATAGTGAATACGCTGTTCATTTTGCTTTTTTTTTTTTCCAGTCAACAGCACATCTTAGAGATTCAGTTCAGTTTCAGTTTCAGTCACTCAGTCGTGTCTGACTCTTTGTGACCCCATGAATCGCAGCACGCCAGGCCTCCCTGTCCATCACCATCTCCCAGAGTTCACTCAGACTCATGTCCATCAAGTCCATGATGCCATCCAGCCATCTCATCCTCTGTCGTCCCCTTCTCCTCCTGCCCCCAATCCCTCCCAGCATCAGAGTCTTTTCCAATGAGTCAACTCTTCGAATGAGGCGGCCAGAGTACTGAAGTTTCAACTTTAGCATCATTCCTCCCAAAGAAATCCCAGGGTTGATCTCCTTCAGAATGGACTGGTTGGATCTCCTTGCAGTCCAAGGGACTCTCAAGAGTCTTCTCCAACACCACAGTTCAAAAGCATCAATTCTTCGGCGCTCAGCCTTCTTCACAGTCCAACTCTCACATCCATACATGACCACAGGAAAAACCATAGCCTTGACTAGATGGACTTTAGTTGGCAAAGTAATGTCTCTGCTTTTGAATATACTATCTAGGTTGGTCATAACTTTTCTTCCAAGGAGTAAGCGTCTTTTAATTTCATGGCTGCAATCACCATCTGCAGTGATTTTGGAGCCCCCCAAAATAAAGTCTGACACTGTTTCCACTGTTTCCCTACCTATTTCCCATGAAGTGATGGGACCAGATGCCATGATCTTCGTTTTCTGAATGTTGAGCTTTAAGCCAACTTTTTCGCTCTCCTCTTTCACTTTCATCAAGAGGCTTTTTAGCTCTTCACTTTCTGCCATAAGGGTGGTGTCATCTGCATATCTGAGGTTATTGATATTTCTCCCGGCAATCTTGATTCCAGCTATTCACATAGATCTGCCTTGCTCTTGAACAATGACAGAAAAAAACACACACACAACCAATGTTTGTTCCCAAGCAGAAACATAAATAGGGCGGAATTGAACACCCTGTTCTTCTCTCTTCCGAAGCACAAAAAGTGCTAGAAAAGGAAACACGGGGCTTGAGAGTGTACCCTCTCTGACACAGTGACAGGATACCCCATTGTTTACCAGCATAACTTATTTATCCAGGCCACTACTGACGGACATTTAGATTTTTTTTTCCCCAAAGGCAGTGATTCATTGTCTATTCTGCTAAAATACGCTTTTGTGCAGATATCTAAAGGATATACATAGGTTACATTCCTATAATTGAATTCAATTATATGTGCATTTTAAATGTTAATAGGTATTGCCAAATTGCTCGCCTCCAAAAAATTTGTCAAGTCATATTCTCACCAATTAGATGTAAAGATGACTATTTTCCTATACTCTTGCCCCAACAGTGCTTAACCTAAGTTTAAAAATTGTTTACCCTCTACCATGTTCTTTGATAGGTGATTCTTTTCCTTTGCTTGTTGATTAAATACTCAATAAAATAGATAACTACACTACCAAGATAATCCACCTCTCTTCCTTCCTTTGCTTAATTTTTGTTTGGAAGAGAGGGTCCTTAAGACGACTGTCATTCTCATGAATTTGGTTTAAAAATGTCATGGTCGGTAGGAGGGGGGTTCAGGGTTGGGAACTCATGTACACCTGTGGTGGATTCATGTCAATGTATGGCAAAACCAATACGGTATTGTAAAGTAAAATAAATAAATAAAATAAAAATGAAAAAAAAAATGTCATGGTGGATACATACCTCAATGATGCCTATTTTAAAAATGAATCTTACAAGGTAACAAGTCAGCCTGGTGGCATGTTTTTCCGTCATCGTTTAACCAGTAACAGTTCTAAAGGTTTTGTGCATCCACACAGGTGTAGACCTTTCTTTGTTGTTGTTCAGTAGCTCAGTTGTGTCCTGCTCTTTGCGACCCCATGGGCTGTAGCACACCAGGCTTCCCTGTCCCTCACTCTCTCTCAGAGTTTGCTCAAATTCATGTCCATTGAGTCGGTGATGCTATCTAACTATCTCATCCTCTCCTTCCCCTTCTCCTTTTGCCTTCAATCTTTCCCAGCATCAGGGTCTTTTCCAATGAGTCAGCTCTTCACATCAGGTGGCTAAAGAATTAGAGCTTCAACATCAGTCCTTCCAATGAATATTCAGGGTTGATTTCCTTTAGGACTGACCTCCTTTTAATGATTGTACTAACTTACAGGCTCAGGTAGTATTTTTATTAAGGCTCTATCTCAGAGCACAATGACTGTTAATGTTTGTAGTAAAGTGTTCACTTGTTTTAAATAACCAGCTCTGGAATAGTTCTTTGTGTTTCTAGCAATCTGTATAGTTATCTTTTTCAGAGGAAGATTTTTCATGCTTCTGCAGGGTTCTTATTTTTGGAGTGGTTAGATTCCTTTTTCCCCTTCTCTTCCCCTAAATTCAGTACAAGTGAGAGGGTGGGTGGAGTAAGGGAAGTCATTTTTAACTAGCTTATTAGTTATATTCCAGTGGGTGGGAGGGTTATGTTTTTTAATATGAATTTTGCTTAATACTGTCCATTTACTTCTCATGGCCAGTCAGCAAAATGCTTTAATTTCCAAGTGTAGAGCATGTGGCTTGGTTGAAGTTTATTTTGGTTTTCTGTTGGTTCTTCACCAATGGAAAAGTGTTCAAAAACTCCTGTGTTAGCTCACAGGCTTCTGAATATTTTGCTGTGGTCCAAAGAGGAGGCTGGGCAAGGTAGCAAGGGGATGCCATATCAGCTATTGCAAGCTTAAAACAAAGTTGGCGTCCCTTTGGACTTTAAAATTGTTCTTATGCAGCTTATTTTATTTTTGTCTAATCAAATAAACATAGGGGGCAGGAATTGTTTACCCTGGATTCTCATACAATTTATGGATTTTATTATAGTTGCAAAAAAAAAAAAGAACTTAATCCTTGATTTTTATTTGATATCTAGATACATCTTGTTGAGAAACTCCCAGCTATAATTGTATGAAACAACTATCTATGTCAGAATATTAAAAAATAAATTGTATGGGTTGGAAAAGATAGCACGAGCTATTAGGTAAAAAGAGAGTTAATGAATAACATAGTTTACTGTGATTCCATTTCTATAAAATGTGTAAACTTCTTGTAAGAAAAAAAAAAAGTCTGGAAGTATAAATACAAGGTGTCAATAAGAAGCAAAACCTATCCAAATTATAAACCAGCAATAAAACACTGCCTGAAATTTCCTGCAAGGAAAATGTCATGATTGCTTCAGAAGGAGGTGACTCTAGAGAGGGCAGAAAAAATATTTGGGTTGAAAGAGGCAGCCAAACGGAAAAGGGTGCTCGTAAGAAAAGATATTCTAATGTGGTATTTGAACAGTTAATGAAAGAATGATTTTAACCTTTTTAAAAGCATGAACATCAATGATTTAACAAGCCTTAGTTTTATACATGAGAATGGATCTAGGTTGATTTGCTGAATAATTTGCTAGTTGTTTAAGTATTTAGCTTTAATTGACTAGTTTTCACTTCTTGTTGTAACTGCACCTTGAGTTATTTTGTCTCTGATTCAGTTAGTTACATATCTGATGCAGCTGGAGATGGAGACAAGGGGAGCCCAAGGGAGATAACTTTTAATTTATAATGTCTGTGAGTACCTTTCCAGTTGATCAGACAATACCTGGTAGAGAAATTTTTAATAAGGTGGGGTCCTGAGGTATCTCCAGCAGCCGCTGCTTTGACTGAGAATCCCACCCCAAAGAATTTGCCCCTGCATTTTTTTTTATTTAGAGGAATTAAATAAAAGAAAATTTTGTTTTTCAAAAAAGAAAGTGTGTATTGAATGCAAATGCTTTCAACACATTTAAAATTAACAATTATTAATCATTGTGAAAATTTACCAGCCAGGCTTTCTGAATTCAGAGTTGAATTCTTATTTGTATTCATTGGAGAAGAACTATTCCACCAGTACAAAGGGTTACGTTCTGGATAAAAGGAAGGAATTGATTGCTCACTTTAAGGACAAAAGGCTCACAATGTTGGTTTAGTTAACACATATTTTTCAAGTTTCAATGCTAAATATTCTTGAACTACAACTGCAAGGGACAACTGGATATTTTTATTGTACATGAAGTCACCATAGTAAAAATAAAAATTGAAAACTGAAGGAAGAGACTCACTTGATCAGATATACTATAAGTCATTTGAGACAGTTTATTTACACTGAAAAAAATTTTGAAGAGAGAATAGGGAAAGACCGGTTCTTTGGACTGCCTGTGTGCCAAGTCACTTCAGTCCGAGTCTTGCGACCCTATGGACTGTAATCCGCCAGGCTCCTCTGTCCACGGGATTCTCCAGGCAAGACTACTCAAGTGGGTAGCCGTGCCCTCTTTCTGGGGATCTTCCTGACCCAAAGATCCACATCTCTAATATCTCCGGCATTGGCAGGTGGGTCCTTTACCACTAGCGGCACCTGGGAAGCCCTCTTATAAACTGATGCAGAAAAAAGTTTTTGTTTTTTTTTTATCAACCACTGTGTATCAGGTGTCAGGGACTATGATGATTTTCTCTAGTTAAAATCTATGTTTGGAATATCAACTACAATTGGAATCACCACTTGATAATTTATGATAATAAACACCCATTCTTTAAGATTTACCTGGCTTCTTAAGAAGTCAAAGGGGTGAATTAAATAGGATGTGATCACCCCAGTATCTTTCAAGAATTTCATGACGACACTGATCTCTGCAGTTTCCTCCAGGAAAGTATCACTGGTTTTATTTTTCTGTCCTGATAAGGAAGGACTTCTGTTGGGTTTTTCCTACCATAGTAGCCCTTGCTGCATGGATTAGAAAGTCAATGTGGGGATTTGCCAATTGCCAAGTATATCTATTCTGATTTTACATTCAGCAACTGGGGAAGTAAACACAGGGTAGTTTCACAGACCTGCTAGCCTCACTGTCATTCAATAAGACAAAATTCCATTTAGCACCTGACCACCTTAAGCCCCCACTTTTATTTATGGACCAGTGGCATTTTGGGTCCCTAGAAAGAATGTCAGTTCAGACTCAGGGTATATCAGTCCCCAGAGGTTTGGGCAAATGGCTCTATGTCCTTTGAAAAATAGTTGGAGGAAGATTTAAGGTGTGTATATTGTAGCAGTGTGGCAGGGTTCTTTTTCAAGGGGAACCAGCCTCACCTCCAATCAAGGCCCTCCAGGTCTATGAATGGATTAGATTCAAAAACTGAAGAAGAAGCCTGTTGTGATGACGCGGGTCAGGTTTTGGTCACCAGATCTGGAGTTTTCCCTGTTATACACACCAAGTTACATTTTAGTAGTATACTCATCTATTTCATTCCTAGGGACACAGTGATCAATTAGCCATAGCCAGAGATTACGGAAGGTCAAAATACCCGTTATAATAAATGCAGTCATCTTGTCTCTGGCTATTAAGTGCTTCCTCTTGGCTTCTAATGGGCTGAAATCTCACATCACCACCACTAAAATAAGGGGACCCACTTCATTGGTGATCTCTCTTGATATCATACCTGGCCTGGAGAAGACAGCCATCGGCAAGCTTATCAAGGGTACTGATGCTCTCTGCACTAGTGTACTTCTCAATCCTTGCAGAAGGGATGAAGGGGTGGAAAACAGGTATAAAGATCAGTCATAAAAACTCCACTCCAATAGCTCTCTCTCTCAAAGGCTTTGAATTCCGGTACATTATACCAGAGAACTTCTGGTGTCTCAACCTCATTGCATACAAGCCACATACCAAACAACCAACCAACCAAGTATACTAGTAAGGTCACCTCCAACTATACAAATCAGCATTAACGTTAAATCTATAATACATTAACTTTAAGTAACAATAAATTAATAGCACTAACATTAAATCTAGAGTATCTAGCGCACCTACACAAAAATTTATCAATCCAATATTATTTTCTATTCTCCTTGGTCTAGCATTCTTAGGATTAATTTCTACACATATTCTCCACATTTATGCCAATACAAATTTTGAAAATCTTCTAAGCCTTTTGCAGAGTTCACCATTTTTTTTTCTGAGTCAGAAGAGAATGTACTATATACCCCTAGAGTATGCTGAAATCTAATATGTTTAGAGCAGTAAGAGGTACTTGGCGCGAATTTCGAGAATAGGCATCCTTTGCTGGTGAAGGCAAGGTTATTATAGCATATTCAGGTAAAATGAGTGGGCAGATGTGCTTCTGCCAGCAAGGATGGCTCAGAATGACTCAGAGCTCAAGATTCTCAGCTTCCTCTGAGCCTACACGGGTGTCTTCATTCCAAGTCTCAAGTTCCCAATGCTTCACAATCAACCTCCTAACTTTCATATTAGAAACTTGATAAGGTTGTGAATTAAACTTTTGTTGTAATTATGTAAATGGCATATTTAAATTTTGTGTTCGATTTTCAGTGAGCCCTGTAGATACTGGAAAGAATAGATTCCTTTAAAGCCAGTAGAAACTCTTTGGCTTTCTCACTATTACTTGGGCTGAGATTTTAAAGACTTGAGATGGTTGTTTTTCTTTTTGTAAGTATTTGAGGGCACTCAGAAGTGGCCATCTCCATTCCACAGTTCTCATAGCCCATCGTTACTATCATTCTAGGTGCCAGCCACTTGGTCCCTAAGGCTCTTTCTTCACTAGGCACTTTGTTGCAGCCTACTGCAGGTAATGTTTTGATTAATTTTGATGTTACTGCATGCCATGGGTTGCTAAAGTTCCATTTTTCACTGGGCTTAGCATTGTATGTGAGGACAAGAAAAAAGACCAAACCAACTCCCAAATCCCATCTTTGTAGGTCTGTTTCCTAAACCCACTGTTGGTAATATGTGTTAGTCAGGATACAGTTGCTGTGCCATGCCCACTTCAGTCATGTCTGACTCTTTGTGACCCCATGGACTGTACCTGTCTAGCTCCTCGGTCTATGGGATTTTTTAGACAAGAATACTGGAGTAGGTTGCCACACTCTCCTCCAGGAGATCTTCCCAACCCAGGGATGAAACCCGCATCTCCTGTGTTGCAGTTGGATTCTTTACCCCTGAGCCACCAGGGAAGACCCAGGATCCAGTTAGGGAAACACAAACCATATTAGTTATTTTAATAGAGAGGACTTAATTTAGGAAACTACTTAAACAGGTATTAGAGGACTGAAAAGGCAAAAAGTGAATTCTGAAGTAACGCAGAGATAGTAAAAAAAAAGAAAGAAAGAAAGAAAGAAAGAAATAGGTTGGGGGAACAGAGGGAAGAGGCTGGAAATACATTACAATGTAGAAGCTCAAAGATGGGACCCTATGGAACTGGCACCTGGCTTTCTGAATAAAAGATGTCACTCAGCTTGTGCTGGCATCTCAGTAATTTTTTAGATAAAGAATCTCTGGGGAGCCTCCATTAAAGTCTAAAAGGACCGGGTCCAGAGAGCTTCTGGGTTGGTGAGCACATGGAGATTTGGGGAGAGTGGAGCCCTCCGAGAGAGGATGGGAGCTCCGCATACCTTTCCCCATACCTGCCCTGTGCACCTCTGCTGTCTGACTGTTCCTGAGTTATAGCCTTTTAAAATAAAGCAGCAATCTTATTTACAAAGAGAAAGAGTGACTCTCTGAGGAGAGTGCGTTGTTTGGCTGCTGGTGGTGTTTTTGAAGGGGCCCAGGGAGGCTGGGTCTGGGGGGGTGTGTGGAGGGAAACTGCAAATTGGAAGTGTTGCTGCTAGGATGAAGAAGCGCTACTAGAGCAACACCAACAGCAGCAGCAAGCAAGATGCGGACAGTACAGCTGGCCCTTGAACAGCAGGGGGAGTGGTCAGGGGCGTGGGCCTTCCACGCAGCTGAAGAACCCACGCGTCGCTTGCAGTTGGCCCTTGGTGTCTGTGGCTTCCCTGTATCTCTAGTTCTGCATCTGCAGATTCAACCAATCACAGATCGTATAGTACTGTATATTTACTATTGAAAAAAAAACCCAGTTTATGTGGACCCTTGCAGCTGCTGTTCAAGGATCTATTATAATTGCTTTCTCCTTCCTTCTACCTTGCAATCTCCCTCTAATGCACCATGTTGGCAGAACTGGATCTGGAATCACTGGGCAAAGGAAAATGTCTTTGGCAGAGTCTCAGCCAAAGCGAAGTATCAAAGGGTGGGTTTGGAGCAGACTCACAACAGCTTAATAGTCAGCATACTTCTCTTGATTATAACCTAGTTGTCAAAAGGATGAAATGAAACTATGCATATTAAATATCTAGAATAGGTATCAGTTCAGTTTAATTGCTCAGTCGTGTCCGACTCTTTGCGACCCCGTGAATCACAGCACGCCAGGCCTCCCTGTTCATCACCAATTCCCGGAGTTCACTCAGACTCAGGTCCATCGAGTCCGTGATGCCATCCAGCCATCTCATCCTCTGTCATCCCCTTCTCCTCCTGCCCCCAATCCCTCCCAGCATCAAAGTATTTTCCAATGAGTCAACTCTTCACATGAGGTGGCCAAAATACTGGAGGTTCAGCTTTAGCATCATTCCTTCCAAAGAAATCCCAGGGCTGATCTCCTTTAGAATGGACTGGTTGGATCTCCTTGTAGTCCAAGGGACTCTCAAGAGTCTTCTCCAACACCACAGTTCAAAAGCATCAATTCTTCGGCGCTCAGCCTTCTTCACAGTCCAACTCTCACATCCATACATGACCACAGGAAAAACCATAGCCTTGACTAGACAGACCTTTGTTGACAAAGTAATGTCTCTGCTTTTGAATATACTATCTAGGTTGGTCAAACTTTTCTTCCAAGGAGTAAGCGTCTTTTAATTTCATGGCTGCAATCACCATCTGCAGTGATTTTGGAGCCCCCCAAAATAAAGTCTGACACTGTTTCCACTGTTTCCCCATCTATTTCCCATGAAGTGATGGGACCGGATGCCATGATCTTCATTTTCTGAATGTTGAGCTTTAAGCCAACATTTTCGCTCCCCTCTTTCACTTTCATCAAGAGGCTTTTTAGCTCCTCTTCACTTTCTGCCATAAGGGTGGTGTCATCTGCATATCTGAGGTTATTGATATTTCTCCCGGCAATCTTGATTCCAGCTTGTGTTTCTTCCAGTCCAGCGTTTCTCATGATGTACTCTGCATATAAGTTAAATAAGCAGGGTGACAATGTACAGCCTTGACGTACTCATTTTCCTATTTGGAACTAGTCTGTAGAATGGGTATAGCCTGATTAATTATAAGTATTTGATAAATGTTGACACTATTTTTCCTGGCACATAGTGAAATGGGTATATGGAGTCTTTCCCCTTCATTCTGCTAATGCAGTGGATTACACTGTTGGTTTTCATATGTTGAATCATCCTTGAATTCCAAGAATAAATCTTAGTTGGTCATGATATATAATAGTTGTTATAAGCTTTTGAACTCAGCTTGTTAGCTTTTTAAAAATTGGTATCTATCTATATATAGGAGATTCCTATATGTATACACACACACACACATGGGATTTGAGTTTTCAGTAGAGAGGCTGAGTCAAGGTGACCTTAAAAGTGTAACTAGAAGGATCTGAACCAAGATGTTAGACAAGAGGGTGGAGTAGAAAGAACCTCAGCTTACCTTCTTTCATGGCACACCAAAATCACAGCTATTTACAAACCAAGTATTGGTAAGAAAGACTGGAATCTACCAGAAAAGATCCTCTACAACTAAAGATATAAAGAAGGAGCTGTAATGAGACAGGTAAGAGGGGTGGAGTCGCAGTATAGTCAAGACCCATGAGCTCAGGTTGGTGACCCACAAATGAGAGAGTAATTATAATTACAGAGGTCTTCTCCAAGGAGTGAGGGGTCTAAACCTCACATCAGGCTCCTCAGCCTGGGAGCCCTGCTCGAGGAAGACAAGCCCTCAGACCATTTGGTTTTGAAGACCAATGGAGTTTTCCACAGGGCTGTGGGAAAGAGAGGCTCCACTCTTAAAAGGTGTACACAAAATGTCACACTGTCTGAGACCCAGGGCGGAAGCAGTCATTTGAAAGGAGCCTGGGTCAAACCCATCTGCTGATCTTGGAGAGTCTCCTGAAAAGGAGGCAACTAGAGCTCATGCTGGGGCACAGGCACTGGTGGAAGCTGTCTGGGGGCTGGTGGACACGAGGGCTGGCGAGTCCTATTCTGTAATCCCTACAGCTTCTTGGCCTCAGGACCCAGTCCCACCCCCTGCCCACTAACCTGTAGGCACCAGTACTGGGATGTCTCAGGCCAAGCAACAAGCCAGGTGGGGTCATAGCCTCATCTGCCAGCCATCCCTGGACACAGCCCTGTGCACCAAAGGGCCCAGAAATTAGCCGCACACACTAATGCACAGGCGCTAGACCCAAGACCCCAGGGTCTTCCAACCAGCGACCAGGAGACTCAGTGGGCAGGCACTGACCCCAGGATAAACACAGCCCTGCAGCCGGCCATGGCCAGACCCAGCCCACTCACTGGTAGGGTAGAATCATCCCCTGGACCTGCTGGGCCCCAACCCTGCCCTCCAGCAGCCCCACCCAGCTCGAGACACCTTGGGCCCTTCAGCCGGCTGCCCCCAGGATCTGGCTCCACTCACCAGTGGGCTGACACAAGATTCAGGACAGCCTGGACTCCATAGCCATCAGTGTCTGGAATCAGCCTTAACCACCAGCAGTCTGACAGCAGCTCTGAGCAGCGTGGGCTCTGCAACCAGAGATTCTACGGCCTGGCTCTGCCTGCCAGGGGGCTGCCACTAGCCCTTTGGTTGTTTTTCAGTCACTCGGTCGTGTCTGACTCTTTGCAACCCCATGGACTGTAGCACACCAGTCTTCCACGCCCTTCACCATCTCCTGGAGCTTGCTCAAACTCATGTCCATTGCCTAGGTAATGACATCCAACCATTTCGTTCTCTCTTACCCTTGCTCCTCCAGCCTTCAATCCTTCCCAGCATCAGGGTCTTTTCTAATGAGTCAGTTCTTTGCATCAGGTAGCCAAAGTATTAGAGATTCAGCTTCAGTATCAGTCCTTCCCATGAATATTCAAGATTGATTTCCTTTAGGATCGACTGCTTTGATATCCTTGAAGTCCAAGGAACTCTCAAGAGTTTTTTCCAACACCACAGTTCAAAAGCATCCGTTCTTTGGTGTTCAGCCTTTTTTATGGTCCAACTCTCACATCCATACATGACTACTGGAAAAACCATAGCTTTGACTAGATGGACCTTTGCCTACTGGTGGGTAGGCACCAGTCTTAGGAACTCTTGGACCCCAACTCTGCCTACCAGCAAGGGGATACTAGCTTCAGGACCACTGCAGGATGCAGCTGACATGCCAGTGGGCCAGCGCCAGCCTAGAACCCCTGCAGCCGTGGCTCTGCCCACCAGCAGGCCAATTCTAGCTCTAGGACAACTCAGGTCCCAGCCCCACCCACCGGCAGGGCAACACCAGCTTAGAGATACCGTGGACTCCTCAACCAGGCATCTTGGGATCCAGTCCTTCTCACAAGGGGGCCAATGCCAGCTTTGGGACACCCTGGAACCACAGCCAGCTGTGTCAGAACTGGCCACACTCACCAAATAGGCTGTCACTAGATCTGGAAATCCTGGTCCCACAGTTACCCACCCCAGCACCTGGCTCTGCCCACTAGTGAACCAAAACTAGCCCTGGCATCCCCTAGAGTTCCATAGCCAATCGCCTTGCATTCTGGCCCCCCTAACCAGCAGCCAACCACTTCCACACAAACCAGGGCCTGGCAGCCAAACCGACTGACTGCCAGCCACACCTACCAGACTGCCTGCGGCAGTCAGCCACCACCAGAGGAAGGCCAGGGCAGCCCACACACGGGGCACCCCTAGAGGACGTAGCTTTGGGGACCAGAGGGGAGTGCGATCCTGGGATACAGAGTACGTCTCTTAACAAAAGATCACTTCTCCAGTGTTGGGAAATAGATTCAATCTACCAGATATGTAGAAATTAAAAGCAGAAAGAATATCTTCCAAATCAAGGAACAAGCTAGAACCCCAGAATAAGAACCAGGTGAAGTGGATTTACTCAATAAAAGTTTGAGGTAATGGTCATAAAGATGATCAAAGAACCTGGGGGAAGAATGAATGCTCCCTACGGAGCATTCGAAGGGATAAAGGAGAATCAAATAGAGCCCAAGAATACAATAACTGAAATGAAAAATACATTAGAAGGAATCAACATTAGATTAAATGATACAGAGGAATGGATTAGCAAGCTGAAAGAGTAGTTGGTGGAAAATACAGAAAAAATAAAAAGAAATAAGGACAGTTTAAGAGACTTCTGAGACAAACATCAAACATACTAACATTTACATCATAGGGGTCCCAGAAGGAGAAACAAGAGAGAAAGGAGCAGAGAATTTATTTGAAAACATCATATCTTTAGGAGAAAACATAGAACACTCTTTGACATAAATTATAGCAATAGCTTTTTTGAATCTCTCTCCTAAGGCAAAATAAACAAAAATACACAAATGGGACTTAAAAGCTTTTGCACAGCAAAGGAAACCATTGACAAAATAAAAAGATAACCTACTGAATGGGAGGAAATACTTATAAATGATATGACTGATAAGGAGTTATTATCCAAAATATATAAGTAGCTCATACAACTGAATATAAAAAACCCTGACCCAATAGAAAAATGAAGAGAAGACCTGAATAGACATTTTCCCAAACCGCCACCTGGCCGACAATCACAGGAAAAGAGGTTCACCTTTGCTAATCAGAGAAATGCAAACCAAAGCCACGAGACATCACTTCCCACCCGTCAGAATCGCTACCATGAAAAAGAACACAAATAACATGTTAGAATGTGGAGAAAATGGAATCCTCCTAGGCTGTTGGTGGGAATGTAAATTGCTGCAGTACAGAGGTTCCTCAGAAAACTAAAAATAGAACTATAAAATGATCCAGCAATTCTGCCTCTGGGTATGTATCCAAAGAAAAGGAAAACAGTAATTCAAAAAGGTACATGCACCAAACAGAAAAAGACTCACAGACCCAGAAAACAAACTTATGATTACCAAAGAGGAAAGGCTGGGGTGGGGGATGGGGGGGGATAAATTAGTAATATGGGGTTAACAGATACAAACTTCTACATACAAAACAGATTCAGTGTATAGCATGGGGAACAATAGTCAATATCTTATAATAACCTATAGAGGAAAATCTTCTGAAAAATATGTATAACTAAATCCCTTGCTATACACTGGAAACACAATATTGTAAATCAACTATACTTCAATAAAAAAGATAAACGCACCTCAGCTTTCACAGAAGCATTATTTACAGTAGCCAAGATATGGAAGCAGCTTGAGTGTCCATGAACAGATCAGTAGATAAAGAATATGAAATATGTATATGTATATAATGGAATATTACTTAGCCATAAAAAAGAATGAAAATTACCATTTGTAACAACACAAATGGAATTGGAGGGTATTATGATTAGTAAAATAAGTCAGCCAAGAAACACAAATACTGTATGCTATCATTTATATGTGGAATTGAAAAAAAATAAAGCAAATGAATGAATAGAGCAAAACAGAAACAGACTTGTGGATATAAAGAACAAATCAGTAGCTACCATCTGGGAGAGGGAATGGGGCAGGGACAAGACAGGGGCGGGGGATTAAAAGGTACAAATACTTTGTACCACATAGTATTTGAATAAAGAAGCCGCAAGGATAAACTGTGCAGCACGGAGAGTAGAGCCAGTATTTTATAATAACTTTAGAGTATCGTCTATACAATCTTTAATCACTCTGTTGTAACCTAAAACTAATACAGTATCGTAAATCAACTACACCTCAATTAAAAATAAATGAAATAAAAAGAAAGTACAACTGGGATTTTCTTACCCGTGTGCTCTGGAAGCCATTCTAGTTGTGGATTCAAGGGCTGTTTGGAGGAAGCTGATCTCTCTTGCCTACCCTTTCCGTGTTTCCAGTTCTTATATTGGCTTCCCTTGTGGCTCAGCTTGTAAAGAGTCTGCCTTCAGTGCAGGAGACCTGGGTTCGATCCCTGGGTTGGGAAGATCCCCTGGAGTATTCTGGCCTAGAGAATTGCATGGACAGTCCCCGGGTTGCAGAGAGTCGGGAACGACTGAGCGACTTTCACTTTTCGGTTATCATCTTAATTGCAAGTGGCTGTAGCCAAAGACAAACGGGAAACATGAGCTGAAGGGTTTAGAACAACGTTTTCAGAGCCCAACTGTTAACTCAGGGGTTAAGCGCCTGAAAAGAGTGTCAGGCGAGCTGACCAGAATTTTCATGATTAACAGAAAAGCTGGCTGCCCTGGATCTCTGACCTAGCCCAGTGGGAAAAAGGGCAGACCACACCTACTGCAACAATGTTCCACCCTTGCTGCTCTAGGACACTTGCAGGGAGGCACCTGAGAGGGTTATTTCCTTGCTTTCCCGTCTGCTTGGCAGTGAAGCTGGTCACAAGCCTTGTCCTGTGGCAGGGAGAGGCATTTTGGAGGGGAGAAAAGCCCCCTGGTTTCCCAGGAGCACTTGGGATTAACATGGGGTTTCCAGAGATTCCTGATGATAAGAGCCACCTGGGGCATGTTTCCTCCCTTGGAAATGTTAGTTCTGTTGAGCTAAGGTGAGAACTCAGATGTTGCCAGTTTTTATCATCAAGCAAGTTTGGGAAGCCCTACCATAGGGCAAGAGGACAACTCTTCCTGGACCTTGAGCTCATGCCTGCAAAAGGGAGCGGATACAATATTTAACCACTGAAGAGAGACATCTGTTTGGAGACAGGAACAGGGCTACAGTTACCGTTCCATGAAAGATGAAGCTGGTGGGCTGGGCACTTCCCTGGCAGTCCAGGGCTTAAGACTCCATTCTTCCAATGCAGGGGGTGTTGGGTTCCATCCCTGGTCAGGGACCTAAGATCCCACAAGCCCTGTGGCCAAAATAACCAAAACATGAAACAGAAGTTATATTGTAACAAATTCAATAAAGACTTTAAAAAGGGTCCACATCAAAAAAATCTTTTACAATAATATCGATGTGACTGTTCTTAAGTTCTGTGGTTATGAGTGACAGATCATGTCATGGAAGGGCAAGTTTTCTTCCCGAAATGAGCTTGGTCATACCCGATTTTCTGCCAATGACGCAGTGCATGGAAAGGCTTCCAGGTGTCTCTCCTCTCCCACAGCAGCAACTGCTCCCCAGATGCTGACAGCAAAGGCACTTGGAGCTGGTCAGGAACAAGCAGGACCTCAGGACTCTGTGAGACTTGCTGTGAAAGTTTGTGTCATCACAACTAGAGGTTCCTGAGGTGGGGAGGAAAACAGACCATCCTCAAACAGGTCTCTGCTTATTTCCAGTGAGCTGACCCAGCAGGAAAGTTGGGGTAGATTCCTGAGCACGTGGTGGACACATCTAGCGCCCCTGCACAACCCAGGGCCCTGGAGGTCCTCTGCCATTTCTACAGTCTTGGTTTGGGCAGGGTGTGAACAGAGCTTCCCTGATGGCTTGGTGGCAAAGAATCCACCTCCCAATGCCTGCCAATGCAGGAGACAAGGGTTCGATCCCTGGGTGGGGAAAATCCCCTGGAGAAGGAAAGGGCTGTCTACTGCAGTAATTTTGCCTGGGAAATCCCATGGACAGAGGCGCCTGACAGGCTACAGTCCATGTGATCACAAAGAGTTAGACACAACTTAGCTATTAAACAACAACAAAACAGAGTCTTGGAGCAGTCTTGAACATCTAAAAAAAGTACCTTCTGGCACATAAAATGTGCTCAGTAAAAACTTTCTGAATGAGTGAGTGAATGAATGAATGTGGAAGAGAGTGCGCTTGTCATTGAATTGCAAATCAGAGGCCTCCAACTGTTGATGAAATTTATGAGAAAGCTTCAGGCTTCACTTCTCAGACCTTTATTCTTCTAAACAAAGTTCAGGCCTCTGAATGTTCTACTCTGTTAACCACAGAAGCCCAAAGTTCTTCCATAACTAACCTGAAGCAGGGGTTCCTGGGCTCTGCTCTCAGGAGCTCTCACAAGCCCTCTGCCCTGGGGCAGGCACGAGGACAATGGAGCAGGGCTGCAGCCGCCTGGAGGACTTCCCTCTCAACGTGTTCTCGGTCACTCCGTACACTCCCAGCACCGCCGACATCCAGGTGTCAGACGACGACAAGGCAGGGGCCACCTTGCTCTTCTCGGGCATCTTCCTGGGACTGGTGGGGGTCACATTCACCATCATGGGCTGGATCAAATACCAAGGGGTCTCCCACTTCGAATGGACCCAGCTCCTCGGGCCCATCCTGCTGTCGGTGGGGGTGACGTTCATCCTGATTGCCGTGTGCAAGTTCAAAATGCTGTCCTGCCAGTGGTGCAAAGAAAGTGAGGAGAGGCTCCCGGATCCGGAGCAGACGGCGGGAGGACAATCCTTTGTGTTCACTGGTATCAACCAACCCATCACCTTCCATGGCGCCACTGTGGTACAGTATATCCCTCCTCCTTACGGCTCTCAAGAGCCTATGGGGATGAACACCACCTACCTGCAGCCAGTGGTGAGCCCATGTGGCCTCATACCGCCTGGAGGGGTGGCGGCCACCATGCCAAGCCCCCCTCAGTACTACACCATCTACCCTCCGGAGAACGCTGCCTTTGTTGACGACCAGGACTACCCTTCCTTTGTGGATGCTGCAGATGGCAGGTAGGGAGTGTAGAGTGCGGATGGTCCCCTCTCAGCTGCGGCAGTCACAACCTATGGCTGAGTTCCGTTTGCAGGGGAGGGGGTGGGAGACTGCGGATCTCTATGTGGCCTGTTGCTGCGATGGTGGCATCGTTTTCGAGAGTTGTGCTGGGGGCTGTAAGGCATCTTGTGCTTTCTGCTTCCATTTCAGGTCCAGCCCTGATGCTGAGCAGCTAGACGAGACACCACTGGGAGACGAGGACTCTGCCTGCTTCTCCCCTCCTCCGTATGAGGAGATATGCTTCCCTTCTCACTAGACCGTGAGGCTGAGGGCACAACATGTTGGTTTTGTTGCTGACAGTTGAAGTGTTCTGTGCAGCAGAGCTGTCAAACCAGGAAGTCTTGACAGATACCATTTGGGGAGGGTGGGGCACGGAGAAGTGGGAGGTTGAATCTCTCTGGTTGGTAAAAATTAGGCAGGGCTGGGGAAATGTCCTTCTGATACAGCTAGAAATCCCCTGGAAATGGTTCAGGATCAGGAACTTCACCTGTTTACCCAGCACCCATCCCTTTCCCACTGGGAGACACTGGTGTCTTCATTTGAGCTCTAGCAGCCAAGGGAACCTGAGGAGGGCAGGGCAACCCACTCCAGTCTACTTGCCTGGAGAATCCCATGGAGAGAGGAGCCTCGCAGGCTACAGTCCATGGGATCACAAAGAGCTGGACACGACTGAGCAACTGAGCACAGCACAGCCAAGGGGAAAATCACTGCTGCTGTGACTTTGGGAGTTTCCACAGCAGTGAGAGTAGCGATGGGAAGGAAGCAGGGAGCAGAAAACAGGCTCGAATGGAGACTTTCCAGTGCCTGTTCTCAGCCCGTAAAGGGTATCTGCATGTTTGTAAGAACTTGGTGGCCATCTGGTGTCCCTGGAAGACTGGATATCTTAACGTCTGCAAAGATAAATGAATTAGGTGGAATAAAAGAATGTCTCCTGTTAGAATAGTATTAGATAGCTGGATTAAACATACGAAATAAATAACAATGGGACAATGAAATCAATAAATCCTTAAGTTATCACCGGGTCCCAGCAGTTCTGCAGCAAGGGTTGAAGCCCAGCTACCCCAGGACAGGATCTGTGCTGGACCCAAGGGCCAACAGATCACGAGCACTTCCCTTCACATAGATGGGATCTGTTAAATCAGAAGAGAGCTCCCGTGTCAACACCTGGAAAACCATGAGTCACAGAAGCAATCTTTATGGTTAAGATAAGCTCATCTTCTTTATAAAAAAAAAAAAAAAAACATACTTCGATACTTTTAACCTCCAAGCATCTGAACTGACAACTAGAACAGACTCACAGACTTTAGAAGAGACAGATAAAACCATCAGTGCTTAAAAGAAAAGTATTTTCCATAGGCTACAAAGGACAGGCCATGTAAGGAAAGGGAAGCTCAAACCAAAGGAAGACAGGACATAGCAATCCTTTAGAGTCTGGGTACTGCATTTCTATATGGAGTGATTTTTACTAATCTTGATCAGAAATATCTAGTTTTCCAAGGATATGATTAAAATAAGCTTGATATTATTATTGTGATTCGTACTCTTACAAATTTCATCTTAGGAATGAAATCTCTGTGTATGAGGATTCATTTTCATGTTCACTGATAGAAGGTAATTGAAAGATATAATTCATTTTATAGAAACTAGCTTCACACTCAATGCATTCACGAACTGTGGGACTCCTGCCTGAGGACCATCAGTTCAGGGAGGACTCCTGCCTGAGGACCATCAGTTCAGGGAGGACGTTTGGTGACAGGGACGCACTGGAGCATTGCCAGTGGCGTCCCCACTGTCGATGCCTACACACCTTCCTCCTTCTCCCTCCTCATCCTCGTTCACCGCACAGCTTTTATTCCTGGATTTGGGTTCTGGCGAGTGGCAAGGGTAGCTCAAAAGGGGAAGAGATGTTTGGAAAGGATATCTGAGTGTGGAAGGCGGGAGGGCAGGGTAGCCAGTTTGTCGCGGTGATGCTTGGAGTCTGATATGCAGGGAACCGGCCTCGGTGGGGCTTAGTTCCAGGCAGCAGAGTCATTCAACACCAACTGCCCCAAGACAGAAAAAGTGCTAACACAGAGGTAATTTATGTTTTTAAAGACAGAGCATCAGAGCTGATGGCTCAAGGTGGGAGGTGGGGTCCTGAAAATAGGAATTCAGCACCTATTTGCTGAGCATCTCCTCTGTCTTCCCTCAGACTTCCCTTGTAGCTCAGTCAGTAAAGAATCTGCCTGCAATGCAGGAGACCTGGGTTGGATTCCTGGGTGGGGAAAATCCCCTGGAGAAGGACATGGCAACCCACTCCAGTATTCTTGCCTGGAGAATCCCACGGACAGAGGAGCCTGGCAGGCCCCAGTTCATGGGGCCGCAAGAGTCAGACATGACTTAACAGACAATCTCATCTCATCATCTCCTCTGTGTCAGAACTGAGGCCATCAAGTGGGGATATATCACTGAAAAAGCAAAGCCACAGAACAGGAGCTGTGAGTTTGCTCTTGTGAAGCCTCTAGAGAGGAAGACAGATACTGATCATTTATTCCTGGGCCCAGAACCATAAGAGGGGGACTTGGACTAGTCAGAAGGGTCATCAGGGCTTCCTTGCCGAAGTGAAGTCAGGACCACTGCCCTGTAGAACCCTGGGAGCACTGTTACACAGACAGCCATGCCATCAGACTCTGCATTTCCCGGGACTATGCTGGGAGCTAAAGGAACAGTAGCTGATCCTGACAGAGAGGAGGAGAGGGAGCCTGGCAAGACCGTGGAGTGGGCGGCTGGTACCGGAGGGCAACTTGCAGGCTGTGTATACCTTTATATTTCACCGCTGCTACAGTCCCCAAACAGAGCTGCCGTCCAACACCCAGGAAATCAAATCCACCAGCTCTCCGGCTTTGAAACAACCCCACCTTGCTCTCTGTCTGTCTTCATTTCGGGGTTGCAGGGATCAACATGATGGGAAGTCCACTGAGTTGCCCCTGGACTCACACCAGGTCTCTGCCCAGCAAGGACACACTCCTGGCAGAGTTGCAGTTGTATTGTCTGGATATCTGCCTTTACTCATGCTCTCTCTCAGCATTTTATCAGGGCTGAGTGGAGGATCGCGACTGGGGACAGTGACACGGGGTCTGCCTGGTCCCGGCTGTGATGTTCACCCTGAGATACCTGGTATGGAATGTGGTCCTGGCTGTAGGTACAGGCTGAAAGTTCTGGTGTCCCAGTCAGAACCCACGGGGCCTTGTCAAACACCTTAGCCTATGTCTGCAGAACTACTGGGAAGTCGTTGAAGAGTTTTAATGAGGAGGGGGATCCAATCTGATTCTGAACACTCGCTGGTTAGAGCAAGACCCAGAGGCATATACGGTGGGACACAGACCTTGCTGGTGAAGTCCAGAGCACCGGGAGACACTCTCTCCCTCACCCTCCGTCTTTGCTGGGGTGCCATGGCTGGGCAGCCTCTTCGATTTACATGTAATTCCAAACAAAGCTTGTCAATCAAAGGAGACAGGTTTTTAAGAACTAAATATTAACATCTCTCAGGAGTCAATCTGGGTTGGAGCTTTGGGCTTGACACACTGCTGACAGGCTCTTTCTCCGCTCGGGCTGAAGTCTCTGCTGCAGTGTGGGTCTCGTCCACTTTCTCCTGCCGGGCCCTGGGAGCTGAGTGTCTTTTGGAGACTGCCATCAGTTACCCTTTTGTTCCACTGAACCAGGCACCAGTGTAAGTTTCAAA
The DNA here is from genome assembly GCF_014754425.2 of Oryx dammah. NCBI lineage: Eukaryota > Metazoa > Chordata > Mammalia > Artiodactyla > Bovidae > Oryx > Oryx dammah. Next base: position 62,836,828 of record NW_024070204.1, read on the forward strand.
CACACAAAGTGGTTCTGCTCCAAAACAGCTTTTTAAGTGCTCACCCCACATTTTGGGGGTGAGGTAGAGTGCGAGGTACAGTATAAAAATAAACTACTGTTTGTGATGAGCTGGCCTTGGGTCTCTGTCTTCAGCTTCCCACTTCTGGGCTCCTCAGCAGCTGTGTTGAGTGTCAGGTCAGCGGAGTGATGCTAAGCAGAAGCCCCACACCCTGGAGGGGGTGCTGGTGTGTCTCACCTCAGAAGCACCTCATAGCCAGGCACTGCCTGCAGAGCCTACTGCCCACACCCCCTGGCAGCTACTAAAGTCCTCTTGCAAAGGCCTCCACATGACTGACACTCAGTTCCTACTGAGTGCTGCTGCTGCTGCTGCTAAGCTGCTTCAGTCGTGTCTGACTCTGTGCGACCCCAGAGACGGCAGCCCACCAGGCTCCCCCGTCCCTGGGATTTTCCAGGCAAGAGTACTGGAGTGGGTTGCCATTGCCTTCTCCAATGCATGAAAGTAAAAAGTGAAAGTGAAGTCGCTCTCGTACTGAATAATCAATAATGAAATGAATAAATGAAGAACTTTTCAAATAGACAACAAATAGTTCAACTTAGCTCCTTTTATTATGAAAAATTTCAAAGAAGTAGAAGCATAGAGAGAATAGTATATGAAACCCTCTGTAGCCCTCACCTTCCCTCAACTCATGGCCAGTCTTACTTCTTTTATCCTCCCCTCCCAACTGGATTTTTAAAAAGCAAACCCAAACCATAAAACAATTTCATCCTAAAAAATTTCACTGTGTAGATTTAAAAGATAAAGGCTCCAAAAAAAAAAAACAGCACTGTTGTTACACCCTCAAAATTTATAATCCCTTAATGTCTTCAAATATTTAGTCAGTATCCAACCTTCTTGATTTTCTCTATTTTATTTAATTTTTTTTACTGCTTTGTTTTGTTTGAATCAGTATCCAAATGAAATTGGCTTTTGGCTAAATAGACCCTAAATTTCTGTCTACATTATACTCTTTTAAGAGGCAGAGAGTTGGCATCACATGGTAGCAGAGTCATATTTATTAAATTTCGCTTTCCAAACAAAAATGTTTTTCAAGATTTTTTTCAATTCCTATTTCCCTCTCTGTAAGTTCCCTGAAACTCTAGGACTCCACTGGAATTAGAAACATTTTTTTTTCTACTTTTATCATATTGTTAGTGATTTTTTTTTCCAAACATTGTCCTAGAAAATAATTTTCATGAAGAGAAAAAGATCTTCAAGTGTTGGAGAAGTATCCGTTGCATAATAATTTCAAGAGTTTCAATATCAGAAAACTGATAATCATAAGCATCTTTGGCTTGGTTGGAAAAAGTTTTTTCCTCCAGAGACCATAACAACTCCTTTGAACATTTCAAAAGTGAGAACCAGTGTCTCCTCTTTAAGAAACAAAACCTCTCACTCTACACTAAAAAAGCTGTACCATCACCTGGTATAACTGAACTCTCTGAGGCTACTGACTGTGGGCCTCTTACCAATGAGTTCTCAATTCCCAAATTAAAAACTAATGTATTTTCTGGTCTTACCTACAACTCTTCCTTTGAAGGTGTGTATGTGTGTGTGTGTGTGTGTGTGTGTGTCTGCTCACCTACACTCTTTTATTATAGAATGTGATTTATGGATTTCTTACCCACTCACTACCTGTAAATCATCAAGATTTTATGTCCCAAGCAGTCAGCAGTTGGTTATAAAATCAACAGAGAGCTGTACTAAATAAACCTTTCCTGGATTGCTCCTAAGAATTGACGACAAGTCAGAAAGTGAAGACAATTCCAATGGAATGATTCTCACCTGCCTCTGGGATACCACAAAGGTCTCAGATATGGGGATTTTATTTGTCTTCAGCTTTTGGGAAGATTAATCACCAGGTGAACTGGGAAGGAAGTCAGTTTTCCAGGTTCCAGAAGTTTTGTTGTAACGAAGAATTTGTCCTCCAGCACAAAACCTACACATGTGTAAATCATAAGACACAAATATGTATGCTAGAATCCGCACTTACACACAAGGGGCTGGAAATGAAGATGTGATTTTCCTGTTCTAACCTTTCATTAGTTTAAAAGAACATATATTTTTTTAAAGGGGGTATGTGTGTGTATAATCTTCTTTAAATATATAGAACCTCTCTTAAAGAAGACATAGAACTGGTAATAATTATGTCTGTGGCAGAGGATGGGAGACTTCTTTATCACTTTAATTCATGCTAGCTAATAGTTTTTCTACCAAGTTCATGTATTTCCTGTTCCTAAAATTATTTTTAGAAGAAGAAAACTAAATGATCTATCTCCATGTACTTTTCTTTTTTGATGGGATGATAATCACTTTACAATATTGTGTTGGTTTCTGCCATGCATCAAGATGAATCCGCAACAGGTATACATATGTCCCCTCCCTCCTGAGCCAACCTCCATCTCCCTCCCTACTCCCACCCTCCTAGGTTGTCACAGAGCACTGGGTTGAGCTCGCTGTGTCCCACAGCAAATTCCCACTTGCTACCTATTTTATATACGGTAATGTATATGTTTCCATGCTACCCTCTCCATTCACCCCACCCTCTGCTTCCCCTACTGAGTCAAGTCTATTCTCTATGTCTGCATTTCCACTGCAGAATACACTTTTTTCCTCCATGTATTTTTAATGTTTTTAATGTTCAATGGGGGAGACCTGGGTTCGATCCCTGGGTTGGGAAGATCCCCTGGAGAAGGGAAAGGCTACTCACTCCAGTATTCTGGCCTGGAGAATTCCATGGACTGTATAGTCTATGAGGTTGCAAACAGTCGGACAGGACCGAGTGACTTTCACTTTCACTTTTCATCTTCTTGAGTCCTCGAGTAAATGATTTTTATTGCCACTGTTGCTTATATATGTAACAAACACACAAAAGTGGTATATAGATGGACACAATGCGATACAACATGAATAACACTTCTACATAGACACATACATACAAAGTCTCTGGGAGGAAGAACAGTTTTCACTATGTATGTGGAAGAATTTTCACACATACATGTTGTGGCTAAAGTCTTCTGTCCATGGGATAAAACACTAACCAACGTCAACATAACAGCAGTACAGAGTCAGCAGTCTGATTCTACATGGTTCTTTCTTTGATGGTTTGTTTCAACCCCGCCTTCTTCACACCGGGAAGAACTGTTCACAGCAGACAGCCATTCACTTACCAAGGAGCCACCACCATTGTTCCTTCAAAGCCACCTAAGTAAACTGGTTCTGCATCAGAAGGAGCCCCAGGGATTACCTTTGCACCCTCCCCTACCTCCCCAAGTGGGTGTGAGAGGAAATTGTGTCTGCAGCAGCTGCCCCTGCCCTCTTCCCTCCTGGAATCTGTCTGGGACTCCTCCTCCAGGGCTTGTGGGGCTGGTTTGATCCCACTTCAGCCAGGAAGGATGCCCTGACCCCTCAACAGATTGAACAGGAGCCCCACAAACATGCTTGGAATTTTTCAGGAGTCAAATAGGTTGCAAAGGGGAAACAGAAAGCTCTGCAAAGCACAGAGGACAGGTTTAGGCTGGAGGTGTCTGCGCCTCATTAGAGCCCTTCAGAGGCCATGGGGCTCACCCTTGGGGGTCACCTTTCTGGTCCCTGAGCTCAAGTTACTGCAACTGACTTCCTAGCTCACCCTGCGGTCCTTGAAGGCCTGTGGCAGGAGGCAGCAGCACCATTCATTTGTGCATTTAGCAGACATGTTTTGAAAACTGAACAAAGTGAGTGTGTCACTCCAAGGGAAGTAACTGACAGTATTTGTTGCCAATGAGAACTTTCAACCTTTCAAGTGAAAATTAGAATTTCTGAACCTTCTATTTATCATCATGAACTTGACCGTTTCTCTAAAAGTGGACTTTTCTTTACAGATCAGTACTGATATTTTAAATGGTAATTTCTAAAAATTTATATAATGAAATGCTTCAACATTTGAAAGGTCTGTATAACTCAGTGAACTAATATTTTCCACTTAACCAATACAGGATATTACGAAATCATTTGTGGGGAAAATGCATTCAGAGTGCAAGACAGACCAATGGATTTTAATGTAACGGTACAAAATGTTCATTGATACAATTTCAGATTCCACAGTGCAACTAACCTTTCAGAAATTAACCACCTAGGTTTTGGTCTAGTATCCAAGAAGAATATACAGAATTATCTGAAAAGCTTTTAAAATACCTCTACATATTCCTACTATAGATTTGTGTGAGGCCAAATTCTCTTCATAAAATTCAATCAAAACAACATATGCAACAGATTCAGTGTAGAAGCAGATATAAGATATGAGAGTCTTTTTTCTGTTAAGTAAGATAATAAAAACTTTGCAAAAATGGAAAACAATATCATTTCTCATTTTTTTTTTTTTTTTGCTTTGGGAAAATAGTCTAATACAGAAAAGGTTTATAATACTTGTAATTTTCATTTTTAAATATTTTTGAAGGTTCTGGAGTAGTTTTAATTTTTTTCCTAGCTTTACTGAGGTATAATTGACAAAAAAAATTGTAAGATATCTAATGTACAATGTGATGATTTGACACATGCATTATAATTTTTAAATGAATATTTTATCCTTTAAAAATTTTGATTTCTAATAAGGTAAATAGGAAATACTGATAGCCCATAAACAAAAATTCTTTGGGCTCCTCAGTAAATTTCACAGGTATATAAGGTTTTTAAGACCAAAAAGGTTGAGAACGGCTGGAATATATTATTACAGAGGGAGGTGGCCAAGTGCCCTGTAAAAGACTACAGTTCCCAGCCTCCTTTGCAGCTAAGTTGGGCCATATGACTAAGTTCTGGCTAACTGGATGTAAGTAGAAGTTTTTGGAAGGGAGTTTCTTGAAGACTGCCTAGAATTCATTTCTTGACTTTTCGTTTTTCTTCCTTGAAGACTACAACTTATATATAATCACAGAATCTTCAGCAGTTGTCTTGAACAGTGAGACGATCTTGAAGATGGAAGTTACAAAGATGGAACAGAAGGACAGAAGACGGCTGGGTCCCCAGTGACTACGATGCTGCCTGGTAACTCACTTAAGAGTTCTTTTAAATTAGAGAGAAAGGGACTTCCCTGGAGGTCTAGTAGTTAAGACTTTGCCTTCCAATGCAAGGGTTGTGGGTTCCATCCCAGCTCAGGGAGCTAAGAGCCACATGCCTCAGGGCCAAAGAAACTAAGAGATAGAACAGAAGCAATATTGTAACAACTTCAATAAAGTTTTTTTTTTTTTTTTTAATTAGAGAGTAATATGGGAATTCCTCCTGGTGGTCCTATAGTTAAGACTCTTGAACTTCCATTTTAGGGGGCCTGAGTTCAATCCCCACTCAGAGAACTAAGATCCCTCAAGACACATGGTAAATAAATAAATGAGAGAAATAGGTTCTGCTGTGTTCTACAGAATCTAATCCTGCCTCCCTCAAGTGTGCCAAAATGCTAAGGCCAGCCACAAAGGAGCCATCTTTATGTGGATGATATAACTATTTCAAAGGTATTTCTGTGGGTTTTATTCTCACGTCAACCACTGTCTTAAGGTGTGATGCTGAAAAAGCATGTTTCAGGGTTAGCATTGCAGGTACTCAGGGATCCATTCAACTCTTTGAGTGACAAACATTTCGGAAGCCCATCCTATTGGCAGGCAGTGAACCAAGCACTGTGTACACGTGCCCCCAGAGCCCTTGTGGTCCATGGAGGAAACTGCTTCACTCCAGGACCAAACCTGCCCTCATAGCTCTGCTCCACGTTAGGAAAACAGACTGTTTGGAGTACGGAGAGAAAAGCAGACAGCTTGTCCCCTCACTGGTATTTCCTGGGCGTGACTTAAAGTTCTCTTGAATAAATTTCATCATCACCCACACTCATTGAACCAGAATGGCCCAAATAAACAAAAAGGCTTTCCTCTTCCTTCTCTTTCATTTTGATGGGTTGACATATCTCATGCTGCCGATTAGCCATGTCAGTTGTTGAAGGCTCTCTCACGCTACATTGTTAGCACAGCAACTGGCTGGATTTCAAAGTCCAGTTGTAGGAGGGCAACCCACCTTGTGCATGGAACCACCTGTAACTGAAATCCTCTAAGCAAAGGCAACTTTCTGCAGAACTTCAACAGTCTCCTGTTATACAGTCTATTACCATTTACATGGGGGCATCATAGCTGGGGGCTGGATGAAAGAGAGACACACAGAAGCCTTACTCACAGAGCCCAATAGATTCCAAGCAAGCTCAGCATCTTTGGGGTAAACAAAAGTCTCCCCAGCTCATTGAGCTTGGGACGGATTCAGGCCAGAGCTGACCTGCACAGCCTACTGAGGCTTAAACATAATATTGTTGATGAAAAACTGCAAACCCTACAGAGTTCTATTTACTGACTCATGCTCCCCCGACAGAGACAGCAGACTTACGTAAAGGTGTAGCGCCTCTGCCACTTAATAAGTAAGCTGCGTAACCTTAGGCACGTGGCTTAACCTTGCTGAGCACAGGAAAGAGTCATGTCCAAGCTCTCAAATGAAGTTATTCACTTTAGCAGATGGACTAACATGGGCAAAAATGTACTGACATGGTATAAGAAGTGACTTTTCTGTTAGTTTTACCGTATCCTTTGCTATCAATTTGGATGAGCCTTGTTTTCATATAAATAAAAACCCCAAATAAACTTATTTCTTTCTCACATATAATAAATCCGGAGATGGATAGTAATAATACAAAGCTTATCCTTTGTATTACATCATCAGTGGCTTATTTTTCTGCCTTCTTCGTTCAGTACCTGGCTTTCCTCTTCAAAGGCATCTCTTGGTCCATGATGGCTACTGAAGCTCCAGTGTTACGTCTACAGTCAAGAAGGAAGGAGAAAAAGAAAAGGAAAAAAGGATACACTTCCTATCTGACTTGATTCTTTTCAAGAGTTTCTGGAAGTTCCACGTCATACTTCCACTTCTAATTCTTTGACCAGAATTTGGTCTGTGGCCTTACCAAGCTGCAAGGACATCTGGAAATGTAATTTTAAAAAATTACTGTTGTTCACCTGAAACTTTGGTGACTGTTTCAACAATTCAACAATGTTAATCGGCTGTACACCAATACAAAATGTTTTCGGTGTTAAAAGGTTAAAATTAAAAAAAAAAAAAGCCATACTGTTTTCCATTGCAAAGGGAAAAGAGTAGAACAGATACTGGGTAATGACTATCAGACTCTTCCATAGCTGGTTTTCTCTCTCTCTCACTCACTCCAGTCAGATTCAAATATCTGCTCAGGAATTTGGAACTTTTCAGAAACTGCTTCTTTTAGATCGCTCTGCTGAACCAAAAATATTAATTCTGAAATGCCAAGTATAAATATACACGCCAGATGCAAGGTTTCAGCCAAAGAAGCTCAACTTGTAAGTTTAGAAGGACAGATTCAGTCATCAGCGGGGAGCATCAGTGAGTTACAGAGCATGCAGGTTGTAAAACAGACGAGCTTTCTGACTGAACCTCGACTCCGTGGATTTACTTGTCTCACATATTTGTCTCCTCATTCCTCTGGGTGTTTGTGGGATTTCTGGTCTCCCCCTTTGTCCCCCTTGAAGGACATTATTTGTTGTGGAAACGGTGACATTAAATTCAGATGGCAGGAGCTGGTGATATTGACTTATGCAAAACAAAGTGTGTCCATTCCAGGAGCTTGTGATTTAGCAAGTTCGAATTGTTCAGAGTTTAACCTGCTCCTTGAGTTTGGAGAGGAGGTTGGTAAGGGGGGAGGGTGGGAAGCCAGACACCTTTGGGAGCTGCCATAACTTCTTTGAGGGCATTAGAGCTATATTTAGTGCAATTAACTTGCTAATTCAGTAAAGACTGCACAGTTCCCTTGTGGCCTGGGAGAGCGAAATGCAGCTGCTAACAGTGGTTGATTTATAATCAGGGAATGACCTAGGTACCAGGGGAAATAAGCCAGATTCTTCTGAGGACCTAAATCACTCTCTCAGCCAGGCGATCAAAACAGCATGCTCACCCTGGGCAGAGCACCGGAGTTGGGCAGCCTCCAAAACCAGGCTTGAAAAACTCCCAGTTTTCAGCAGGATTAGACCCCTGCCTCTCCCTTGTCCCTCAGAAGGATGCAGGAAGTGTAAGAGAGCCTTCAAAGGCTCAGAGATCAGAACCCACGCTTTCCTCAATCCCAGCCCCAGGGAACACGTGACTCAAAAGGCAGAAAAGAGTGTATTTATCCTGTGATCTCTCCCACTAGCGAGTTCGGGTCATTGCAGATCACATCTGGGGGCAAGCAGGGCCGAGAGGAAGGGTTAGCAGGTTGTACTGCACGCATCCTCAAGGGATGCCATTCTTAGCTAGTCTAACCCAGTGGTCCTCATACATGGCTGCATATTAGAATCTCCTGAGCAGCCTAAAAATTCCAGTGCCCAGACTGCACCTAGACCAGTTAAATCAGAGGAGGAGGGACCTAGACATCAATAATGTTTACAGTCCCCCAAGTGAGTCCGGTGTGCAGCTGAGTTTAAGAATCGATGGTCTGACTCATGCAGACTTTGATGTGAACACCTCCCCGCATGGTCTGCAGCTGTGCTGGGGACAACCTGCACAGACATATGTCACGGCCTTGGGTGGGGGTGGAGAAGAAAAGTGCCATCAGAGAACAGTAGGGAGATGGAAACACCTTCTGGAAAGAAAGAACTCAAAAGGAAATCTAGAAACTGGACCTCAAGCCAGCAACCTGTGAAACATTAAGACACTGTTTGATGTGGGGTCCCTGGATGGCTTCTTATTGTTTAGTTGCTAAATCGTGTCCAACTCTTCTGTGACTTCGTGGACTGTAGCCCGCCAGTCTCCTCTGTCCGTGGAGTTTTCCAGGCGAGAATACTGGAGTGGGTTGCCATTTCCTTCTCTGGGGATCGAACCCATTTCTCCCGCATTGGCAGCTGAGTTCTTTACCACTAAGCCACCTGGGAAGCCCCCTAAATGGCTTATATAATTGCAAATTTCACTTTTAATTTGCCTCAGTTCCTGAGCTTCATTTCTTGGATATTTTTCTAAGACATGTATTTTATGTCATTAAAACAAGCAACCCACATTCAAGCGTCACTGCAGAGTTTGCAAAGCACCGTTCCCACACACACCATCCTTACCAGGCTGCACACCTCATCCAGATACTGCCCTGGCTTGTGAGGTCCAAGGGCCTTTCCCTGTCACATCCAGATGCCGTTAGAACTGGAGGGTGGCTTTTTCACTTATGCTTTCTGCTGGGAATTTTTTTTTTTCTTTTTGTCTTCTCTTGAGTTTTCAATTCCTACAGGTAGACATAGAGAATGCAGAGTAAGGGCAAAGTCGGCACTTATGATGTAGCCTCATCCTCACCAACCTTGACCCTCAAGCTGGGGCCTCGCTCACAGGGCCCTGCCAGCTCCTCCCTGAAAGGCTCAGAGTTTGGAACATGGGAATCACTCAGCAATACCCGCGGAATATGTGCACAGGTGGATGGAGCAGCAGCAAACCCCTCCTGGGAGGCCACAGGTCAGGAAGAAGGCTCTGGGTGCTGAGAGGGAGGCAATGGCCCTGGAGAAGGACGAAGCATGTGCAGTCATTTATTTGTTTTATTGAAGTATAGCTGATACACAGTTGTGTTAGTTTCTCGTGTACAACAAAATGATTTAGTTATTTACATATGTGGGACTTCCCTGGTGGCTCAGATGGTAAAGAATCTGCCTACAATGTAAGAGACACAAGTTCGATCCCTGGATCAGGAAGAGTCCCTTGAGAAGGGATTGGCTACCCACTCCAGTGTTCTTGCCCAGAAAATTGCATTGACCAAGAAGCCTGGAGGGCTACAGTCCATGGGGTCGCAAAAAGTTGGACAAGACTGAGCAACTAACACTTTCACTTTTGCATATACATACATGTATATGTACATATGTATATACATATATACACACACACAGAGATATATTCTTCTTCAGATTCTTTTCCATTATAACTTCCTGGGAAATATAGTAGGACCTTGCTGTTTATCTATTTTATATATAGTAGTGTGTATCTGTCAATTTCAAGCTTCTAATTTATCCCTCTCCTGCCCTTTCCCCTGGATAACCATAGTTTGTTTTCTAGGTCTATGAGTTTGTTCCTGTTTTGTAAATAAGTTCATTTGTATGATATTTTTTAGATTCCATATATAAGTGATATCATATGATATTTGCCTTTCTCTGACTTCAGTCAGTCAGTTCAGTCACTCAGTTGTGTCCGACTCTTTGCGACCCCATGGACTGCGGCATGCCAGGCCTGCCTGTCCATCACCAACTCCCGGAGCTTGCTCAGACTCATGTCCATCGAGTCAGTGATGCCATCCAACCATCTCATCCTCTCTCGTCCCCTTCTCCTCCTGCCTTCAATCTTTTCTGGCATCAGGGTCTTTTCCAAGGAGTCAGTTATTTGCATCAGGTGGCCAAAGTATTGGGAGTTTCAGCTTCAGCATTAGTCCTTCCACTGAATATTCAGGACTGATTTCCTTTAGGATGGACTGATTTGATCTCCTTGCAGTGCAAGGGACTCTCAAGAGTCTTCTCCAACACCATAGTTCAAAACCATCAATTCTTTGGTGCTCAGCTTTCTTTATAGTCCAACTCACATATCCATACATGATTACTGGAAAAACCATAACTTTGACTTACTTAATATGATAATCTCTAGGTTCATCCATGTTGCCACAAATGACATTATTTCATTATTTTTTATGTCTAAATAGTATTTCATTACACACACACACACACACACACACACACACACGCCTCCTCTTATTACTTGCCTGTCGATTGCAATATTTAGGTTGCTTCTATGTCTTGTCTACTGTAAATAGTGCTTCAGAAAACCTTGGGGTGCATGTATCTTTTCAAATTAGAGTCGTTGTCTTTTCAGGATGTATGCCCAGAAGTGCAGTTGATGAATCATATCTCTTTTAGCTTATAAGGAAATCCCATACTGTTCTCCATAGTGGCTGTACCAACTTATATTCCCACCAACAGTGTAGGAAGGTTCCCTTTTTCCACACCCTCTCCAGCATTTGTAATTTGTAGACTTTTTGATAATGGCCATTCTGATCACTGTGAGGTGATACCTCATTGTAGTTTTGATATACATTTCTCTCATAATTAGCAATGTTGAGCATCTTTTCACATGCCTTTGGCCATCTGTCTGTCTTCTTTGGAGAAACATCTTTTTAGGTCTTCTGCCTATTTTTTAATTGGGTTGTTTGGAATATGTGTGGTTAAATCGTTGCAAATTTAGCTGAAGGTTCTTCTGGCCTCGGTTCGCCCTCAGCCTTGTCAAAGGCAATAGTCTGAGGGGCCTCCAACCCTGCCCTGATCACATCCTGGTCCTTGGGGGGGGCCTCTCACACAGCAGTCACCAGGTCTCTGGCCTGCAGGCAGCAGAGCACAGCGGTCAAGGGCCAACTTCTGTACCCACAGGTTCGGCCCCTTCCTGGCTGAATGACTTTGAGTAAACCTCCAAAACTATCCCCGCTCTGTCTCCTCTATCTGCCCAGGGGGTAGCCTGGGCCTCTCACTGTTGCTGTGAGGCTCGGTACAGGCTTGGAGCCCTGTGAGTGGTTCAGGGGTGTCTGAGCATAGCCCTGGGGCTACGACTTCACCACCTTCACCAGGTGAAAAGCGGCAGCAGAGCTTGGTCACCCTCCAGGTCTCCCTGGGCCCCAATCTGATGGATGCTCGGTCCAGGCCAAGGTGTGAGCTTTGAGGCTCTAGTGAAAGGAAACACTTCTGGCAGATTACATTCCACCTCTAGGGTTGCGGTTCCGTCTTTAAGGACATAGAACAGGAAAGCAGATTCTGGAATCAGAATGGGCTCATCTCTCTCAATTATTCTCTTATGACCTTCGTCAAGCTCTTGGCCCTGATAGGTCTCAGTTTCCACATCCGTGGGCTGGACGCAATGTTACTATCCAGGCCGTAAGGTCTATTGGGAGAATCAAAGCATTTAACACTGGGAACACAATTGGCTCAGTGGCTCACTCATGTCTGACTCTTTGTGACCCCATGGACTGTAGCCCACCAGGCACCTCTGTCCATAGAATTTTCCAGGCAAGAATACTGGAATGGGTTGCCACTTCAGCACCTGATAAAAAAAGAGTCGATATTGCTGGAAGTCTTGTTACATCCTCCTCCCTGTGGACCAGCTCTGGAGAGTCTCTCTGGGCCCCAAGGCAGTTCCCAGCAGCTTCAGGTCGGCTGAAGTCCAAGCACCCCCAGAGAGACCCATTTCAGACTTGCCATCTCAAAGTGTTCCCACCTGATTAGAAATTCCTTATCTCCAAAAAAAGCTCTTGCTTCCTAAGGCAACAACCACTCAAGAAAACATCCTAACATTTGATCACGTTGTCAATGTGCCTCATGAGGTCCTCTGTCTCTTCCTCCCGACACGGTCTGTGGGCAGACCACGTCCTGCTGCAGCACAGCTCTGCATTCTAAGACACGTGTGCTCTTCAAGAACAGACACTTTCTTGGACCTAGAGAGAATCATACTGAGTGAAGTAAGTCAAACAGAGAAAGACAAATACCATATGATATTACTTATATGTGGAATCTAAAAAATAATACAAATCAACTTATTTACAAAACAGAAACAGACTCACAGACATAGAAAACAAACTTATGGTTACCAAAGGGGAAAGGGTGGAAGGCTGATTTAGGAGCTTGGGATCAGCAGATACAGACTAATATATAAAACAGATAAACATTTTAAGTTTCTACGGTATAGCACAGGGAATTTTTTTTTAAATTCTGTTTCAGAGGGTTTTTTGCAAGTTGCTTTATTTACAACGCCAACTTTAAAAGTCACTGAACTAAAATTAACTGGACAATAAACTAGGCAGAAATTGCTTTACAAAAAGGGAAAGCCCAAAATGCCACTTTCTATAGGGAACCCACAGTTCAATTTTATTCAGAGCAAAGAAAAGAAACTTTCAGTCATACTAGAAGAAACTGGGCCTTAAGTTTGGGAACTGTACTGAAACTACACAAGTAATGAGGACAACATTCTGCTAATACAATTGACTTGCTGCTGCATTTGTTGACTGTTTTTCTAATATTAACAATTATAAACAAAGCAGTGCAACTAGTATTTGGAATAATCCTTACAGTGTTACAGCGTTAGACACAAAATTTCACTTCTCCTCACACCACTGGTTCTCTTTGTGTACCTGGGCTTCCTCTTCTTCACTAAAATCATTTTTGATATTGAATGTCTTTCGAATCTCCTCAGGAGTTTTGCCCTTGATCATATTAGCAACAGTCTTGCAGGTAACATCAAGCGAACCTTTGATGTCTAAGTAGTTTGCTGCCAATATAAGCTCAAAGAGTGTCCCTTGGTCAACTTTCAGGAATTCTTGATCCCAAACAGGTATATCATCTGTTCGTTTTCCTTTGTTCTCATCGTCCTCAGGAGGAGGAGGGTCATCCTTGTGGTGGGTGCACCACTGAATGACCTTTCTTGATATTGCTGCATTAACATTTGGCAAGCGGACTGGATCATCATCTCCTTCATCATCCATTCCCAAATCTTCCAACATAGTCTTGATGGTCACAGACTGTTTTGCAATTTCAACATCAACTTCAAATATTCCTCCATCAGAACTCAGCAACTTAATGGAAGGCATGGTGTTAGGTCTCAAGGAGATGGGGGTCCGGAGGCTGAAGTGAGCAGGGCGGCGGCGTCAATCAGCAAAACTGAAAAGCGGAGAACAAGACCACTACAGCCAGCACAGGGAATTATATTCAATATCTTGTAATAACTTATAATGGAAAAGAATATGAAAAAGAAAATAGATTTTGTATATATATATATATATATATATATAACTGAATCACTTTGCTGTATACTAGAAACTAACACAGTGTTGTAAATTAACTATATGTCAATTAAAAGAATAAAAACCAAAACGGACACTCTCTTCCAAGTGAGTCACCCACACCCGCCCCCGCCTGGCAGACTGCTGCCTCCAAAACACGGGGCCTGTGAGGGCTGACCTGCACAAATGGGCAACTCCTAGGCCTAATAATAACTCGAGCCCCTGTGATGAACTCTTGTGTATTGATTCATGGCCCCCAGCCCCACCTGTACCAATCTGACATCACTGTTTCCATAGCAAATAATAATTTTCAAATGGGATAAAGCAGGAGCTGAAAGCCCCACAAAATGCAGCTGAATGAGACAAACATGTTCCTTAAACAATGGAGCCAGTGGTGTGGTATGGCCGCAAGCCCGAGTATTTACGTTCCAGATGACTTCCATATCTCCTCCCCCGGCTACCCCACTAAAGAGGAATGAGGAAGACTGGTAACTACAAAAACAATACACCACAACCTCACGAGTCCTATGGGAGCGTATATTTATACACAGAGACACGACTCTCATATTAAAACTGAAGACTCATTAATGCAGCCTTGCATCTGGAGCGTGTGTTACTCCTCAACATTTCAAAGGAAGTATGTGGACTGAAGTTCTCTACAGAATTCAGAATAGACCCTGGAGTCTCCCTCCCACTCGCTGTCTGCAGCCCTCCTTTAGCACTCAGAATAGGTCCTTTCACTGGCTGCCTACATTTTCACGTTTAGGTGTTGAGTATAAGCTCCTAAGGCAGGGGCCCTGCCTTACAACAGGGACTTTGATGTCCCAGAAAATCCAGCACAGAGTCTCACACACAGAAGTAGGTATTTATGTTTCCAGAGGAACAGGATGATGCAATACTGCCCAAGAGGAGTCCATGTGACATGTAATATCTGAATCCACTGGGGAGCATTTGTTCTAGGATGTCCAAAAAGGGCATGAACTTGTCTTCACCTTCGTATCTCAAAGGGTGGTCCACGGATCAGCAGCGGGATATCATCTGGAGCTCATTAGAAATGTGGAGTCTCGGGCTCCAGCTCAGACCTCCTGAGGCAGAACCTGCATTTTAACAAAATTTCCAGCTTTTTTATGTGCACATTGAAGGCTGAGAAGCCCTGGTTCATCTACACTACCTTGATGTGGATAATTGAGAGCAGGGTTTGAGTAAGAGAGAGTAGGTGTGTACGTAAGAGAGAGAGAGACTTACACAGACAGAGAAGCCAATAGCAACATTTTTGGGGTTCTCAGAAAGAGCGTCAGATGGAAGCACCACCGTTATTCCATTCCACTAACCAGCAAGTTGAGGAGATGGGCTCAAGCAAGCCTTCAGAGTATGTGCTCGAAAACCATTCTGTTCTGTATCCTAGGAGCCTCGGAAATCCTGTGGAGTTCATTACCTCGGTAACACCTAGGAAGAATTCTAACTCACAGAATAGCAGGTAGCAACTTACGGAGTATCTACACGCCAACAGGACTTCAGGCAGCCTATATTCTTTACCCTTTAAGCCACGTGACACAATAATACATGCTCACTGCTGAACACTTAGAAAATACAGATAAATACAAAGAAGAAAGTAATGCCCAATGATAACATAGCTAACATTTTCATAAATATTCTTCCTTATATATCGTCCTGGGGCTTCCCTGGTGGCTCACTTGGTAAAGAACCTGCCTGCAGTGCAGGAGACCCAGGTTCGATCCCCAGGTCAGGAAGATCACCTGGATAAGGAAATGGTAACCCACTCCAGTAGTCTCACCTGGGAAACTCCATAGACAGAGGACAGAGGAGCCTGGTGGGTTACAGTCTTGGGGGGTCACAAGAGTCAGACATGACTTAGTGAGTAAACCACCATATGTCATCCTTTGAATAGAGACAAGTGTCTGCAGGCATATGTGTATATTCGTACAAGTTTTTAACAAAAAGGGAATCATGGTGTCTATAGTGTTTTGTGACTTTTTGTTTTAAAATACCTGTAGAATTGTAGATTTCTTCAGCTCTCACTTTCTTCTTTTCTCTATAACTGGGTTAATTACTACCCGTCCTTGAAGGATTGGCTCAAGGTCCACCACCGCTAAGAAGCCTCCCATGGTCACCCAGCCCATGGGTGCCTGTGATGTTCGGCTGACCCAGCCAGCCTGGCCACCGCTGCCTGTGTGTCAGCGTAACGCTCGTGCCCAGGTCACACCAGCTCAGCCCCGGATTCGGAAGATACAGGACACTGGTCTTGGCCTGAAGCGCCTGCGCAGAGAAATGCTTCAGCTACAGCAACTTCCTTCCTCTGGGCTCAAGGCTCTACACCTCAGGCCCTATCTGACCTCTGTCCTCCCTGAGCAGCTCGCTCAATCATGTCTCATTCTTTGCGACCCCATGGACTGCAGCACGCCAGGCCTCCCCGTGCATCACCAACTCCTGGAGCTTGCTCAAACTCATGTTCATTGAGTCGGTGATCCCATCCAACCATCTCATCCTCTGCCGCCCCCTTCTCCTCCTGGCTTCAATCTTTCCCAGCCTCAGGGTCTTTTCCAATGATTCAATTCTTTGCATCAGGTGGCCAGAGTATTGGAGTTTCAGCTTCAGCATCAGTCCTTCCACTGAATATTCAGGACTGATTTCCTTTAGGAAAAATCTGGAATTTCATGGTTCACTCTCCTGCTAGCCACGTTCAATTAGAATTAACAAGTGCAATTACCAATATCCTTCTTTGACCTAGCTCCAAGGCAATTCCATGAGTTTCACCCTGATGCTCCCTCTGTTCACTGGATGAGACCACCCCTCTGTTTAGCTCTGACAGCTCTTTCTATGACCTGGAGCAAAGACTCTTCCTGCTGCCTTCTCCATCACTGGGGCACAAAGCAGAACAGGCTCTCCTCCCAGTTTCCCTCAAGCCTCCTCTGGACCAGTCTTTCATTAAACCTGCTCTGTTTAGAG
The DNA here is from genome assembly GCF_014754425.2 of Oryx dammah. Classification (NCBI taxonomy): domain Eukaryota; kingdom Metazoa; phylum Chordata; class Mammalia; order Artiodactyla; family Bovidae; genus Oryx; species Oryx dammah. The sequence continues at coordinate 62,853,665 of NW_024070204.1, forward strand.
GTGACAGCACTTTCTCCTGGAGAGGCTGCCCCAGTGCCCTTGGGTGGGTTGGACCCAAAGACAAGCTGAGTGACCCGCATTGGGCAGAGCTCAGAATGGTCCCTTGTCACTGACCACTCACCTGGGTCTCTGGCATGGCCTCCACAGGGAGCCCCATCCTTATCTGGCCACTGCCTGGGGTGTAAGAGGGCCAGTGCCTCTCCTGTGCTTGGTGCTACCATCTCTCCAATGAGGCTGCTGCCTCCTGGCCTCACTCATTCCCAAAGATCCCCAAATTCTCAGCGAGGGTCAGCTGATGCCCTTACTCTAGGGGTTTTGTTATAATTAGCCTCTTCTTTGTACCTGCTTGCTGGGTAGCATGTGTGGGATCTTACTGGTGGGTTCAGCTGGGTTTTGAATTTTGACTCCACTATTTGCTGCTGCTGCTGCTGCTGCTACTAAGTCGCTTCAGTCGTGTCCGACTCTGTGAGATCCCATAGACGGCAGCCCACCAGGCTCCCCCGTCCCTGGGATTCTCCAGGCAAGAACACTGGAGTGGGTTGCCATTTCCTTCTCCAATGCATGAGAGTGAAAAGTGAAAGTGAAGTCGCTCAGTCGTGTCCGACTCTTAGCGACCCCATGGACTGCAGCCTACCAGGCTCCTCCATCCATGGGATTTTCCAGGCAAGAGTACTGGAGTGGGGTGCCATTGCCTTCTCCACCACTACTTGCTAGCTTGCGTCAATCTCGTTAGCGTCTCATTTTTCTCCTCTGCCTGCTGCATTAGGTAGTGTTGAGGTTAAACAGAATCAGCCATGAGAGATGCTTATAGCAGTGCCTGGAACACAAAAAGCACTTAATAAAATGTAGCCTGAAGGTACTGACAACATTTCCCTCCTCTGAGCGCTTTGGTGTGTGTCTGGATACAGACTTGGGGAGTGATTAACGCTACCTGTAAGAACACAGAGGCAGCAGTGTCTGTGTTAATTAAGGAGCAAGGAGACTGTAGGGAAGAGGGGTGAATGAAAAGAGGTGTAGAGATGTCTTTGTTAAAGGGACCCTGGGCCCCGGTCCCCCAGCTGCTGGTCATACCCGCTGACAAAGCTCTCATCCCGAGCCTCTCTGCCCGGTATCTACATACACTCAGATATTTGCAGAGGCTTCTGGAAGCCTCAGGCGGGAGCAGTGTGAATTTCAGAACCTTGGGAAAGAAAGTGTCCTCACTCCATGAAAAAGCCATATAAGCCCCAAGAACCTGGGAACCAACTGCAGGGACCTCATAAACATCAAGATCTGACAGCGTCAAAAGCGGAGTGTTCAGTTCCAAATACACACAAAGACTCCACATTGATGTGTAACTTCTGAAGATCAGTGCAAATTAAAGGACAAAGAATGAGAGGCAACTCTGCAGGGAGAGATGCTCCAAACTGTCAGCATCGGGCCAGGCTCACACTGGGAGCAAGCTGGGACGCTTGGGGTGGATGCACGTTACCATCCAGGCCTCCCTGGCACTTTCAAGTTTGCTTCATTGAAATCCACCCCAAAATGCCCCCCACACCCCCACCCCACAGCAGATTCACTTTCATCTCAGCTTCCATTTCTAGGCACCACCATGGTTTCCACATTTAGTTTTATAATAATATTTACTACGTTTATATCTAGCTCTGTTTTAGATGTAACCAACCCTTTGGTGAACAAGCACTGCTTACAGAAATAAAACAGTGCAGAAAGCACAAGGCGGGCATGGTGCATGCAGCATGCACTGGGTCTGACCTCTAATTGCTCCAGCCCTCAGAGAGGATTTCTGCTAAAGATGTAAGATTTGGAAACTTCTGCTGTGCGGGGATGCAGGGGCATGAATTTTTGCAGGACTGGCTACTAATTCATACATGAGTGCAAAATGACAATGTGGGGCTCCTTGTTCAGAAATCAAGAGGTTCAAGATGGTAAGAGCAGAGCCTTAAACTGTGTGCGGGGCTCTTCTAGGTGTGAGGCCCTGGGTGACTGCATGGCTCACACGCCCACATCGTCAGCCCTGAAGTTTACGCCACAACGTGAAATTCAAGGAATGTCCCATCCCTCTATTTCTCCAAAATAAAATTTAGCCTCCACTTACACTGTTGGTTGGAATGTACAGTAGTGAAGCTACTATGGAGAAGAGTACGGAGGTTCCTTAAAAAACTAAAAACAGAGTTATCACCGGATCCAGCAATCCCACACTTGGGTATATATCAGGAAAAGATTTTTTAAAACTCTAATTAAAAATGATACATGCACCTCAATGTCATGCAGCACTGTTTACCACATCTAAGACATGAAAGTAACCCAAATTCCTATCAACAGACATGGCATACATATGACGATGTGGTCATCTACATACAATGGAATATTAGCCATAAAAAAGAAATACTGTCATCTGCTACAACATGGATGGTCCAGTAAGTCAGACTGAGAAAGACTGTGGAATCTGAAAAATAATACAAATGAATCCATATACAAAACAGAAACAGTTTCTTAGACATAGGAAACAAATCTAGGATTACCAAAGGAGAGAGGAGGAGGGGCAATGGACAAATTAGGAATATGGGATTAACATATACAAATGACTATACATAAAACAGATAAGCTACAATTTACCATGCAGCATAGGATCTATCAGTTCAGTACAGTTCAGTCATTCAGTTGTGTCCAACTCTTTGCGACCCCATGAACTGCAGCGCGCCAGGCCTCCCTGTCCATCACTAACTCCTGGAGTTCACTCAGATTCACGTCCATCGAGTCCGCGATGCCATCCAGCCATCTCATCCTCTGTCGTCCCCTTCTCCTGCCCCCAATCCTTCCCAGCATCAGAGTCTTTTCCAATGAGTCAACTCTTCACATGAGGTGGCCAAAGTACTGGAGTTTCAGCTTTAGCATCAGTCCTTCCAAAGAAATCCCAGGGCTGATCTCCTTTAGAATGGACTGGTTGGATCTCCTTGTAGTCCAAGGGACTCTCAAGAGTCTTCTCCAACACCACAGTTCAAAAGCATCAATTCTTCGGCGCTCAGCCTTCTTCACAGTCCAACTCTCACATCCGTACATGACCATAGGAAAAACCATAGCCTTGACTAGACGGACCTTAGTCGGCAAAGTAATGTCTCTGCTTTTGAATATGTTGTCTAGGTTGCTCATAACTTTTCTTCCAAGGAGTAAGTGTCTTTTAATTTCATGGCTGAAATCACTATCTGCAGTGATTTTGGAGCCAAAAAAAATAAAGTCTGACACTGTTTCCACTGTTTCCCCAACTATTTGCCATGAAGTGATGGGACCGGATGCCATGATCTTCGTTTTCTGAATGTTGAGCTTTAAGCCAACTTTTTCACTCTTCTCTTTCACTTTCATCAAGAGGCGTTTTAGTTCCTCTTCACTTTCTGCCATAAGGGTGGTGTCATCTGCATATCTGAGGTTATTGATATTTCTCCCAGCAATCTTGATTCCAGCTTGTGTTTCTTCCAGTCCAGTGTTTCTCATGCTGTACTCTGTATAGAAGTTAAATAAGCAGGGTGACAATATACAGCCTTGACATACTCCTTTTCCTATTTGGAACCAGTGTGTTATTCCATGTCCAGTTCTAACTGTTGCTTCCTGACCTGCATATAGGTTTCTCAAGAGGTAGGTCAGGTGGTCTGGTATTCCCATCTCTTTCAGAATTTTCCACAGTTTATTTTGATCCACACAGTCAAAGGTTTTGGCATAATCAATAAAGCAGAAATAGATGTTTTTCTAGAACTCTCTTGCTTTTTCCATGATCCAGCAGATGTTGGCAATTTGATCTCTGGTTCCTCTGCCTTTTCTAAAACCAGCTTGAACATCAGGAAGTTCATGGTTCACATATTGCTGAAGCCTGACTTAGAGAATTTTGAGCATTACTTTACTAGCATGTGAGATGAGTGCAATTGTGCAGTAGTTTGAGCATTCTTTGGCATTGCCTTTCTTTGGGATTGGAATGAAAACTGACCTTTTCTAGTCCTGTGGCCACTGCATAGGATCTATACTCAACATATTATAATAACGTCTAATGGAAAACAATCTGAAAAAAATATACAACAGAATCACGTTGTTGCAGACCTGAAACTAATACAGTATTGTAAATCAACTATACTTCAATAAAAATTTTCACTTCAAAAAATTTAGGGCGCTTCCTCACCTAATCCTGAGAGCCTATAGGAAACCTGGCTTAAGAGGTGCTAAATGGCAGGGGGTGGGGAGAAGGCCATGTCCTTGGACCCTGGTGGTTTCCTCCTTTACCAGTGATCCTGAGGCCACAGGAAGCCACAGCTGACCCCGGTCATCACAGTCCTTGGGGCACTCCTGGGGCTCAGAGAGGCACTCACCGCTCTCCTTCCCACTGGCCACAGACGTGACACGTACTAGCGATCAAATCTCTGCCTCCCCTTGTTCCCTGACCCTCCCTTTCCCTCTCCAAATCTGGGAGAAATTGGAACCCTCTTTAAGGATCTGGCTGCTTCCCTCCCCTGTCCCCACAAGGCAGGTCCCTTCACCCTCCCTGCTAAGCTGGTTCCAGATCAACTGCCTCTGAGTGCCTTCAGGAAGATAGAAGGTAGACACCGACCTCAGTGGGGCAGATTTTCATGTTCTCCCCAAGATTTACCAGGACTGTGGTGAGACTTGGGCATCACATCTCCTGGGTCTTCAAATCCCTGTCACTCGTTGCATCCTCAGGGGCCTATGAGGAGCCCAGAGGGAAGTGGGAGAAGGTGAGTAGGTGGACCAAACCAAGCAGGATAAGCAGAGACCTTGCCGATTGCTGACTCCATCACCCTCTACTGTTATGACCTTCATTTCCCCATCTGTACAATGGGCAGCGGCACCTGCCTCTCAGGATGACTGGGGAAATCAGATGGAGCATATACTAAGCCCTTTGCTACTGTTGCTTCCCTCGTGGCTCAGCTGGTAAAGAATCCACCCGCAATGCGGGAGACCTAGGTTTGATCCCTGGGTTGGGAAGATCCCCTGGAGAAGGGAAAGGCTACCCACTCCAGTATTCTGGCCTGGAGAATTCCACTGATTGTATAGCCCATGGGATCACAAAGAGTTGGACACGACTGAGCAACTTTCACTTTGCTACTGTTAGTTCTCTCTTCTCCCTTCCCTTCCTCTCATCTTTTGACCTCAAAGCAACCCCAGGGAAGGAAAGGAAAGGAAAGGAAATCACAGGAGATTTATAGAACTGGAAAGCTATCTAAAGGTATTCAGAAGAGATCATTGAGTAAAAAGACAGGCAATAAACTAGCATAGTCTGGTTCCATTTATGCAACATCACACACAGATCCATTTCCATCAGAAATGTTTGGAAGGATATTCACCAAAATAAAAGCGGTGGTTTTCTTCAAATGGTAGGATTTCAGGTGATTATTACCTAGTTCTTCATACTTTTATGATTGTTTTATTTTTTTACAATGCACGTATCTCTTTTTAAAAAAAATTTAAAGCCTAAAATATGTAAAACACAAGGATCCAGAATAAGAGTGGTTGGTTTAGATGTCTAAAGGTGAAATGCATAACACTGTATTAGGACACAGGGCAAAGTTATGACCATCAAATGTAAGCTCAAAAAATAGCTGCCCCCAGTATAAACTGGTCCAGCCTCTTCAAGAATCATTTAGCAATATCAAGCAGAACTGAAAATCCATACTCCCAGCAATTCTATTTTTTTGTTATACTGCTGGGAACTTAGAGAAACTCTCCAAACTCACATCTAAGCACAAAAGATGTCAACTGCAGCACTGTAAATAATAGTGAAATAATGCCAGTGGCCATTGTCTTAGTCTGTTTGGGCTGCTATGATAAAAATCCCTTAAACGGGGTGGCTTCTAAACAACAAACATTTATTTCTCACAGTCTGAAGGCTGGGAAATTCAAGACCATGACAACTGCGGATCTGGTATCGGCTGGGAGCAGATGACTCATATTTTATTGGGCAGAACTAGTCACTTGTCCCATCCCACTGCAAGGAGTTCTTTCAAATGAAAATAGGGCTAATTTATGTTGCTATTATTCTTTAAAAGCAGTCATATGTAGCTTTGTCTAAACATGGGAAATCAGATTCATGGTATGTTTTCAATCTTTTTTTTTTTAATGGGTTAAAGGATCTTGCAATAAATTCTGAGTCTGTTTAGCAAGCTCATTGTTATGCAAAGAAATTACACTCAGAAGCAGGAAGCTGCTTTATTTGCTTAAGAAATCATTTTACTAAACCAGACAGTGACAAAGTAGATTTCTGAAACTTCTAGGGCCCAGGATCACTGTGGAAAATAGGTATCTGACCTCACATTTCCTTCTACTTCCACATAAGTTTATTTCTATGTTTATTCCTGCTATTCTAAAAGACCAAAGTCCATCCCAGCAGTACATTTCCCTATTTCTGTCTCCACTTAATCTTACAGATTCATTCTTAGCTTTGTTTTCCATTATTCATTTTCATATGTTTCAGTTCAGTTTGGTCGCTCAGTCGTGTCCAACTCTTTGCGATCCCATGAATCGCAGCACGCCAGGCCTCCCTGTCCATCACCAACCCTCGGAGTTTACTCAAACACATGTCCATCGAGTTGGTGATGCCATCCAGCCATCTCATCCTCTGTCGTCCCCTTCTCCTCCTGCCCCCAATCCCTCCCAGCATCAAAGTCTTTTCCAATGAGTCAACTCTTCTCATGAGGTGGCCAAAGTACTGGAGTTTCAGCCACAGCATCAGTCCTTCCCATAAACACCCAGGACTGATCTCCTTTAGGATGGACTGGTTGGATCTGCTTGCAGTCCAAGGGACTCTCAAGAGTCTTCTCCAACACCACAGTTCAAAAGCATCAATTCTTCGGTGCTCAGCTTTCTTCACAGTCCAACTCTCACATCCATACATGACTGCTGGAAAAACCATAGCCTTGACTAGACAGATCTTTGTTGGCAAAGTAATGTCTCTGCTTTTGAATATGCTGTCTAGGTTGGTCATAACTTTCCTTCCAAAGAGTAAGCGTCTTTTAATTTCATGGCTGCAGTCACCATCTGCAGTGATTTTGGAGCCCCCCAAAATAAAAGTCAGCCACTGTTTCCACTGTTTCCCCATCTATTTGCCATGAAGTGATGGGACCAGATGCCATGATCTTAGGTTTCTGAATGTTGAGCTTTAAGCCAACTTTTTCACTCTTCTCTTTCACTTTCATCAAGAGGCGTTTTAGTTCCTCTTCACTTTCTGCCATAAGGGTGGTGTCATCTGCGTATCTGAGGTTATGGATATTTCTCCCAGCAATCTTGATTCCAGCTTGTGCTTCTTCCAGTCCAGCATTTCTCATGATGTACTCTGCATAGAAGTTAAATAAGTAGGTTGACAATATACAGCCTTGACATACTCCTTTTCCTGTTTGGAACCAGTTTGTTGTTCCATGTCCAGTTCTAACTGTTGCTTCCTGACCTGCATATAGGTTTCTCAAGAGGCAGGTCAGGTGGTCTGGTATTCCCATCTCTTTCAGAATTTTCCACAGTTTATTGTGATCCACACAGTCAAAGGCTTTGTCATAGTCAATAAAGCAGAAATAAATGTTTTTCTGGAACTCTTTTGCTTATTCAATGATTCATATGTTTAACTGTTATTAAAACATTCTGCATATATCTACAAGATATCTTGCCTTGGGACTGCCCTGATGACTCAGTGGTAAAGAATTTGCCTGCAGTGGGTTTGATCCCTGAGTGGGGAAGATCCCCTGGAGAAGGAAATGACAACCCATTCCAGTATTCTTATCTGGGAAATCCCATGGACAGAGGAGCCTGGCGGGCTATAGTCCATGGGGTTGCAAAGAGTCAGACAGGAGTGAGCAACTAACACTTTCTTAGCATGACTAAGACATGGCTAAACAACAATATCTTGCCTTGGAGTTGCTAAAATCCCTTGATTAATTAAAGAACCCAAGTCTCACATTATGGTGCCATGTTGTGGGCAAAGCGAACAGCTAGAGAAAAAAGTGCTCCTCTGAATCTGAACACCCTTCAGTCAAAACAGCGCCAGGCGAGCAGAGGAGCCTCTCTGCAGCAATTGTATTATAAAGAACTGTTAGGACACTCTGACTGGGAAGAAGCAGGTGAGATGCCTTATGTGGAGAGCCTCCCTGCATCTCACCAGAGGACAAACTCATGCTGACCTTGTTTTTGCCATTTATACCCTGTGGATTCTGGTTCTGTCTGTGAGGCAGCCACTGCCAGCCCTCCAGTAAAACCAGGGTTCGTCTCTCCATCATTTCCCCCAGGCCAAAGAGCGGGATGATCCTCCCTTCTTGGAACCCTTGACTAGCCTCTTTGCATCTGTCCCTCTTCGATTATTTCTTGGCGACTCTTAGCCTCCAGTTTCTCCCACATCCAGAGTCCCCTGCCCTTCGCTTTCCTGGGACTCTGAGTACTTCCCTCAAAACTGCAGCGGCTCCCCCTACAGGGCAAAGGAGGAAACTCGGTGGGACTCCAGAACCTTCTCCAAAAGCATCCAAACCCACACCTCTATTTCCCCACCTTTTTCCTGCACAGACCTCCAGCCATGCTGTGACAGGGTCTGTTTCTGGGTGGACGGTAGGCGGGAGGGTCATTTGGCTCAAATCCATTTTCACAGGAGGGCTCCCCAGGTGGTGCTGGTGGTAAAGAACCCGTCTGCCAGTGCAGGAGATATAAGAGATGAGGGTTCGATCCCTGGGCTGGGAGGATTCCCTGGAGGAGGGCATGGCAACCCACTCCAGTACTCTTGCCTGGAGAAACCTATGGACAGAGGAGCCTGGTGGGGTTGCAAAGAGTCAGACACGACTGAAGCGACTTAGCATGCACCATTTTCACAGAGAGTCTCAAAGTAAGACTTATGACATAATCTGCACATGAGGCTCTGCATAGAGTCTCAGAGATAAACCGACAGATGTACACATGCAATTTTACCTTAGGTTCTGTTGTGTGTGTGTGTGTGTGAGGCACGTGCACGTGCTCACATGCTCAGTCATGTCCAACTCTTTGTGACCCCATGAACTGTAGACCTACCAGCTGAGCCATCGGGGAAGCTCTAGGCCTTGTTACTAGACCATCTAAATTAATATATATTAAATAAATTCTGGTTTTTTGGTCATTGTAAATATAATGGTTTCTTTAAAGCACAATTTTCTAGCATTATATTAAAATAATTAATTGCTCAGTGAAGACATATTATAAAATGACCACAAAAGTTATCACTCTGTTAAGCATTTTTCCTTTTTCTGGGAAGGGTGGGGTTGGGATTCATTTCTTACCATGCAGAACTTTTTTTTCCCTTTAATGTCCTCACTTTTCTTGTCTCTGCTATGGATGTGACTTTCTCCCCTCCTTCCCCAAATAATCACCAAGATCCCCCTGCCAAGAGTTCTCTTCTTTCCTGCTAGGCTCAGCTGTCACCTCCCAACTTTCTTGGCCCTCCCATGACGGCTTAGCTCACTGAACTGCAGTGAAGAGCGCCAGCCCTTCTTTGGGCTTGGCATAATCACCTTGAATGTCATATTGTCTTTCTTCTTGTGCAGTCATGTCTTTCCAACTAAACTGAAAGCCAGGGCTGTACCCCACCCTCCCTTCTGGTATTCACAGCTCCCCTCTGTGCCCGGAGTCCCATCAGCCCCACAGTAAATGCCCCAGAAGCCCTTCTAAGGCTGCAGAGGTTCCAGCTCACCGGGCCTGATTGCGAACTCCTCTTAGGGAATGTCCTTTAGGATGGCCATTCTTAACCAGAGGTCCTTGGGTGGGCTTCAGGGATGGGGGCTCCATGAACCCTGCAAAACTGTGCAAAATCTTCTGTGCATGTGCAGTTTTATAACGAGAGTATTATAACTTTCGTCAGAATCTCAAAAGGACCTGTGACCTAAAAACATGAACTCCTGCCTGAGGTGACCGGTCAGTATCAGCACAGAAATGAATGGAAGAACTCAACGGCCTCATCCATAAACTAGGAGGAATGATGGGGGCCTGTATGGGAGGGGTCCTCAAGAAATAGCAACTGTTAGTATCCCTGACCTAGTCCCAGAAATGCCTTGCAGGGAGGAGTTCCCCCCATGCCTTAGTTCCGGAATTTCCAAACCTGGGTGTTATCAGAATCACCTGGGGGGCTTGAAACCTACAAATTCCTGTCCTTCATTCCAAGACCAAAAGCAGAGAGAGCCTCCAGGGGAGAGAAGGAGCTCTGCACCCTTATCAGCTCCTCCTGGTGCTTCTGAGGATCAGCCAGGTCTGGGGGTCTGCCCTTCCATGCTCCCCAGCCCTGCACCCCAGCCTCCACGAGGCAGCCTCAACCTGCCTCTCCTCATTCTGGGAAGTACACGTGTTTAAGGAAACTGTCCAAGCATCCAAGGGAACAGCAGGCTGCAAAGGTCTTTCAGAACAAGGAATGAAGTATCTTTATAATTATATCCAGGTCTATATTTAGACCCTGGCTCATATGACCTCTTGAACTTCAAATAAATACCTATCTTGTGCCTTGTTTAAACAGGTGTAACAATATCAGGGGATCCCAGATTCATCCAGGCAGGAAGGCAGCTCCCACAGCTGTCAGAAAGCACACTGCCCCTTCACTCCTCACAAGAGGAAAAGCTAATTATACTGTCATAGAGCAGAATAAATGTACAGTGTCTGCCCCCGAGCTCTCTGAACCACTCAGGGCTGCTCTCCCGGAAGGATTCAGGGCTGCTCGGTTGGTACATGCTCAGATGTGTTAGAAGCCAGTGCAGCAGGGTGATTTGGGGTTGGCGAGGTCTGCGGTCCCCAGAATGCTACACTCTCCACAAACACACACCCTCACACACACTCGTGCACACACACTCTTCTATGTGAAAGTACAACTCCCATGCATACGCATGGAACACTTACATACTCTCACACAAGCACACCCATGGACACTCACATTTTCTCTCTCTCTCTCTCTCTCACACACACACACACACACACACACACACACACAAACATACCTTCTCTGATGCTACAGCGCTTCACCCAAGCTTGAGGATTTACTTCCCCGGACCCTAGACTTCTGTCCCCTCTCCAAACGTCAGGGACTTTCCTGATTACAGCACTTAATAGTCAAGCACTTAGCCCTGATAAAGCATGTGTCCTGTCTGGGAACATCCCTCTCCCCCAGGGTCCTGGGCAGAGGGGGACGGCAGGGCAGCCTACGGCAGGCTCCACCTGCTCTTCCAAGGGGGGGTGCTCTGAATCCCCCGAGGCTTTGTCTCAGCAGAGCTAACATATCCAGACAAGCACACGTCATGGCGCCCGCATCCACACAGCTCGGGTCCGGCGGTGGTCCCCACTGACATTAGGGATCACCTGGGTGTGACCTGTGCCCTGACACCCCCGGCCCCGCCCTAAGGGGTGTGGCTCACGCGGCTGGGCGGGGCCCGACATGGACAGGGTTTTCTAGTTTCTTGGGTGGTTTCAATGTGCGGTCAGGATGGAGAATCACGGAATCTGGGCAAAGGGCACAGCAGCCAGATCACTTCCCGGTGCCTTCCTCACCCCTCCCCAAGGCGTGGGGCGTGGGGACAGCTGACAGAGGGCGAGGATCTGGTCAGGCGAGGGGAGCTCTGAGTCCCCTGCTCCTGCACGCGGAGATGAACTCAGAGTGTGAACTCACTCTGTGAGCCCATAAACCAGCACACAGACCTGAGCAGTAAGTGAACCTAAAGCCAGTGTTGGGTTAAGATGTCCTGATTATGCTTCTAGCCAAAGGCTCAACTCCCACTTTCTTTATGTTTGCAACTGAAGGCAGCTTTCCAAGCGGCAGCTTTGACTGTCATCTGCCACCTACTATGTCAGCAAAAGGCATTCCTCTGGCCAAAGGAGAGTGAGTACTCCTGTGGATGGAACACCATGGCACTGAAGAACAGTGGCTACTCTCTGAGAAGGGGCCTAGAGAGAAGTTGCAGGGAACAGCCAGGGCTTTGGAGGTGGTTGATGTAGAACCAGTATCCCTTCTTTCCGCCTATCAGCCCCTGGTGTGTGACCCAGGGGCAGGTGCTGTGCTATGCTGAGCCTCAGCCTCATCCTTGGTAAGAACTTACATAAGTTAATGGACAGTATTGGTTTTCTGATACCGTTGTAACAAATTACCACAAACTTAACGGCTTGTGTTTGTGTGTGCTAAGTCACCTCCATTGTGTCTGACTTTTTGCAACCCTATGGACTGTAGCCCACCAGGCTCCTCTGTTCGTGGGATTCTCCAGGCAAGGACACTGACGTGGGTTGCCATTTCCTTCTCCAGAGGATCTTCCCGACCCAGGGACTGAACCCATGTCTCTTATGTCTCCTGCGCTGGCAGGCAGGTTCTTTAACACTAGCACCCCCTGGGAAGCCCAGTGGCTTAAAGTCATGCACATGTTTTATCTGACAGTTCTGGAAGTCAGAAGTCTGCAGTGGGGCTTGCTGGGCTAAAATCAAGATGTCGGTAGGACTGTGTTCCTTCTGGAGGTTTTGGGAGAGGTTCCAACCCCGTGACTTCTCCATCTTCTAGAAGCTTCCAGCATTCTCTGGTTCTGGGGCTCTTCCTCCATCTTCAAGGCCAGCACTTTCCCACCTTCAAATCTCTCTCTGACTGGGTCTTTCAGTTTTGTGACCATCACTGCCGTTCTACTGGGCTCATCCAGACAATCCAGAACAATCTCCCCATCTCAAGATCCTTGGCTTAACCACATCTGTAAAGTCCCATTTCCTCTGTACATTCACAGGTTCTAGGGATTAGGAAGCGGGCCCTTTTGAAGGCAATTATTCTGCCTAATATATAGAAAGTGAAAAAGTGTCTGTCGCTCAGTCGTGTCCGACTCTTTGTGACCCCAGGGACTGTAGCCCACCAGGCTCCTCTGTCCATGGAATTCTCCAGGCAAGACTATTGGAGTGAGTGAACCATTCCCTTTGCCAGAGGATCTTTCTGACCCAGGAATGGAACTCAAGGCTCCTGCGTCGTAGGCAGATTTTTTACCTTCTGAGATACCAGGGAAGCTCATTATACAGGAAGAGCTTTGTCAGTTGTTAATTTTTTATGTTCTTAGGGTTTTTCTCCAACCTTTGATACATGCTCTCAGTTACCTGGTAGCAAATGCTGGCAGAAGGTTAAAAAAATTGCTGAGGGCTTCCCTGGTGGCGCAGTGGTAAAGAATCTATCTGCCTGCCAATGCGGGAGACACAGGTTTGATCCCTGACCCAGGAAGACTGCCCACGCAGCGAAACAGCTAAGCCCACGTGCCGCTGAGCCTATGCTCTAGAGCTGCAGCCCTCGAAGCCCTTGCATCCTGGAGCCAACTATTGAAATCCTTGCGCCCTAGAGCCAGCGCTGCACAACAAGAAAAGCCACCGCTGTAAGAAGCCCTAGCGCCGGAACTAGAGTAGCCCCGGCTTGGCGCAACTAGAGAAAGCCTGCGCTGCAAGAGCCTGCACAGCCAAGAACAAATAAACAAGTAAACAAATTTCTTTAAATTGCTGAAACAATTAAATTAGCATCACCAAAATATTCAGAAACTGCTATCAGGGACTTCAACAGTTTCTTTTGTGTGCGTGTGTGTGAACCTGTAACTCGTGGTTGTGATTTCAATGTATAGTTTGTGATTTCAGGGCAGAGTTTTTGCTTGTAAAATTACTCCTAGAACACTTGAGGGGACTGACTGATTGGCGACACGGTGTCCTGCAGAGACGACTCTGACTTGGCAGGCACTCTAACCTCTGACAAGTCTGAGGATGGCCCCAGGGCCTGCCAAGCTTATGACTTAACAAGATCACTCCTCTCCGGAGAGGGGACCATTGGCAAGCTCGGCCAGGAAGGCAAGACCAGAATTGAATATGCAGTGGAGCTCTTCTGGTCTTTAAGTGAGTTGAGAACTCAAATCTGGAGTTTGGATAGGAAACTGGGACTCAGTGGGAGGTCTGTGAGGGTGGAGGATGGGGTGCTTCCAGGCTTTCAAAACACAAAACAGGTGGTTTTCAGTGGTGCTAGCTGGCTGGGGGAGAGGAGAGGAGGGGTGAATACCAAGTAGGCAGGCTTCTGGAAGGGTGGGGCCCCAGGCTGGAGCCTGGGCCGGCTGCCTGAGAGTAGAGAGTGACAGGTGAGGGCTCTGAACCTCTGCGCTGGGGGGTCTCTGGGAAATCCCAGGACTGTCAAGAAGTTCAGGGAGGAACCTTGACCCCAGCCTGGGAAATGCTTTTTTTCAGGCTCAGAGATCATCGAGTAGGGAGTGCACAAAAGTGGGAACCCAACCAAACCAGAGGTTCACCGCCCCCTGCCCCCACCCCGCACAAAGAGGAGGACCAAGGAGCAGAGTGGTGGGAACCCGTGCTCCTAACGAAGCAGCAGTGACGTGGGCCACAAGGAAGCGGAAGGCGCGAGCCCCAGCCAGAGGCAGGCTCAGCCAAGTCAGACAGGCTTTAATTATTTTAGGGTCAGAAGTCTGTGCTGGGTAAACACGCCAGATGTTTATGCTTTTGTATATTTTGATTTCTTGTTTGCTTTACTTGTTGTTGATGATGTTGTTGTTTTAGTAAAACTCTAAATAAGAAAAGGGTAATGGAGTCCTAGCTTTTGTCTGGGAAGGCCCAGGGGAAGAATCAAGGAAAATCCTTGTGTAGCTGAGGCCCCTGGTGAGGTGAAGCCCAGAAACGAGACAAATCTCAACCCCAGAAGGGGCTGCTCTCGAATCTCCCGGGGAGTCTTTAATTAACTCTTCCACACGTGGCTTGAGTGAGGGAAATGGTGACTCGGTGGGCATGGGACAGCAAGAGCAGGCACCAAAGCGGACAGCTAGCCACGTCCCATCCCACTGACACAGAAGGCCAGCCAGACAACAGTGCTTTTGTTAAGTAGCTTGGCCAACAGCGCAAAATGCCTCCTGGCTCACCAAGGGCCGAGGCTGCCCATTTGCCCTTACCCTCCCTAGCTCTTATACAAACAACAGAATGAATAGAAATCTTCATTTCTCCCAACAGACCTGCCTGACACCAATTAACACTCCTCAAAGAAACTCTAAGATGTCTTCAACGCGAAGACTGGGATGTGTTCTCTGAACGACTGTTCTCACACCCTGCAAGGCAACCAGGCTCAAGATGGCAAACGGCGACACTGGTTAAGCGGTCCTGCAGGCAAGAGGTAAATCTGCGCACAGAGCATGGTCCAAGGGCCCCCATTCCCTTCCTACTCCATCAGACCATCAAAACCTCTCAGTCAGGCGTGTAGCAAATGGGTGTCCTAGGACTGGCCACTGAACGATAGTGCCAGAACACAAATTCCAACATCTTGTCCAGAGAGTACCCCCACTGATCACATTAGAGGCGAGCAGGGGAGCAACAGTGGGGAGAAGGGGTGGGTAATTTATTCAGGAGCTGGAAGCTGAGAAACAGATTTGGTAAGCAAATACTTCAAAGCCCACTAGAGAACTCCCATAAAACACAGGCCCTCTGAAGCAACCCAGGAGTGATTTAAATCCACTTGGAATTTCAAGGGGGGAGTAAGACTTATCAACTCTGTTCAGAGCCTCATGAATAATCTCACCTGACATGGGACACTGAACCAGCAGAAATCTAGGATGTACAAAGGAAAACAGGCTTCCCACTAACCTTTGTTACTCAAGTCTTATTCCTAAGTGGGAAACCAGGGTGAGAGAAGCCCAGACAGGAAGCTCACCGTGTTCAGACACATTATATTTTGTCCTTGTGAGAGAAGTCTTAGATGGGAAACATTTTTTGGCAACCAAAACTGGGCTGGCTGGATCGGCTAAGGGAAAAGGGTGTGCACCCACGTCCTTCGGGATGTGGAAGTCGTTTGCAACTCTCTCTAGGCTAGCAGAGGCAGTGAGTGGGAAGGGGGCTTACCATTAAATAAATACCTAAGCCCTGATCTGCAAAGGCGCCGGCTGTCCTAGTTCCTCCTGTCGCGCTAAACACAGGTTGCACCCGCCCCCATCTCCTACCTCCACGCCGCAGATCCACTGTGCTCCTGCGATAGAGGATCAAGTTATTGTCAACTAGGTGGCCACCCTGGCGCGGGGAGAGGGTTCCCCCGCTTGTCCTCATTGTTCTGGATGGAAGGAGCATGCGGGACGGTTGCCGGAACCTTCTCGAAGATCTCAGGGGGCCTGGGTCCCGCGGGAATCCCTTCTGTCCCCTTCAGAGCACAGCCTTTCCGCCCGGTGGCCGCCGTCGAGGTGGCAGCGGCGGCGGTGACTCGGGCAGGCCAGGGCCAAGGAGCGGCCGCCTGCTCTGCCCGCGATGGCCGCAGGGGGGCAGGACAGAGAGACCGCGGGCACGGGCCGCCGCGGAGCCCGGGCCGCCGCGGAGCCCGGGCGCGCGCCGAGTGCGGGACGCGCGGAGATGGCGCGCGCGCTCGGGCTCTGAGCCCTGGGAGTGACCGCGCTCCGCAGCGACCGGCCCGGCGCTGGCAGACGCTAGGGAGTGAGGTGGCTGGGACGGCCGAGGGGTCCCGCCGCCCCGGGAGCCGGGGGACAGTCACCGCTGCCTCTGACCGGAAGGCTGCCCTGGGGAGGAAGGTGGCCAGCGTCGCCCTGCATCCCTCTCTGCTCAGAGCCGAACCGCCTTCCTGGCATCTGATGACCGCGTATGCCCCCCGCCTCCAGGCCCCGTTTTGCAGAAACAGAGGCCTGGAGGTGACATGAGTCTAAAGGACATAGTTTAGACCATAAATCAGTTCTGCTAATCCTGAGCTCTGTGGTCCAGAAAGTTTAAATTCAGGAGGCAGCTTTTCATATCTAATTGCATGGACTCCCATTTCTTTTCCTGTTTTCCCTGACCGTGGCCCCTCCCCGTCAGCTCTCTTCTTTTTTAGCACAATTTCCATCATTCACACCAAGAACTTCAGGTCAGCCCAGTTCTCTTCCCTTCATCAATTCGACTCCATTTCCCTTCATCAAATCATCTCTATTTCTCTTTTTCTTCCTGCTTCCAAATGTATTCCTAACTCGTTTGAGCCAGCACAGCCAAAAGTACTAGTCCAGAGAGCTCCAACACAAATGGAAATGGCCTTGGAAAGGAAGGCAGGGGAACAGTAAGCCCATCAAAAATCAAATTGCATCTTTGTGGGTACTGAGAAGGCATTAAATTGTTCAATAAAATATTCTCGTCTTAAAATAAAAACTTTATCCTAAAATGACTGCATTGGTTTGTTTCACTGATATTTATTTTGGAACGCCAGATATCTTTACAGACCGTGTAAACTTTTTATGTTCATTGAAAGTAGATCTGGATTCGAAAGGGTGGCGAAACCCTGCAGTTCTGATATTAATGAACTGTCGAGCTAGAAATAATAAGCACGGGAGGTGCTAGAAGGCTAAAGTGAAGGCCAGTGGGATTTACAAAGGAGTCCTAGAAACAGAATCTTTGTCTTCTTCCTTCCTCATCCTGTGAGTAAATAGTCTTCCGCAGAGGAGAGTCCTTGAGTCAGTCCACTGCCTTGGGGCTATAAACCCAGAAAGGAGCCTTCTGATTACAGCCTGGTCTTGTTCATCTTGGGTGAACACACAGCTGCTCAAACTGGGCAAAGAGCAGTGATTGGAGGGTGGCGGCTTTACAGAGTAGAACTGCTTGGCTCTTTCTGGAAACCACCCCAGGCCTCCCAGGGCAAGGCTCCGGGCTGCTCCTTTCTTCTGCTAGGACTCTGGCACCTTCTAATTCCTCGGCGTCTGCTTTTCTAGCTTGGCAGTGGTCCAGGCCCCTGATTTTCCACTCTTCTTTCTGCTGACTTTTTTCCTGGCGGTTTGGCAGATTCATTAACATCTCCATCACACTGTAGGCAGGAGAACGGGGAGCTTAGAACTCCAGGCAGTCTTACACTTCTTAATGGTCCTCCTAGTGCTGGGCTTGGTGGGAAAAGAGCCATGCTGTTGGCTAAAATGGGATTTTGGGATTATCTATGGATTTAATCTAGACTTCTCACATCTACCATTTCCACAAATAATTAGAGATTACTAGATACATTTAGAAGTTGCATTAGCCTTAAAGAATTTGGAGAAAATCTAAATAGGCTTAAAAACCATCTTGGAGTCCAGAAATGTTAAGCTCTGTGCTCCAGATAATTAACATTTTTAAGTACCACCCTGCTCCCCTGAGCTAAAATCTTTCCTAGGTAACTTAATTTACTTAACATATTTTAAATCTGATGTATTTTGCAAGAAGGGTGAGCTGAATAGGAAAGCAGTGAGTGCAGTACAGCTGTGTTAAGAGAAAGAAGACCGGCAGCATTGGCAACTGGCAACTTCTCTGTTTTCCAAAGATGTATGCTGATCCCAGAGGTTTGAGAAGAGTTTTTATTATTAACATGTGTGAGAGACCAGCAGGTGGAGGGCAGTTCCTAGGGCCATGCCCTCTCTGTGAATATGAGTGCACGAACTCTCCGCCTGGTGAACACACTGGCCAGCAAGTAGGTGATGCTTATAAAGGGAGCACAGCCCTTCCTCGGGCTCAGAGGGCTCCTTCCAGAGAGCTTGAGTGGAGGCAGCGGCATTCTTTTGATTATTCTCTTCCCAGTGGGAGTCCTACATTAGCACCGACATGAAAATGGCATCCCATTACTGTAGGATGGTTGAGAATATGATGATAACCTTAACGTGTGCCTCTGTAGTATTTGACAGTTTTCAAGGCAATTTCATATGTTATCTTTTTAATAACTGTGAGGTAAGAAAGACAAATATTATCATCTCCATTTCTTTCTGATGAGGAGACTTAGCCACAGTCTAAGAAAGCTAGTAAAAAAAAAAAAATTGCAAAGTATAATTAGAACCCAGGCCTTCTGACACCTCCCTCCACATACTTAAAGTTTTGTAATAAAATATCATAGCTTCTCATTTGACTACATTACCGTGCCTGCTATATGTTCTTTAAATGTCCACTACATGCAAGCATGCTAATTTCATACCAGTTAAATTATGCAAATTACACTCATGAAAAAATTGTGTGTCATTTTTAACACTGCATCTCTTTCAGAATACTATTATTGTAATACTTCCCACTAATTGTATTTCTTCTCCCTAATAATCAGTAAGGAGTTAATCTAGCCGTGTTGGATAATTTCCTGAAGTCACTTAAAGTCACTTGTAAAATATCACCTGGTATTCACTTTATCCCATGGATTTTCTTCTCCATCACTAGAATCGCGTGCATACTGAGATAATCCTCAAAGACATGGGTCAAGATCACAAACTACTGAAAAATCTATGACATAAATAGAATGTTTAGTGTATATATAACAACTATAAATTTTTATATCTATATTTTTAGAAAGATTGATAAAAAAAATTCTCTGATATAACCCACAAGGAGATAGTCCAATTCATGCTCAAAAAAGCATTTCAGCTTTTTTCCATCAGTGCCATTCACAGTTTAGAAGACCAACTTTGCAGGGAACTCCCCAAAGTATTCTGGAGAAGGCAATGGCACCCCACTCCAGTACTCTTGCCTGGAAAATCCCATGGACAGAGGAGCCTGGTAGGCTGCAGTCCATGGGGTCGCTAAGAGTCGGACGCGACTGAGCGACTTCACTGTCACTTTGCACTTTCATGCACTGGAGAAGGAAATGGCAACCCACTCCAGTGTTCTTGCTTGGATAATCCCAGGGATAGGGGAGCCTGGTGGGCTGCCGTCTGTGGGGTCGCACAGAGTCGGACACGACTGAAGCGACTTAGCAGCAGCAGCAGCCCCAAAGTATTCCCTTAAACCTCTGCCAACCTAGTGGGAGAAGGAGTGAAGATATTACATAAATATCTCCATCAAGGTCTTGGATAGAGTTGCATAATGGCCGTATATGGTGAAAGGTAGATTTTCTCTTGTGACTGCATTCTTGGGATATGTTAAAATGCATATGTCTCCATTTCTGCTCCCAAGAAGCTGGTGCACAGATGTTTGGTACTGGGGTGGTGGAAGCACTGCTGTCTACAGTTTACACGCTGTCCAATAAGCCTCTAGAATGTGCTTAAAAGGCAGTGTTCAAAATGAGGCCCCTAACACTCTTTGACGTAATTGTCTTTCTTTGGAGTCACATCTTGAAGAAAAGCATGAGGATTTGGAAAGGGAATTAATTTTCTCAACTAGACGTACTATTTTCTCCCTACACTTCATAGTAATCCTTTAAACTCAAAAAATTCAGCTAATTATGGATTTCTACCTGAATAACGCTGCCATCTGAGTGGCTGCCCGTCACTGTTTCTGGTTTCTGACCCCCTGTCAGGCCGATTCTGCCTGATTTCACTCATGTGCTGCTGCTTTTTATAATCTGAACATTATTTCCACTCAGATGTCTTCAACCTTGCAGAGAACCTAAGAATTTGAAAAGCGCCGGGGCAGAGGGCAGTGGGGGGGGGCTTGTAACTGTTTTTTGGATAATGATCATTTTGAGTTATCCTAATTTTTTTGCTGCAAAACCATACTCTGAGAAAAACATTTGAAAAAATAAACAAAAGTCTTAGTTTAAAACTAAATACTCTAACTTATATTTTAAAAATAGAGATTAGGCAGTCTTTCTGGTAATTATGATTTCCCCTTTTTTTCTATGCTCAATAAATTCTATTACAATATTTTGAAATGTAGGACGTTGAATCTAGGGCATTAAAGAAGTTAAAAGGATTTGAGGGGATTTTAAAAGATCCAGCTTCCTAATATGTAAAATGGAACCAGGAAAGACTTCACGGTGTTTAATATGTTTTTCTCTATCTTCTAAACGCAGTAATCTCTAACCACCACTTGATCACTGGAGATTTATATTCACAATAATTTATGTCAACTTATATCTGGGACTCTTTTTTTTTTTAAACAACATTTGGCAGCCAACTTCTAGTGGAAACGAGAATGTTTCACATTAGTCAGCAGCCCTCTTAAATTATTTCGTGAAATAATTTACAGTGGATTACAAATTCTTATATGGCATTTAAAGTTAATGATTAGGTAGAGAGATACATCAAAAATGTGATTAGTCACATATGTACCTGACTTGCATGGTTTTAACTCTATGTGTGTTTTATAAGAATTGCTTTTTAAAAAGATATTTGGGGGCTTGTATATTTTATGTTTTTTAAATTTTTAAAGGAAAAGAAAAATAGATGTGCATGCTCTTATAAACACTCTTCTCTAATTAAATGTCCATAACATTATTTTCTACTTCACCATGGCCATTTATGGCATACGTACTGGTGTGTGGTCTGAAACTACAAGAACTGACCTTGTTAAAGATCTCTTCCATCATCACTTGAAGTCAAGATTTACAAATACTAATAAAATATGAGATTTTCCATGAAAACTGTAATGTCTCTTTTTCATTGCAAAGAATCAGTAATGAAGTGATGTACCCCAACAGAACAAGAAATGAAATGAAACCCAGAGTTCCTCCTGCTAATATGTGAATGTATGTTTATAAAAGTGTGTTAGTTGTTCAGTTGTATCCAACTCTTTGTGACCCCATGACTGTAGCCCACCAGGCTCTTCTGTCTATGGGATTTCCCAAGCAAGAATACTGGAGTGGATTGCCATTCCCTTCTTCAGGGGAACTTCTTGACTCAGGGAATGAACTGACATACCCCAACAGAGCAAGAAACGAAATGAAACCCAGAGTTCCTCCTGCTAATCTGAGAATGAACTAGTTTCAACTCATTTTCATTCTTCTACATAGTTATGGTTAAGACTTTTAGAAATTTCTTTGTTCAGTTGTTTTTTTTTTTTAAATCACCCAGGAAAGTAAGATGTGGAAGAATGGCTGTGAAGCTGGTTGAAATTTTACTCTTTTGTATCTCAGATATTTTTTTTTCTCTTCCTCTCTCTTTCTATTTAAGAGTGGTTTTCTTAACTATTTATGATTCATTTCATGAAAGCCTAGGTTTTCTCTGAGGGTACTAAAAAGTCTTAAAGTGATTTTAGAGACTAGCAGCAACAAGGAACTATTTTCCTTCATCCTTAAAGTCATTGTCAATAGCCTACAACCTGCAATAAACTGTTAAAAAAGGAATTTATGGGGGCTGTATTATCCTCCTGAAATAATGTTGTTACAAGTCCTCCCTTGTCAGTCATCTGCAGGATTCATGTGCTTGATCTCAAACAAAGGGAGTGTCTGGATCCACACAGAGGCTCATGGCAAATTACCCAGGGATGGCCTGACTTGATAGGCCTGATGCCCTCCGTCACCTTTTCAAAGAAACAGAGTAATAGCCACACGTGTGTTTTATCCCGAGGGCACTAAAAGGTACCTGTTTGTAAGGCAGGGTCAGAATTACAGAATTAGAAAAATATTTGCATGCCTGATAACAGCAGATTATGTGGGAGTGTCTGGGGGGCATTGGGGGAGTCTTAAGCAGGACTTTAGAAAGACAACCACAAGCATCCTATACATACTTAGAGCTGCACATCAACTCTTCTTTCACTAAGTTTTTCCTCCACCTCTCCTTGTCCCACGAGCATGTTGCTTTGCTAAAGCTGGGTCAGTGAGGCAAGCCCCTTGGGGAGAGAGGAGGAGAGAGCATTCTATGTGCTGCTGAGTGTGGTGTAGATGGGGAAGTGGAGGCAGCAAATGGCAGAAGGGACAGAATTAGTCACCAGTGGCTGGATTAGCCTGAAGGTGCAGGATCACTGAAGGCAGACGGCCCACCTTGGAGAGACAGCTATAGAGAATGAAGAACGAGACTGTGTGCGGCGAAGGCTGCGAAGTGGTCAAGGAGGTGGATAGAGAGGAAGAGGGAGGAAGGGGAGGAAAGAGGAGGCAAAGGCATGAAAATGGTTTGATTGGATTCCAAGAGCTGAAGATAGAAAGTTCCACGTTCTAAACCTTAATAATATAAATCACCATTCCCTGAAGACAGTAATAGAATTTCACTGGTAAAATAATGGCTTTCTTAAAAAAAAAAAAAATTATGTTGTCCCTTAATATGTGAAAAAAAAAAAGAAAAAGGCTTTCCAAGGTTTGGGTGTATAGTGCTTAATAGTCGATGCTAAAGCAAAGGAAATTGGTTTGACAATGAGAATAAAAATGAGAAACTAAGAACCATCACTCCTAGGACATTAATTTACATAAGCCTACTCTAACGTGCTGCTCATTACTTGGTTTAGGAAGTTATCAGAAGCATATGTTGAGTATGTTTTGAAATCCAGCTTGCTTCCTTCTGTGAAGCAATGTCTGGAGTTAGTGCCTATGGAAAACAGAATAGCACACAGACGGCTTTAATCCCATTATTTTGGAAACTTAGGAAAGCTTCGGTATCATTTAAGATGGTTGACTTTCTTATGTTGTGTACTTAGACAAACATTAATGACTTTATTTAGGAAAAACTTACATACATTTAGAAAACTGAAAATCAAAATCTAGAATTCAAATTGTCACTGAATATAAAACTCGAATTTGTAATAGTCTCCATATAAGTGACATCTGTTACCATTTCCTCAGAGGATTACCTCTAAGGTTTAGCAAGAGCTTTCTAAAACTCATCTCCAGAGGAAACTCTAAACTCTGCTAAAATATTGTTACACAAATTCATAAATGAAAGACCTAATAAAATAAATATTGGGAAAGAACAAATATTTACCATCTGCCAAAATAATTCTACTTTATATTAATAAGCTGTTTAGTTTTTTTTGTTCAAAATTACAGAGTAGCCACTACTAACTAACCTTTATAAAATAATAGCTTGTGTAAGAGTCCCTACCCTTCACTTAATCACCCAATAAGTCCAAGCTGGAATATTTTCAGCAACATTTATCAGACATCACTTTTACGTGATTGAAACTAAGAGTGACAGTCTTTTAGTAGACTATCTGCTTTTTGTCAAAATATTGCTCGAGAAATCATCCCCCTTTGAAGTGCCATGTATTACATCTGCAATCATGCTGTCAAATAAAATGTATTTAAGACAAAAGGAAGATAATTTCTTAATTAAGTGTAACAAAAAAGCACAGAAGACTATGTTCATTCTAGTCCTAGAATTATCTGTAAATTACCAGAGTAGAGGAAACTCAAATCAGGGGCCTTCTGGTCAAAAGATGGAAAAACCACTGAAAACTTAGGAGAACTTGTCATTGTACGAGAAAAAGAAAATACAATCAAAATACAATTTTCTAAAATGTGTTCCTAATTAGCACCTTGGCTCTCTGTGGTTCTGTAAATATAAATAAATAGAAAGCTAAGACCTTCATTTCTTCTTGACTTCAAGCTTAGTTACAACAGTCCTAAATGAAAACAGTTTTCTGGTATTGTCGATGTCAAGGGAGGTGAAGAAAAGAGATGCAAGAATTCTAGGAAAGGCTGTGGAGGGTGGCAAATGATGGTGGGAGAAGTTATGGGTGTGTTGGGGAGTGTGGCTTTGCCTCAGCCTGCCCCTCATCCTGACCCACTGACCACTCTTTGCTAAGAGACCATTTGGGACAAGTAGAGCTGCTAATGTGGGTTATTACCCAAAACACCAGTGCTACCAGCAATGCTGCTGTTACCCCTTGGTGGCAATAAAACGCTGAAATGAGCAGTTGTTGAACCATAAAATGTTAGGGCTGGAAGAAATATTAAAATGGGTCTCTCTGGATACAGGGTCCAACTGATTGGGGGGCTAAACTCAGAACAGAGTGCTCTTGACCCTCAAGCCACAGGCACTTTAATATGTAAATATCAGAAATTGGCTTAGTCAAGGAGTTAGAGGTTATAACATATTTGGTAGGATTTATATGGCACCCCACTCCAGTACTCTTGCCTGGAAAATCCCAAGGACAGGGGAGCCTGGTGGGCTGCCGCCTATGGGGTCGCACAGAGTTGGACACGACTGAAGCGACTTAGCAGCAGCAGCAGCAGCATACAGCAGGAGAAGGGGGCGACAGAGGATGAGATGGTCGGATGACATCATTGACTCCGTGGACACGAGTTTGAGCAAACTCCAGGAAATAGTGACGGACAGGGAAGCCTGGCATGCTGCAGTCCATGGAGTCACAGTCAGACACAACTGAGTGACTGGGCAACAACAACAGCAACATCCAAGTATTTCATAGTTGTCTATACTATAAATTTGAGTCCAGCTCCCTAGAATCTCAAATTAAACCCGGAGCACCTTTGCCTCATCTGAGGCCACAAAAAAATAACGTGAACCACACAAATGATTTAAAAGTTTCTAGTAGTTACATTTTCAAAAGTGAAAAGAAAGCAGTGAAATTAATTTAAATAATAGTATATTATTGGGCTTCCCAGGTGGTGCTAGTGGTAAAGAACCCACCTGCCAATGCAGGAGATTTAAGACACAGGGTTTGATCCCTGGGTCAGGAAGATCCCCTAGAGGAGGAAATGGCAACCCACTCCAGTATTCTTTTCTGCAGAATCCCTCGGACAGCGAAGCCTGGTGGGGCTTCGGTCCACAGGGTCGCACAGAGTCTGACGCAACTGAATTGAGTTAGCACAGCACAGCATGGCACCAAATAACCCCAAAACTTAGTTTAAAAATCACATGTAGACTCAGCAACAACAAAATTGCTGCTCACTTGCTCTGGGTCAGCTTGTATAGCAGCTTAGCTGGATGGTGCTGGCTCTGGGCTTCCCCTGAGTGTGCAGTCAAGCTAGTGGTCTTGCTACATCATCTAAAGCACTGACCGGGACAGGAGGGTCCACTTCCTAGCAAGGCCGTGGCCAGCAGCTGGATTTTCCAGGGCCTCTCTTCTCCATCTGGCATCTTCAGCACGAGAGTCTGTTCTTCACTGATAACTGGGCTCTGAGGGAGAGAGAGAGAGACAGGGAGGGAGCAAGCTAACAAGGAAGAGACAGAGAACCCAAGAAAGGTGCTGTAGTCTTTCTTGTTGTGATCTATCACTCCTGCCAAATTCTATGCATTAGAATTGAGCCGGTAAGTCCAGCCTACTTTCTAGGAGAGGGGATTACATATGGGTATGAAGAGCAGGGCTTCCCTGGTAGCTCAGCTGGTAAAGAATCTGCCTGCAATGCAGGAGACCACAAGAGTGACCTGGGTTCCGTCCCTGGGTTAGGAAGATCCCCTGGAGAAGGGAACAGCTACGCATTCCAGTATTCTGGCCTGGAGAATTCCATGGACAGAGGAGCCTGGCAGGCTACAGTCCATGGGGTCACAAATAGTTGGACACAACTGAGCAACTTTCACTTTCACTTTCATGATTAGCAGGAGGCTGGGATCATTAGCAGTCACCTTAGAAGCGCTATCACAAATATATTTTACCCCAACATGTCTAAAGTACTATTTCATATACACTCAGTGTAAAATGATGGAGATGTTGTACATTCTTTTCTTTCATACTAAGCTGTGAAAATCCAGTACATGTTTTATGCTTATGGTACG
This sequence comes from Oryx dammah, assembly GCF_014754425.2. Taxonomy (NCBI): domain Eukaryota; kingdom Metazoa; phylum Chordata; class Mammalia; order Artiodactyla; family Bovidae; genus Oryx; species Oryx dammah. The sequence goes on from NW_024070204.1 coordinate 62,879,977, forward strand.
TATCAACTTGGACAAGGTATGCCTGAAGCAGCAGTATTCACATGTGGCCAGAGGTGACTGTATGACAGTCCGCATCTAGGTGCTCTGAAGCGACCTGAAGACCCAAAGACCCTAACTCAGGGGCTCTTCCTTAAACAGGAACTTAAATGATTTTAGTCATCCATCAGACATGTATCAAGTGCCTGCCACGGTGCAAAATGTGGGGAAGCCCAAATCAGTAACTGCCCGAAAGGAACTCAGCCAGTCAAGTAAGAATTTAAATCTTGAATCTACAGCAACCATGCTGGACCTACCTCAGAGAGCTCTAGCCTGTGAAGGGTTCTGGAACAAAGCAGAGCTCAGACTCTCCACAGTCCTGGGAAAGGTGAGTGACCCAGTGTCTATCTGGCCCAGCCAGAGCCTCCAACAATGACCACACACATCATTTAGTCCTAGGTCCAACCTGAGGCCATGTCCCCAGGCCTGAGCTGGAGCCCATATGTTGGCCTGAAATCTGATTTGCCTTGGATATGGAACAAGTTAAATATTTGTTTAACTCAGTACATTGTACTTGCCACTATTCTCCACAAGCAGGGCCTATAAGAGGAGAAAGATGTAGGGAGTACCTGAACTCTTTCAGACTTCTTCAGTGCTTTGGAGAGGGCTCTGTAGAAATGCTGGTACATCTCCTGATTGCACCAAGCTTCATATAAATGTGACTAATCTATGTCAAGAAAAAAATGTCCATAATTATTTTACCATCAATGAATCAGGGAGAATTATTTTTAGTGTATTCTCTGCCCTAACTCTGATAGTGCAAATTTCTTTGCTTTTGCAGAATGTACATGTGTGTTTGACTTGCATCTTTTCACATGAAGTATGTGCTGAAGTGTATTTGTGGTAAGTTATAAGCATTTTGAGAGTATAACTCCATGTAGCCAGGGCCTAATAGAAGAACTTCCCATCCCCCCACATAGCACTTAAATGTTATTTATTCATGGTGATACACCTGGCAGTCCAGTTTTAAAATTCCACATTTCATTTGGGGAAAATGCAGTATACTTTTCATTAGCAGTAGAGGAAAACAGCTTCTGGTTTTCTACCAATGTAAACACTAGTAATTTATGTTATTCATTTTATTTTCCTTCAAGTTTTATTGTAATATAATTGACATAAAGCACTGTACAAGTTTAAGGTGTAGAACATAATGATTTGACTTAACACATATCATGAAATGATATACCACAATAAATTGAGTGAACATTCATCTCAAATAGATACAAAATTAAAGAAACAGAAAACACTTTCTTTCCTTTTCATATATAACATGTAGCAGTATTAATTATATTTATCATGTTGTATAACACATTACATCCCCAGTACTTATTTATTTTATAACTGGAAGCTTGTACATTTTGACTCTCTACATCCAGTTTCCTCTTTCTGCAACCCCAACCTCTGATAACCTTAAATCTGATCTCTTTTTCTATGAGTTTGTTTGTTTTTGAAGTATAATTGATCTCAAAACTATGTTAGTTTCTGATACACAGTATAGTGAATTCCGTATTTCTATATATTTCAAAAGGATCACCACGATATCTAGTTACCATCTGTCACTATACAAACATATTATGTAATTATTGACTATACTCCCCACACTGTATATGTCATACCAGTGACTCATTTACTTTGCAAAGAACTTTGTATTGTTTAATCTCCCTCCTCTATTCCTCTTCTTCCTCCATAGCCCTCCCCTCTGGCAACTAACTGCTTCTTCTCTGAATCTATGACACTGTTTCTGCTTTGGTGTATTCATGTTTTCTAGATTCCACATATAAGTGAAATCATACATTCATCTTTCTCTTTGTGACTTGTTTCACTTAGCATGTGTGTGTGCTAAGTCACTTCAGTTGTGTCCAACTCTTTGCGACTCTATAGACTATGGTCTCACTTAGCATAATACCCTCTGCTGCTGCTGCTGCTGCTGCTAAGTCGCTTCAGTCATGTCCAACTCTGTGCAAACCCAGAGACAGCAGCCCACCAGGCTCCCCCGTCCCTGGAATTCTCCAGGCAAGAACACTGGAGTGGGTTGCCATTTCCTTCTCCAATGCATGAAAGTGAAAAGTGAAAGTGAAGTCGATCAGTCGTGTCCGACTCCTAGCGACCCCATGGACTGCAGCCTATCAGGCTCCTCTGTCCATGGGATTTTCCAGGCAAGAGTGCTGGAGTGGGGTGCCATCTACTCTTATTGTTAAAAATCGCAAGTTTCCATTCTTTTTTGTGGCTGAGTAATATTCCATCATGTGTGTGTGTCTATCTATATATGGGGGAATAGATATAGAGGTAGATAGGTCTCACATCTTCTTTATCCATTCATCTGTCGATGCATATTTACGTTGTTTGCATATCTTGGCTTTTGTATTTAGTGCTGCAATAGGGGTACAACTATCTTTTCTAATTAGTGTTTTCATTTTCTTCATATAAATGTCCAGGAATGGAATTGCTGGACTGTGTGGTAGCTCTACTTTTAGTTTTTTAAGGAATCTCCATACTGTTTTTCATAGCAACTGCACCAGTTTATATTCCCACCAACAGTGCATGAGGGTTAGTAGTCATTTATTTTAAAGTTAGAGGAAAACCCATGCCTGTCTCAATGGGAAGAAATCAATTTCGTTCAGCTGGTGTCTGGAAAAATGATCTTGAACAGCTTATTTTTTTGTCTTCATAAAATTATTGTTTAGAAAAAATAAAACTGAAGACAGTCTCAAGTAAAGGACACAAATAAAACAATATACTTCTTACATACAAAGCCCTCCTTCAAATTTTTATCATATATGCATAAACTGTTTCATCCATGTTATAGTAGTTGCATCTTTAAAATAATAAGATGTCTTTGTTCCATGTGGACACAATTAAAAAAAAACATGATGATACATTTCCTTTCTGTGTTTAATAATGTCAAGATTTTGGTTGAGCTGCCATAGGCTAGGGCTCAACCATACAACCTGGAAAAACATTCAGGGCATCTGGAACATAGAAAAATCCCCAAAGCTGTTTGGCTGGAATTTGAATGGTGAAATTAAAGCTTCTGTTCTGTGTAAATCTGTCCAGATTTAGTGTTTTACAGCATCAGATACTGCTCTGGGAGCCAAGAACTGACTGTGTCTAAGGCTCCCTCCAAGAAAAGGAGCCCCTATGCCCTGAAGTGAGGTTATATTAGAGAAAAAAAGAATTGCAAGCATTCCATTGTAAATACGATTTATGTTAATAAATGATATCTTTTCATGTGTAGAATGATTACATTCTAAAAGTACAGTTTGCTCCTGTTTTAAATAAAAAGTAAAAGAAAATAGTATTTTAATTGGCCTTTGAGAAGACCAGCATTCTCAGGCATGACATATGTGATGGGATACATGACTGTATTTTCACAGTTTTAGAATGCAAATTTGAGTCCACAGTATATACTCCAATATACACGTATCTATATATCAGCGGATGCACATACTGCATGCATGTAATGTGCACAGAACAATGGCTTTTTAAAAATCTGTATTTTGTATTTTAAAATTATAGATTTTCTTATCATTAATTCTAACATCCCACAAAACACGTTTCATTCCTGTAGTAGCGCAGGCAATGTGAAGGTAATATGCAGCTCTTTGGAGAAAGAGGAAGACTCGAACGTGGGTAACATCTTTTACCCTTTCCATTTGAACTTGGGTTTGCTTCTTAAAAGGAGAAGCGGGGTGGGCGAGTGCCAGCCATCGCCCAGGTCTCGGTTCCTCGGAGGGTTTCCCTGGCCTAGTTTGGCGGAAAGGGGGTCTTCCCAGCCCTGAAAGCTCTTCCTGTTCGCTGCCCTCTACCCTCACCACCGGGCCCACCTCGCCGCACGAATGCGGAGACGCCGGCCCTCCTCTGGGTCGTGAGCCCATGGCTTCCGGCGCCCTCCCGCCGGGAGCTCACCGGACTCGCGGGCTCCCTGGACCTGCGTGGCGCCCCTCTCCCGGGGACTCGCGCGGCAACCGCAGCGCGTCGCGAGCCACGCTGGGAGACCCGGGGTGCGCGGCGGCCTTCGGGGCGATCCGCAAGGCCCGAGTCGCCCTGCGCTCCCGGCTCGCGGGGTCAGAACGGGGGGTGGGGGGGGCTCGTCGAAGCCTCGGGGGCTCTACACGGGAGAGGCGCTCCACGACCAGGTCTCCCCGCTCAGACCTTCCACGGGACCTCCTTTAAGTCTCCCAAACTCCTAGGGATATTCGTAAATTACGCCGAAATCCCTCACCGCCCAAGCCGAGTCCACGCGGACCCCACGCCTCGTAGAACCGGCGGGCGTCCACGCTGGTCAGAGCGGTCTGGTGGCTTCCCCAGCGGGGACTTACTTGAGGGGTAAATATATTTTTTAAACTCCAAAGCGAATTTATCATCAAATTTAGGAGGCTTAAACTTCACTTGCAGATCCCTTCCAAATCCCTGAGAAGGCCGCTAGCAACTTTGGATTCCGAATTGTGATCTTTATCTAACTCACCCTCCCAACCCCCGCCCGGTCCAAGCTCAGACCCACACCTCTCCGGGCGGCCCTCCTGCCTGGCCCCTGCGGCCGCCTCGGGCGAGGACCGGCCTTCCTCCTGCTTCAGGCCCTTGGTTTCCAGGCTGTTTGGGGTGCGGCCCCGCAGGCGTGAAGTGTGGAGGAACTCCCCAACGCCAAACTGATGTTTGCGGGGCACCGCTTCAGATTCTGACGTCATTTTCACACCTTTTTTTCGGTCTCGCCTGTTTTGAGCCCACCAAGGGAACAGGCCCACAAGGGAGCTTTAGCCGAAGTGTAATTCCGAGGAAGTATAGATTCGATGGAATTTCTCATTTTCCTCAGAATCTATTTTTTGTTTGTGTTTTTCTTCTTCTTGGTATCATAATTTCATCTCTTGGCCAAAGTTCTGAAGTTGAATATTAAATTTCATGGGTTTTATATGTTGTTGAAACCAGTATGGCGTGATGAAATATATGCAGTATTAAATCTCAAAAAACAAAGCAAATCAAAACCTCAAACCAAAGCCTTCTCTTTAGGGCAGCCTGATGAAGCAGCTGGAGAGAGAAGAGGAAGGATTTCGGAATCAGGAGAAAGGAGCAGAAAGGTCTCCCCAGCTGTCATCAAGAGTATTCTCCCCTTCCCCCAGAACAAATAAATAAAGCGTTGCTTGCCTCTAAACCTGAAGACTAATCTGAAAAGTGTGCCCTTGTCTGAAAATTCAGATAGCATCACCCATTTCTACAGAAGGAAGCTTCACAAAGCAAGACTTTAAAAAAATATATTTCCTGACTTTTATACTCAGGAGGGAGGTGGGATAGCTCATTCTTTCACGTCAGAGAAACACACCACTTTCCCTCATTTAGAATCTTCCCAAGTATTCTTTGGCCAAGAGAATTATACAAAGTCTACAATTACAAAAAGTTTAAGAATCTGCCTATAGTTATAAACTTTATTTTGTATTTAATCCTCAGCAAGCTGAGGGTATTTTAAAAAACACTGGCAATTAGGCGTAAAATGAGAATAGATATTCCGCAAGTAGCATTTTCTGTTTCCCGGCAATCTTGCTGTCATCTGGTTTTCCCCAAAAAGAAAGGGGTGAGAGGAAAGGCAGAAAGATGTCAGCGAGTGTGTGTTTTTGTCGGGATATGAACATTTCCATCTTAAATCTCTGTCTGCAGCATAGTCCTGTCTGTGAACGCAGGCTGGCTTTGCTTGGCCTAGTGAATGAATGCAGAAGCCTGCAGGGCCTCTACTGGCAGTGCTGTCTCGAAGACTCTAGTAGGGGATCCAGGTGGCCGCGGCCGGCCAGGGGAGCCTCAGAGATCACCCGAGCCACCTCCCCGGAACCCAGGCCAACCCAGCAACTTTTAACCTTGAGCTTTATTTGAAGCACATGGTTTTTGCAAGCCAGGTGGGTCCCTTTTGCTGGACCGGCAGGCCCCTGCGCCGTGTCCTCTGCTGGAGGGCCCAGTCGCAGGCGGATCCGTCTGGGCCACAGCTGCAGGGTCAGAAGCTCCTCTCCGACTCGGCTCCTTTCACAAAACTCTTTTTTGTCGGATGTGGTTTCCCTTTAATTAATCGCTCATGGCCGCGCTTGGCCGTGCCGCTTCCCTACCCTTCCTTCAGCCCCGCATATGATCCGTATTTCGAAGTGGAGCGCAGGCTGAGCATCTAAGGGGGTGGCGCGGCTGTGGACTCCTCCGACTGCGGGGCTGCCAGCCGCTACGGAGAGTCCCCAGTTGGTGATACCCTCTGGAAGGTCGGCCTTCTGGAAGAAGGCAGTCCCCTCTCGGGCCTTTCAAGCCGGTTGGCCAAGCAGGCCTCGAGGCTTCGCAGTTCCAGGCCTCGCCCTGGGTGGTCCAGGTGTTGCGGGTGGTCTCGAAGAGCGTGTTTCCGCCAGGTTCTCTCCATTTTCCACCTTCCTCCCTCCCCTCGCCTAGCCTTGGGAGCTGGCATCCAGCTGGCAGAAGCCACTTTTTGCCCACCCCACTCCTTCAAGGATCCTTTCGGGCCTGGCTTGGCCTTTCCGGGCACCGTGGTTTCCGGCCCTACGAAGGGCAAACCAGCCACGCTCCCAGAAAGCTTGGCCCCCGGAGACCGTTGGCCGAGGTCTGCTCAGTCTCCTCCGGAAAGCCCTGGCCCCAAACCCCAACATCAGGCTAGTCTCCTCGGGACTGTGGGCCATGTTGCCGAGCCCTGATGCCGCGGGTGCACGTTAAGCTCGTTTCCCCAGTTGCGTTTAATTCTCTTGTCACTTCCAGCCACAAGGGGAGGCCTCCTACGCGCGTCTCGGCTTCAAGGGCGCAGCCGGATGTGGCTGGGACCACCCTGGGATCTGGGTGTCTCTAATTGTGGCGCAGGCCGCCCCACGCCCGGGGAGGTGGGGTCAGATGTTCGTTCCCATTTTACGAGCATTAGTGGCTCTGAACCGACTTTAGGTTCAGGGTGCAAAGCTGCGTAGTGGAACCCCGGGAGCCCTGCCGCATTCAAAGCCCCGGGCGGCTCGGGAGCCACGTCCCTGGGTCCCTGGCCACCTTCCGCCAAGCTGCCGCCGTGAGCGGGCCTCGGCTGCCCAGCCCCGCAGCAGGCCCCTGGGCTGCGGCGGGCTTCCGAGATCGCAGGCGCCAGGCGGGGAGACAACCCGCTTTCCCCTCGAGCTCCGGGTGGGATGAGCGCGAACGCGGACCCCGCGCGTGGACCCGGCCGGCTCCCGGGGCGGCGGGCCACCCGCCCACCCGTGGCCCGGCTCGGCCGCGTTCCCAGCAGCCGGGAGCGCTTCCTCCCTCGGTCACGGATCCAGGCCGCTGGCCCAGCTGTCAAAACAGGGGGTGTCTCTTTCATTCTGGCTCACAAAGTCCCAAAGGGGAACAGGGGGCCTTAATGCTTGTGTTTGGACACAAGCAATTATCCCTAATTATTCTTTTTCTTTTGAGCCTGCCCGTCCCGCCGGCGAGCTCGCCGCGCAACAGGCCCCGTAATCCTCCCCGGTCGGCGGATCGCAGTGGGTTCTGTGCGGCCCGAGGCTCGGGCGCTTTCATGTCACTGCGGGTTTAGAGCTGATTCAAACTCATTGCGATGGGGGAATTAACCCCGAGGCCCGGGCTTTCAGGGGCCTCTGATAAGAGATTATACGTGTTGATGGCAAGCTTTTCTTGGCAAAATGTTTTCAAAGGGCTTGGAGTTGTTAAATCAAAGCGCCATTGAATTGCTCGGGATCGTCCCCTCCCCCTTCTTTTGCCCTTCCCCCTCTCCATCTCTTTTCCCTTCATCTCCACCCCCCTCCCCCATCGTCGCCCAGGACTGTCCTCCGGGAGCCGCCCAACCTTCCCGGAGTTGCAAACTCACTTTGCTTAGTAAGATTTTCCCTCCGCGCCTCACCGAGAGAGGATTGTTTTTGTAGGTGCTCGGGCTGCTGGGCACTGTGGTACCCCCTTTCCCGCCCTCTCTCCCTCCGCCGCCCCTCCCACACGCACTTGCTCTGGTAAAGAAAACACAGCCCAGATGAAAGACAAGGTTTTTTGTTTTTTTTTTTTTTCACCCTAAACTTACATGTGTTTTGTAGAAAACGGAGGTGACAGGGTGGGATGGGATAACGAGGAGTCAAAGAAGGGTGGTTTTCTTGCCTCCTTCCCCACCCCCATCAAAGGTCAGCGCAGCCAGAGGGATAGCTGTAGGGTTAAACAGTGTTGTGAGCAGAGTTCAGATGTCCCGTGAATCTCACGGTCCTGCCCTGGGGGGCGATCTGAGGCCGCCCAAAGGAAGAAAGCAAATGTTGGGCAGACTGTGTGGGTGCAGGTTCTTTACTGTGGCAAGTCTCTTTGCTCAGGGGTCGGAGGCGATTGACACATTTCAGAAGCTTACTGGGTGCTCTGCTTGGCCTGCTAGGGCCGCGTTAGGGTGGAGTAAGGAATGTAACTTTTAGATGGGAGCTGGAAAGGCCCTACTAGATATCTCCCCCTTGAAAAACACAAGGCATTATAAAACAAGTGCCAAATATGTAAAACTGTGTCTCCTGTCATATTCTTCCCTACCCCCAAATACATCACATATTCCACACTCTACTGGTCAATTTCCACAGCTAGCTTTCTCAGCCATCCACAGCTTCATCCCTTCTCTCCTTCCACCCACCCCTATCCCTGGAGCCCTGGAACTGGAACCCTGTCTTCCACCCATTCGGCCGGTCCCTGCCAGGAATCCCTGATATTCCACCTATGCCTTGGTCAGTGGTTGGGGTCTTGCTGGGAATGGGTGGTAATTGGGAAAGTTGACTGCCTGACTCAGTGTCCATGCAGCACACTGGATTGGACCGCATGGCATACCAGCTGCTGCTTGTGCTCACTAGAATTCACACTGCATTGGGTCTCTAGGCTAATAGTACCCCCACCCTCTTCCTGTTTACTTTTTTCTTCCCACTCTAGCTTTGCTAAGACCCAGTGTGCCTGTGCAGAAGCCTGGTGGAGAGCCTGACCAAGTTACAACAAAGCTTGGTGCCAAGTTGGCACCCATTTGGTCTGCTGGCTTCCTGAGGGAAAACTGGTTCCTTGATTTGTTTTTCTGCTTCTTTCATGGTTAATGAGCTATGGGCCCTTTAGGAAGCAACATTCAGCTCTGACTTTTTGTTTTACATTGCCATGGAATCTTTGGCACCATGTCTCCCAGTAGCTGGCTAATGTAGAGCTAGCTTTATCTGTTCTTAGCTTATATTGTCTGAGGTACATATGTTTTTCATAACCTTAATCTATTTCATTGGTAATGTTTTATTTAAATTTTTGATTTGGCATTGATAACTGAAATTCACTTGGTTTTCCTTTATCAAGTTGTTGTCTGGTTTTAGTATCAGTTATACTAAATCAATTCCAATCCACCAATATTCACTGAGTGCTTCCTATGTTCTAAGCATTCTCAACAGTGAAAAAAACAGATGAAAAAGGGCAAAAGTCCCGGCCCTCGTGGAGTTCACATTATAGTGGAAAGATAGACAATAAAAAAAATAAGAAATAAATGATATAGCATTAGAAAATGAGTGCTATTGTAAAAATAAAGCAAGTATTAAGGAGAGACAATAAAATGTGCTAGAGCGGATATGGAAGAATTGCAACTTTTATGCACTGTGGGTAGAAATATAAAATGATGCAGCCACTTTGGAAAACAGTCTGGCAGTTGCTCAAAAATTTAAACATGGAGTTTCCATATGGCCCAGCAGTTCCACTCCTGGTTATATATCCAAGAAAAATGAAAACTTATGTCCACACAGAAATTTGTACATAAATGTTTATAGCAGCATTATTCATAACAGCCTCAACTTGGGAAAACCCAAGTGTCCATCAATAGATGAATGAATAAATGAAATATGATATATTTTATTTGGCCATAAAAAGAAATGAAGTACTGATATGTGCTACAATAACTTAAAAAGTTAATGCTAAGTGACAGAAGTCAGTCACAAAGGACTGCATATTGTATGACTTCATTTATATAAAATGTCCAGAATAGGCGAATCCATAGACACAAAAAGTAGATTTGTGGTTGCCAGGGGCTGGAGGGAGGGGAATTTGGGAGAAATGGGGAATGACTGTAATGGGTACAGGGCATAGGCGGAGGTGATGAAAATGTTCTAGAATTGTGGCGATTCTGTGACTATAATAAATACCACTGAATTGTATACTTTAAATGAGTAAATTTCATGGTATATGAATTATATCTCAAGAAAGTATGCAAAAATTAAAGGTAATAAGTGTGGAAGTTCTGATTGCTTCAGTTTTCTCAGTGAGGTGGAAAACAAGGTTTTTAGTGGGTGGGAAGGTAGAGGGATGAGATGTGGGAAATTTGAGACAAAAAGGGGAAGATATTAAATAATCAAGTGTGGGAGCAGGAGATAAATGGGCTAGGAAAGATGGTACATCTGCCAGGGAGCAGTAAGGCTCACTTGAGGTTTGCGATCCTGAATTTAATATAGCCCCTTCAGATTGGGTCTGCATTTTTTTTCTGCAGGTTCAGAGTAGCTGGAAAGTTGGATTTAACTAGGATCATGATTTTGCCAAGTGAGAAGGACTAAGGAGAAAGGGGCAATGGCACTGAGGAATTTCAGCTAGGTAAGGTGGGAAGGGAGGAGGACATCAGGGCATGAGAGGCTGTGAAAAGGGTAGCAGCATCAGTAGATAGAGGCTCTGGTAGCTCCAAAGGTTTTTGAACGCACAGCACAAGAAAGAAGTGGCTGGAAAGATAGAAGGAGGTGATTAGAGATGGTGGGTAGAGAGGGGATGAAATTGAGACTGTGATGGGTTCCAGTTACAGGGGTGGGCAGGTAGGAGACAAGATTCTCAGAGGAAAGGCAATCAAGGAACCAAGTGTTCAGACTATCAGAAGGGCTGTCTAAGTGTACATTGTATTCACCGAGAATGAAGATAGAAGAAAGATTGATAGTGATGTAGGAGCCAAAATAGTTGAGAAATGAGAATGAGGAACCAGAAATCATAGGTAGAGTAACTTGGGACATTTCTACCTTTCTTTGAAACAGTTTGTGTAATACTTGGATTACCAGTTCCTTAAATGATTATAAGTTTTTAAACTAATGATTCCATTTCTGAATAGCTGATACTTTATTCAGGATTTTTATTTCATCTGTAGCTTGGATAATTTATCTTTTTCTATGATTACTGATCATTTTGTTGAAATTTTCAAATTTAGTGACTTGTTAAAAAATTACCCTATAATTTTTTAAATCTTTATGTTTAGGTAGGACCCCTTTCTAGTCTCAATTTCTGTATTTGTGATTTTTTTTTCTCTTTTTTGATCAATCTTGAAGGAAGTTTGTCTATTTTATTAGTTTTTTTCAAAGAACCTATTATTGGCTTTGATGATTCTCTTTATTTGAACTTTGATTTATCTTTGATCTATTTCTGCTCCTGTCTTATTATTTTCTTCTTTCTTCTTTGGGTTTATTCTGTGGAGGTGCATTAATGGTAAATTATCTCAGACTTCGAGAAAGTCTTTATTTCACCCTGACTTTTGACCCAGTGGTTTAGCTGGTGTAGTATTCTAGTTGTCAGTACCTTGCAGATATTATTTCATTGCCTTCTGGCTTCAGTTGAGAAGATTGCTAAGCTAATTGCCATTCTTATATAGACTGTCTGCCTTTCTTTTCTGTATTAAGAGTTTCTGTCTTTTGTTATGATCTGTCTGGAGATGTTTTCATTTTGATTTACACTGTAATTTCTGAAACAATTAGTGACTTCTATTATTTCTTAAAATGTTCAACTATTATCTTTTATTAAAAGTATCTTCACTGATGTATAATTCACATAACATAAAATCCACCCCTTTAAAGCATACACTTCAGTGGTTTTAATATATTCACAGAGTTGTGTCGCCATCACCATCCATTACATTTTTTCTTCCTTTCATCTTTTCTCTCTTTCTGGAATTCCTTTTAAATATATATTGGACTGTTGGGGTTTTAGGGGGCCCTTTCCCCACAGCAAAAGTCAGAATTAATTGAGAGATAGGTAAGGAAATTAAACAGATGAAAATCAAAGTAATTACTGCTAATAAATGCTGCATTGGAGGATGTAGCATAGATGTGTGACAGCCATAAATTTTTCAGAACTGAACCTTAAAATCATCTACCCCCTCTGCCACAGGCAGCACTGATCTACCACATGCTCCCCATATGGAGCTTGTCTTGTAAAATGTGTGGCCAGGAGTTGCAGATCAGAAGGCATGTTCTGTGTAGGCAGGCTGGCTCCCAAGAAGAGGGCAGGAGGTGGGGGCCTGCTCTACCCCAAACTCACCAGTACAAGAAGTCACTGCAGCCGAAGGAAGCCATATAGTCAGACTGATGGGTATTCCTCTACGTGTGCATGCCTGCAGGGGTACCAGATCATATGGTGAAGCAGACACATTTCTGAAACCAAATCCAACAAATATAAACAAACCAAAACTATAGATATTTGGAAAATGCAAAACTGGGGGAAACAGAATTGAACATTATATGTTGAATGCAAAGCATGATACACAAAATATCATATTTATCTCAAAATTCAAGGCTATTATAATTGAGAGAAATTTATGACATATAGTGATACAAGTCACTAAGAGGGAATATGATCATTTTAATAGAGGTTCACATAAAAAAAATTACAGGATAACAGAACAGAGAATGATTTCTTAAGCCAGTATCCAAAATTAGGCAGAGATAAATTTGACGTGGTCACCTGAAAATCCAGAACATAGTTGGCCTTAACAACATTAATATTATTTTGGAAATTTTACATGCTACAAGATAAATAAAAATGAATAAATATTTCAAATATCAGTCAAAATTTCTTTTGGTAGATGACTGTATCAAAGGAAAAGACAAAGGAATTAACTGGAAACTGACTTGAAGTGAAGAATAAAACAAAGGAAATATCAATTCTCCCAAATTAATATGTGTTGTTTTTTTCCTGGGGAGGAGGCCAGGCCGCAGAGGTCTGTGTGGAGAGGTAACCTCCGTGGTCCCCATACTGTAGTCACAAGCCCTGCTTCTCACCTGGAAGGAAGGGAATCATTCTGCATGTGCGCTCAGTTGTGTCCAAGTCTTGGCAACCCCATGGTCTGCAACCCACCAGGCTCCTCTGTCCATGGGAATATACAGGCAAGAATACTGGAGTGGGTTGTCATTTCCTCCTCCATTAATGTGAGTTTTAACCCAATCTCAGTTTAGAAATAAAGAAAAGTCCAACACAATTTTCCTTGAAACTGTATAAAATTTTAATAAAATTGATAAAAAATATAAATGACTAGTAATATCAAAGACTGTTTTGAGAAAGAGAGGCAATAGGGACTGTCAGCTCTGAAAATACATTTTAAAACAACAACAATAAAATAGGATTTAAATACTGAAGTAACGCCGAAGATATCAATTAAATAAGATACAAGGTCTAGATCTAAACCTTGTTATATTTAAGAGTATGTGATAAAGAAGTTATAACCAAAGAAATGGGGAATTTAGTGAAGCCTGCTGGCACAACTGATAATTGTATCAGAGGGATATATGTGTGTGCCCCTGTCACTCCCCTCCCCCAAGTTTTAACCATAACTAAAGAATTAAACTAAAAAGAAAGAAAAATCCCAGAAAAAGTACAAGAAAATATGAAAGATACTTCTTCCTCTTTGCCGGGGTGAAAACACTGTCTACTTTGAGGCAATAGAAGAAATCACAGAGGAAGCAATCAGCAGACTTAACTACATAAGAAAAAGTTTATACTTCTGTAAAAATAGAAATTATTAAAATAAGACACGGGGAAATATATTTGTCAATAACTAACACACACACCGGAGAAGGCAATGGCACCCCACTCCAGTACTCTTGCCGGGAAAATCCCATGGACGGAGGAGCCTGGTGGGCTGCAGTCCATGGGCTCGAGAAGAGTCGGACACGACTGAGCAACTTCACTTTCACTTTTCACTTTCATGCACTGGAGAAGGAAATGGCAACCCACTCCAGTGTTCTTGCCTGGAGAATCCTAGGGAAGGGGGAGCCTGGTGGGCTGCCGTCTATGGGGTCGCACAGAGTTGGATACAACTGCAGCGACTTAGCAGCAGCAGCAACACACACACACACACCCCACTAAAAAAATAGTGTTAATATATATTTGTAGAAAGAATTATCTTACAGTACTTAAATAAATCATATAAAGAGGTCTCTTATAGTACAGTAAATAACTTATGGTATGTTTATAAAGTGGAATCCAGTTCAGCCATCAGAAAGAATGAACTGGACCTTATAGTTTGTCATAATGGATAAATCTCAGTAATATAATCATGAGTTTATAAAGAGCAAGTGCCTGCATGCATGCTAAGTTGCTTCAGTCGTGTCCGACTCTTTGTGACCCTATGGACTGTAGCCCACCAGGCTCCTCTGTCCATGGGATTCTCCAGGCAAGAGTACTGAAGTTGTCAGACCCTCCTCCAGGGGATCGTCTCAGCCCAGGGATTGAACCCGCATTTCTTAGGTCTCCTGCACTGGCAGGCAGGTTCCACTAGCACCACCTGGGAGGCCCCAAAAGAGCAAGTAGTAGAATGCTTAGTTTGGGATATTATCCCAAATTTAAAAAATTTAAAATTTACAAATCAATACTATGTGTGTATGTGATGACCGAAGACTAAAAATATTAAAATGTGGAGTGAAAAGATATATAGCATCTCTAAGTGGTTATGTCTGGGAGAGGGAGCGGAAAGCCAGATGCAAGAAGTTTATAAAAGAAGCTCTTAATGTATCTGTTACTTTTCTGTAGGTCTGACATATTCTAAAATTAATGAAAGAGGATTTATGAATTGCTAAGAAGAAAACCCTTAAAATTCTAAAATGAATTTGTGAAAATAACATGAACAAACAAGTCACAGGAAAGGAAATACACACATAGAAATATATATGGCCTCCTTAGTAATCAAAGAATTTAAGACTAAATGAGATACCAATCACACTTATTAAATTGATCACACTTATTAAATTGTAAAAAAAAAAGAAATTTAAGAGAAACACTTTCTCACATAGCCTGAAAGTTAATATAATGTTTTAAAATACTTATACAACATACAGAATCTTAAATTTTCAGGGTGGAAAGTATGGGCATCCAGATTAAGAACTTCAAGATATGTTTGAGATTTTTCACTTGTCGTTTCGTTGTCTTTGCAGTTAAGACCACACTCATCATCACCCCTGAACCTGAATATCAGGAGCAAATTTCCCTTTTAAAGAACTTCAAACTTCCTGGAAACAAAGAAGGTTCATGAAAGTAGCTAAGGACCGAGGTCTGCCCTAAATGTTTCTCAAATAACCAACTCTTGATCCTTAAATGTCTCTCAAATAAAACTTCTAATTCTTAAATATCCCCCAAATCCTCAAACTTTTCTCAAAACATTCAAGACAATTCATAATCCTGCAAATCAAACCCAGACTCTTGTGGAGCCCCCTCCAACCAACCCATGAGCTTGTGTGTGTGTGTCTCTGTGCGTGTGTGTGTGCAGCACCGACTTGCGGTTTTTGTTTTTAAGGGCTTGTCAGTCAAGACAGAGCTGTCTCTTGTGAAAGAGCACGCCTCTTCTATACCGGGACATACTCTAACTCCCCAGTGACTGCCATCAACTCTCTGGCTTTTTCCATTTGTTTTTAAAGCAAATGGTGTGGGAGGGGGCATCAGTGGAATAGAGATATTGAAGCCACAGGAGGCATTTTTATTTTTGTTTTTGTGTTTTCACAAGGGAGCCCTAAATATACTGAATTTCTGGCTCCTCTCAGCTCCTAAAACTGTTTCTTTGGGATTCTATTCTGTAAGTTTCTTCATCACCCCCTAACCCCTCCAAGGTGGCTAAAAAAGAGAAACAGCAGAGGAAAAAGTTACACTTCCTTTAGAATCTAAATATTTGAATTCATGAGTAAATGGAGATATGTTTGTGTGACAGTTCTCACCATTCATGCCTCCTGGTGATTTCAAACTAAAATAGAAGGGGAGTTGGCAGTTTGCAGGTTCAGAGATGTCTAACAGAAAAAGCCCAGAGCCAGTGCTGATTGAACAGGGACAGAGTCAGGATCCTAGGATCAGTAACCATGGAGATGACTGGAGTAAAGGCCCGTTGAGTTGAGAGCTCAGAGCGGGTGATTTACTTGGACAAAACCTTTTTAGCTCAGGTGAGGGTGACTGGCAGCAGCGGAACAGTAAGAGCCAGTTCTCCCAGAGGCTGTACCACGTGCCAAATCGAATTCCAAGCACTTGGCCTGGTCTCACTCATTTAGTTCAGATATTAATACCATTATCCCTCCCACTGGCTGTTCTGGACACCCTGCCATGGTTCATGCTCTTGGGAGTGCCTCAGAGATGGGTCAGGAGCCTTACTCTGGAAGTTTCATTTTCAGTCAGGTGAAATACACTGACATTCTATTATATCATCCTCTAGACCAAAGTCTTCTTTCTTAATAGTTTTCTTTTTTCTACCCTGTGGATGTACTACTAAGGATGCAGAAATTATGACACGCTTCAGCTTTGCATCCCTCCTGAACTCCGTGTTTGTAGTGGCTCTCTGGATTCATTTGATGCATGATTTCATTCTTACCAAAGATGGCTTTTAAGAAACGTATGTATAAAAACTCAGCGCTGGAATTAATCTTTCAGCTTTGCTTAACTTTATAGAACTGAATGACCTATATGCATACTGGACAAATATATATTAAAGGGAAATATAATGCATTTAAAAATTCAAACATAAAAGTCACTCGAGTTTGTGTAATATTTAAGGAAAATAATATGTTGACATATTTCCACTTGAGTCATTCAGGAAATTTAAAATATTTTAGGATAAGTAATCTTAAAGAAGCTTTAGGAGGTCAGAATGGGACCTGCTTGAATCATAAAGAATATTACATTGCTTTAGTATTTTAAAATAAGATTTCATTGGCTTTATTAAACCTGGGCAATATTTAGAAACTGTTGCTAAATGATGGTAATGTTATTTTTACTTTTTTCTCACATCACTAAGACTATTTTAACAGTACAACTAGAGGTATGGTGGTACAAGAGTTACATTCCAAAGAACTTTGTTTTATTTGGTCCACCTCCCTTTCTTCCCTCCCTCAGCCTCACCCCTGACCCCAGCCCTAGCTGCCTCTTTTACTCAGAGATCAGCCTGAGACGATTGGGCTGAGGACAGACCCTTGATCCAATGGAGGGACACTTAATAGACCAGCTGAGCAACCACCTTCTGGCTGTGGGGGCAGTGACTCGGGTTTGCTACTGTAAATCACCATCTAGTGTCTGGCATCAGTAGGTGCTCAAAAGATATCTGCTAAATGGATTAATGAAATTTCCACTCCTATCTTCTCTCTGCCTGCTGGATCCCACAAGCTCTTGTCAGGCCTATTGCTCTGAAACAAAGAGACTCAGTTATGTCACTTACCACCCTGAAAACCCTCTGGTGATTGGTCCCCATTGCTCAAAGACCCAAACCCCCAATATCACCTTCAGAAGTTGATCCTAATCTGCCTGTAGGCTCATCTCCCCAAAACTAAGCCCCACTGTGCTGAAACACCATCTGCTGAGATCCCACTCACTCCCTTTGTTCACGCTCTGCTCTTCCCACTGGGATTACTCACCTGCTACTTTCTCAGTCAGACTAGAGATTGCCCATCCTTCAAACCCCAGCTCCCCTGAGCCTCCCCGATACTGCCTCCTCCTGCCAGAGATGCTCACTGCCCCTTTGAGCTCACACGCTTAGTCCACACTGCTTCAGTGGCCCATCCCACAGATCACCCCTTACAGATGGCAAACTCCCTGAGGGCCCGGGGGGGGAGGTCACATCTTCATCTTTGTGTCCCAGTTCTTAACATGGAGGCACATGCAAAATGAATAATGAAAGCTGAAGCCTATTGAGTGCTTGCAGTGTGTCAGGTATTTCTCACAATTAGCTCTTTAATCTTCAGAATAACTGTAGGAGGTTTAGTCGTATCATGGGGCTTTCCTGGTGGCTCAGTGGTATAGAATCCACCTGCAATGCGGGAGACTCCTAGAGAATCCCATGGACAAAGAGCCTGGCAGGCTACAGCCCATAAGCCTGCAAAGAGTCAGACAAGGCTGAAGCAACTTAGCACACACACAAGTCATATCCTAGCTCCTGTTTAGAGTAGAGGAGACTGAGACTGAAAGGGCTTAAACAAATCACCTGAGGCTGCGCAGACAGATGGAGAAGGCAATGGCACCCCACTCCAGCACTCTCGCCTGGAAAATCCCATGGACGGAGGAGCCTGGTGGGCTGCAGTCCATGGGCTCGCGAAGAGTCGGACACGACTGAGTGACTACTTTCACTTTTCACTTTCATGCATTGGAGAAGGAAATGGCAACTCACTCCAGTGTTTTTGCCTGGAGAATCCCAGGGACGGAGGAGCCTGGTGGGCTGTCATCTATGGGGTCGCACAGAGTCGGACACGACTGAAGCAACTTAGCAGCAGCAGCAGCACAGACAGAAGCTGCAGCAGAGCCTATAGGTGAACTCAGGCAGACTGACTCCACAGTTTGCAAGTAGAACCACTACACACATTGTATCCTGGAGTAACCCTAAATGATTATCACAGTCATCCTAGGAAATTCCATGCCAGGGCCCCATTTCACAACAGCTGAACCACTGGACTTGGGCATAGGCATTTTTCAAAAGCCCCTTAAGGCTAAGAACCCTGATGACAAGAATCACCTAGAACAGTTGTTAAATATGTAGATTACCATGTCTCTTTTCCAGAAATTTCTGTTTCAGCAGATGAGGATTGGAGCCCAGAAATTTGTGGTTTAAGTTCAGTTCAATTCAGTCGCTCAGTCGTGTCCGACTCTTTGCAACCCCATGAATCGCAGCACGCCAGGCCTCCCTGTCCATCACCATCTCCCAGAGTTCACTCAGACTCATGTCCATCGAGTCCGTGATGCCATCCAGCCATCTCATCCTCTGTCGTCCCCTTCTCCTCCTGCCCCCAATCCCTCCCAGCATCAGGGTCTTTTCCAATGAGTCAACTCTTCCCATGAGGTGGCCAAAGTACTGGAGCTTCAGCTTCAGCATCATTCCTTCCAAAGAACACCCAGGACTGATCTCCTTCAGAATGGACTGGTTGGATCTCCTTGCAGCCCAAGTGACTCTTAAGAGTCTTTTCCAACACCACAGTTCAAAAGCATCAATTCTTTGGCACTCAGCCTTCTTCACAGTCCAACTCTCACATCCATACATGACCACAGGAAAAACCATAGCCTTGACTAGACGGACCTTAGTCGGCAAAGTAATGTCTCTGCTTTTGAATATACTATCTAGGTTGGTCATAACTTTTCTTTCATGGCTGCAGTCACCATCTGCAGTGATTTTGGAGCCCAAAATAATAAAGTCTGACACTGTTTCTACTGTTTCCCCATCTATTTGCCATGAAGTGATGGGACCGGATGCCATGATCTTCGTTTTCTGAACGTTGACCTTTAAGCCAACTTTTTCACTCTCCTCTTTCACTTTCATCAAGAGGCTTTTTAGCTCCTCTTCACTTTCTGCCATAAGGGTGGTGTCATCTGCATATCTGAGATTACTGATATTTCTCCTGGCAATCTTGATTCCAGCTTGTGTTTCTTCCAGCCCAGCGTTTCTCATGAGGTACTCTGCATAGAAGTTAAATAAGCAGGGTGACAATATACAGCCTTGACGTACTCCTTTTCCTATTTGGAACCAGTGTGTTGTTCCATGTCCAGTTCTAACTGTTGCTTCCTGACCTGCATACAGGTTTCTCAAGAGGCAGGTCAGGTGGTCTGGTATTCCCATCTCTTTCAGAATTGTCCACAGTTTATTGTGATCCACACACTCAAAGGCTTTGGCATAGTCAATAAAGCAGAAATAGATGTTTTTCTGGAACTCTCTTGCTTTTTCCATGATCCAGTGGATGTTGGCAATTTGATCTCTGGTTCCTCTGCCTTTTCTAAAACCAGCTTGAACATCAGGGAGTTCACAGTTCACGTATTGCTGAAGCCTGGCTTGGAGAATTTTGAGCATTACTTTACTAGCATGTGAGATGAGTGCAATTGTGCAGTAGTTTGAGCATTCTTTTGCATTGTCTTTCTTTGGGATTGGAATGAAAACTGACCTTTTCCAGTCCTGTGGCCACTCCTGAGTTTTCCAAATTTGCTGGCATATTGAGTGCAGCACTTTCACAGCATCATCTTTCAGGATTTGAAATAGCTCCACTGGAATTCCATCATCTCCTCTAGCTTTGTTCGTAGTGATGCTTTCTAAGGCCCACTTGACTTTACATTCTAAGATGTCTGGCTCTAGATTAGTGATCACATCATCATGATTATCTGGGTCATGAAGATCTTTTTTGTACAGTTCTTCCGTGTATTCTTGCCACCTCTTCTTAATATCTTCTGCTTCTGTTAGGTCCATACCATTTCTGTCCTTTATCGAGCCCATCTTTGCATGAAATGTTCCCTTGGTATCTCTAATTTTCTTGAAGAGATCTCTAGTCTTTCCCATTCTGTTGTTTTCCTCTATTTCTTTGCACTGATCACTGAAGAAGGCTTTCTCATCTCTTCTTGCTATTCTTTGGAACTCTGCATTCAAATGCTTGTATCTTTCCTTTTCTCCTTTGCTTTTCGCCTCTCTTCTTTTCACAGCTAGACAGGGATCAAGACCATCCCCATGGAAAAGAAATGTGGCTTAAGAGGCCCAAGTAATTCTCAAGGGAAGTTTGTAAAATACTGCTAGAGGTCAGGGTTTCAGAGACATTTCAATAGGTCTTCAAAAAGTCCATCACTGATGATATTAAGACTCTGCAGGAGGTTTTTGGCTCTGTATGCACGTGGATGAGCCTTAAAACTTCATCGGCACCGCTTTTGAGGTGGACGGGGCTGGAGCAGCTGAGAGCACCGCACACCGGCACATCTCTGAAACTGTCCACTCACAGAGCCTGACATGAAAACCCAGTACTTTGGCAGTTCTCACTGAGCATTCTATATGCTGTAGCCGAAACTTGAAACAAGGGCTCGTGCCTCCTCGTGAGCATAGAAAGGGATCATGTAGGGGCCAGGGTAGCAGAGCCTGAGTCTTTTCCACCTCCACCCCCTCTTCTGGGGCATCCTAAAGTCCACTTGCCAACACGCACATACACACACAGGCACACTCACGGTGACAAAGCAGATAACGCAGTGAAACTCTCATCATCACCTTGATTTCCTCAGATATCAACTTACAAAGTACCTGACTTTCCTGTCCCCACCCCCCAAATAGCTCACACACACGTTCCCTTTAGATAGCCTCCAGTCTCACCAATGACTGACTCTCTGGAGCCTTGGTCAGCTCATGTCTGAGCCATTGCGCAATCAGCATTTTGACCCACTCCATTTTATGCTCCCTCACTGTTCGTGTTTACTGACCTTTCCCCAGAGTCAGGAGGCAACTCCTGCTCTCTCACACGCAATGCATATCTTTTGAGTCCTGCAACTAAGCCAAGACTCTCCTCTGCTGTTTTATTCTCCTCCCTCTCCTCACCCCAAGAAAAGTCCTGAATCTATTTATGGACCATATTCCAGTTCTAGAATGTACCCTGCCAGAATACTCTTCCTAATGGGACATCTAATGGGGCCTCCCACCGACAGAGGAGACCACCCCATCTGCAGCTAGGGACAGGAGACACTCCCAGCCCAGATGTAAAGAGGGCTTGATGTATATTCATTGTTATTTAATATCCAAGCATCTTTTTCTAAAGATATTTCTATTGAATTCACTTGTGGTGTCACCATCTGGAAAATATCAAGCCTCACCCCACTGAGGTAAACCCCTATTGCGTATTTCTTCCCTTTTATGTGAGCTCAATGGGCATGGAGTGTGTATCTCTATGTTTAGCACAGTTCCTTGCCAAGGCAGTTCTCAGGCACAAGGCACTCTCTAAATAAATTAGTGTTGTAGACACCTATTAACAGCCCCTTCTAATTGATACTAACAGGAAGTTTAAACCAGGCTGATAAGAAGCCTTCATGACTTCTTGATGTGAGGTCTTTTTTACGTTTGAAAGTAGTGGATTCGTGTTTTAAGAGCCAGCTGTCCAAAAATTCATTTATTTCTTTACAATCAGCTTTTAAACTGGACCAAATCTTCTCCCAAAGCATAGAATCAGACCTGTGTCTAACCCTACAAATAAAAGGTTTAGTTAACTCTGAAGGATGCAGGCCATCAGAACAAGCAGTGTTCAACCAATGGAAATTGAAAAACCATCCACATTAGACAAGAGGAATTAAGATAAACATTTGTATTTGGGTGGGAAGAGGAAATCAGGAAGTGATTATGGAGTAGCTTACTCTAAGAAGAATCATCCCCTTGCAGACACTCTCTTCCCTCTCCATCAGGGCAGCCTTGAATTTTGAAGCTAAACCCCCAAGTGAGTATAACAGGTTTGCCTACTCAGAGCCCTGCCAGGACAGGGGTCAGGGCGTGGAGCTGTTACACAGTACCCCCACACTTTCATTCCCTGTATCTCTTGTTCCCATGGACTTTGCTGCTATACCTTCTCATCTCCCCTTGCAACATCCCTCTGCATCATCACACGTTCAAAATTTCTGTCATTTGCATCAGAACACTGCTCTTCTTCAGGCCATTGGGCAACAACTTACCATATAGCATAAAATCATATCAAAACCCACTTTCTTGACATAAGGACTGAGACAATGTCAGAATCCAGATGTGATAGTGTCTCCTCTATTTGTCATATGCCCGCTTGGGGACTGAATTCTTATCATTTGCCTACTGGGTCTAAGATAGCGAGGGATATCAAATGAAAAAGTATTGTCCCAGGAAAGTGGGTCCTAGTATTTTGATGTTTCTGAATATAAGTTCAGTTCAGTTGCTCAGTCGTGTCCGACTCTGCGACCCCATTAATCACAACACGCCATGCCTCCCTGTCCATTACCAACTCAAACTCATGTCCATCAGGTCGGTGATGCCATCCAGCCATCTCATCCTCTGTCGTCCCCTTCTCCTCCTGCTCCCAATCCCTCCCAGCGTCAGGGTCTTTTCCAGTGAGTCAACCCTTTGCAAGAGGTGGCCAAAGTATTGAAGCTTCAGCTTCAACATCAGTCCTTCCAACGAACACCCAGGACTGATCTCCTTTAGGATGGACTCGTTGGATCTCCTTGCAGTCCAAGGGACCTTCAAGAGTCTTCTCCAACACCACAGTTTAAAAGCATCAGTTCTTCGGTGCTCAGCTTTCTTCACAGTCCAACTCTCACATCCATACATGACCACTGGAAAAACCATAGCCTTGACTAGACGGACCTTTGTTGGCAAAGTAATGTCTCTGTTTTTCAATATGCTGTCTAGGTTGGTCATAACTTTCCTTCCAAGGAGTAATTGTCTTTTAATTTCATGGCTGCAATCACCACCTGCAGTGATTTTGGAGCCCCCAAAAATAAAGTCAGCCACTGTTTCCCCATCTATTTACCATGAAGTGATGGGACCAGATGCCATGATCTTCGTTTTCTGAATGTTAAGCTTTAAGCCAACTTTTTCGCTCTCCTCTTTCACTTTCATCAAGAGGCTGTTCCTCTTCACTTTCTGCCATAAGGGTGGTGTCATCTGCATATCTGAGGTTATTGATAGTTCTCCCAGCAATCTTGATTCCAGCCTGTACTTCTTCCAGTCCAGCGTTTCTCATGATGTACTCTGCATATAAATTAAATAAGCAGGGTGACAATATACAGCCTTGACCTACTCCTTTTCCTATTTGGAACCAGTCTGTTGTTTCAGTCCAGTTCTAACTGTTGCTTCCTGACCTGCATACAGGTTTCTCAAGAGGCAGGTCAGGTGGTCTGGTATTCCCATCTCTTTCAGAATTTTCCACAGTTTAATGTGATCCACACACTCAAACACTTTGGCATAGTCAATAAAGCAGAAATAGATGTTTTTCTGGAACTCTCTTGCTTTTTCCATGATGCAGCGGATGTTGGCAATTTGATCTCTGGTTCCTCTGCCTTTTCTAAATCCAGCTTGAACATCGGGAAGTTCACAGTTCATATACTCTTGAAGCCTGGCTTGGAGAATTTTGAGCATTACTTTGCTAGTGTGTGAGATGAGTGCAATTGTGTGGTAGTTTGAACATTCCTTGGCATTGCCTTTCTTTGGGATTGGAATGAAAACTGACCTTTTCCAGTCCTGTGGCCACTCCTGAGTTTTCCAAATTTGCTGGTATATTGAGTGCAGCACTTTAAAAGCATCATCTTTTAGGATTTGAATTAGCTCAGCTGGAATTCCGTCACCTCCACTAGCTTTGTTCTTAGTGATGTTTCCTAAGGCCCACTTGACTTTGCATTCCAGGATGTTTGGCTCTAGGTGAGTGATCACACCATTGTGGTCATCTGGGTCATGAAGATCTTTTTTGTACAGTTCTTTTGTGTATTCTTGTCACCTCTTCTTAATATCTTCTGCTTCTGTTAGGTCTGTACAATTTCTGTCCTTTATTGTGCCCATCTTTGCATGAAATGTTCCCTTGGTATCCCTAATTTTCTTGAAGAGATCTCTAGTCTTTCCCACTCTGTTGTTTTCCTCTATTGATCACTGAGAAAGGCCTTCTTATCATTCCTTGCTATTCTTTGGAACTCTGCATTCAAATGGATATATCTTTCCTTTTCTCCTTTGCCTTTAGCGTCTCTTCTTTTCTCAGCTATTTGTAAGCCCTCCTCAGACAGCCATTTTGCCTTTTTGCATTTCTTTTTCTTGGGGATGTCTTGATCCCTGTCTCCTGTACAATGTCACGAACCTCTGTCCATAGCTCTTCAGGCACCCTATCAGTTCTAATCCCGTGAATCTATTTGTCACTTCCACTGTATGTATAATCCTAAGAGATTTGATTTAGGTCATACTGGAGTGGTCTCATGGCTTTCCCTACTTTCTTCAATTTAAGTCTGAATTTGGCAATAAGGAGTTCATGATCTGAACAACAGTTAGCTCCTGGTCTTTCTTTAGCTGACTGTATAGACCTTCTGCATCTTTGGCTGCAAAGAATATGATCAATCGGATTTCAGTATTGACCATCTGGTGATGTCCATGTATAGAGTCTTCTCTTATGTTGTTGGAAGAGGGTGTTTGCTATGACCAGTGCGTTCTCTTGGCAAAACTCTGTGAGCCTTTGCCCTGCTTCATTTTGTACTCCAAGGCCAAATTTGCCTGTTACTCCAGGTATGTCCTGACTTCCTACTTTTTAATTCCAGTATCCTATAATGAAAAGGACATCTTTTTTGGGTGTTAGTTCTAGAAGGTCTTGTAGGTCTTCATAGAACCATTCAACTTCAGCTTCTTCAGCATTACTGGTCAGGGCATAGACTTGGATTACTGTGATATTGAATGGTTTGGCTTGGAAATGAACAGAAATCATTCTGTTGTTTTTGAGATTGCATCCAAGGACTGCATTTCAGACTGTTTTGTTGACCATGATGGCTACTCCATTTCTTCTAAGGGATTCTTGCCTGCAGTAGTAGATATAATGGTCATCTGAGTTAAATTCACCCATTCCAGTTCATTTTAGTTCACTGATTCCTAAAATGTTGATGTTCACTCTTACCATCTCCTGTTTGATCACTTCCAATTTACCTTGATTCATGGACCCAACATTCCAGGTTCCTATGCAATATTGCTCTTTACTGCATCGGACTTTACTTCCATCACCAGTCAAATCCCAACTGGGTGTTGTTTTTGCTTTGGCTTCATCTAATTCTTTCTGGAGTTATTTCTCCACTGATCTCCAGTAGCATATTGGGCCCCTACTGACCTGGGGAGTTCATCTTTCAATGTCCTGTCTTTTTGCATTTTCACACTGTTCATGGGGTTCTCAAAGCAAGAATACTGAAGTGGTTTGCCATTCCCTTCTCCAGCGGACCACGTTTTGTCAGAACTCTCCGCCATTACCTGTCCGTCTTGGGTGGCCCTACACGGCATGGCTCATAGTTTCATTGAGTTAGACAAGTCTGTGGTCCATGTGATCAGTTTGGTTAGTTTTCTGTGATTGTGGTTTTCATTCTGTCTGGGCTCTGATGGATAAGGATAAGAGGCTTATGGAAGCTTCCTGATGGGAGGGAGAGACTGAGGGGAAAACTGGGTCTTGTTCTGATGGATGGGGCCGTGCTCAGTAAATCTTTAATCCAATTTTCTGTTAATGGGTGGGGCTGTGTTCCCTCCCTGTTGTTTGACCTGAGGCCAAACTATGATAGGGGTAATGAAGATAATGTCAACCTCCTTCAAAAGGTCCTCTACACACACTACAGCACTTAGTGCCCCCAACCCTGCAGCAGGCCACCACCAACCCACGCCTCTGCCAGAGACTCCTGGATACTCACGGGCAAGTCTGGGTCAGTCTCTTGTGGGGTCACTGCTCCTTTCTCCTGGGGCCTGGTGTGCACGAGGTTTTGTCTGTGCCCGCCAAGAGTCTGTTTCCCACTCCTGTGTAAGTTCTGGCGGCTCTATGGTGGGGTTAGTGGCGACCTCCTCCAAGAGGGCTTATGCCATGCCCAGGTCTGCAGCACCCAGAGCCCTGCCCCTGTGCAGGCCACTGCTGACCCGCACCCCACAGGAGACACCCAAACACAGTTCTGGCTCTGTCTCTGTGGGGTCTCTGGGTCCTGGTGTGCACAAGGTTTGTCTGAGCCCTCCAAGCATCTCTGGTGGGTATAGGGTTTGATTCTAAATACAGTTTCACCCCTTTTACCATCTTGCTGGGGCTTCACCTTTGCCCTTGGACATGGGGTATCTTTTTTGGGGTGGGGATATTTCAAGATGGCAGAGTAGAAGGACGTGTGTTCATCTTCTCCTGCAAGAACTCCGAAATTACAACTCACTGTTGAACAACCACTGACAGGAGACTGTTGGATCCCACCAAAGAAAGATAGCCCACGTCCAACTGGGCCTAGTGCTTTCTTTTTTAGAATATTATTAATTTTTGATTCAATTTCCTTAATAGAATAAGGCTTATTTAGATTATGTTTCTCCTTGTGTAAGTTTTGGTACCTTTAATGGAATTGGTCTATTTCAACTAAATCATCAAATTTGTGAGCATAAAGTTGCTTGCAGTATTCCTTGGTTATCCTTTAAATTCTCATGGCATCAGCAGTGATTATACCTCTTTCATTATTAATATTTGTAATTTGTGTCTTCTCTCTTTTTCTCTTGGTTACCTTGGCTAGAAGTTTATGCATTTTATTTCCTAAAGAATCAGCCTTTAGTTTTGTTGATTTCTGTTTTTCTGTTTCAGATTTGTTTTACATATTCTCTAATTTTTATTATTTCTTTTTTTCTCCTTGCTTTAGGCTTAAATTGCTCTTCTTTCTCTGTTTCCTAAAAGATGAGGCTTTGAGACACTTAAGCTGGGTATGTTAGTCTGAATCCTCTGAGCAACAGATACCAAGATGGAATTAAACACCTTCATCAGAGGAGATACTTGTGAAAAGAGATAGGGAAGGAGCCTAAAAACCTTTTTAGGCTCCATCAGACCATTATGTAAGTCTGACCTGGAATAAGAACAGAGGGAGGGAAAGCTGGCTGTCTAAGAAAGGTTCAGCAAGGCTGACAGGGAGTCTTCAAGCCAAAGCAGGCTGTTGAAAAGTTCTGCCCTAAGAAAGAGCTTGCCTTAATATTCTGCCAGACTCTTTCAATAGCTGGGAGAATCCCGTGGGATTAGTCTTTATTGAAAATGCAGCAATGGACTTCAGAACATATAAGCTAGGGCCCTGGTCAGTTACATATCTTGTAATGAGAGATCTGAAA
This sequence comes from Oryx dammah, assembly GCF_014754425.2. Taxonomy (NCBI): domain Eukaryota; kingdom Metazoa; phylum Chordata; class Mammalia; order Artiodactyla; family Bovidae; genus Oryx; species Oryx dammah. The sequence goes on from NW_024070204.1 coordinate 62,907,773, forward strand.
GGTACACTTTAATGGTTACATCACCAAGCTTTAAAAGGAGAGAAGGAAGCAGAGGCCCCAGAAGCATGGAAGACCTCAACATGAGTTTGAAATAAATAATCCTGTTGGCTAGATATAGGACTAACTGGTAAAAAGGACAAGAAATTTGTGTGAGGTTGGCCTGAGAGGACAGCTGGGGAAATCTTGGACTATATCCTAAAAGACAAATAACTGTTGAGGGGTTTTACATACAAGAGTGACAAGATTAGATGAGATCAGTTATTAGTAGAGGTTTCCAGCAGCAGTGTGGAAGATTGAGTGAGAGGCAGAGAATGGAGGTTGGAAGACAAGTGAGGAGAGTGTGGCCCTGGTTTAATGAGAGATGATGAGGGCCCAAAGCAGGCAACAGGTGATGCAGAGGGCCCAGATCCAGGAGTTTTTTAGGAGGTAGGATTTGAAGTGACTCGGGCACAGAAGGGGACAAGTATAAAATGAGATCCAGATATTTGACTCAGGGGACTTGGGAACAGGAGAGAAATTTACAGGGAAAGGAAATTATGAGCCGGGAAGCAGGTATGGAGGAGGAAATCAAGAGGTTGGTTAGTTTTGGACAAGCGGCTTCTGAGGTTCATCTGTCGAGCTGGTTGTTTCCAGGCTCAGAGTCATTGCCTAGACTAAACGTAGTGGTTTAGGTGCCTTTTGAGGCCATGAGTATGACTGAAATCACCCAGACATAGGACGTAATTTTGGGAGAAAAGAAGGCCAAATACTCAAGTTCAGAGAATTCACTGGTAGAGATGAATGGAAGAAGAGGAGCCAGCAGAGGAGACTGAGCTTGGTTATGTGGATGGAAAAGAAAGAGTGGTCCTCTGAAATCGGGAAGGGGGAATTCTAAGTGGAGTGTGACCAACAGTGTCAAATGCTGCTGCAGCGGAGCCAGGGAGATGAGAACTAGGAAGCGTCCTCAGTTCTCCTGTGCACAGTGGCACGGGTTGAATTTTTCTCCCAAAAAGATATGTTGACGTTTTAAGCCCTGCAACCTCAAAATGTGAGGTTATTGGGAAACGGGGTTGTTGCAGATAAAATTAAGATACAAATTAAGATGAGGTCATCCTGGATAAGGTGGGCTCCTAATTCAATATGACTACTGTCCTCAGAAGAGCAGAAAAGACAGCTGTAGAATGAAGACTGGAAACAGAGACTAGAGTTGCACAGCACAAACCAGGAAACGTCAAGGATTGCTGGCAAACACTAAAGCTATGGAAAAAGCATGCGACAGATCCTTCCCTGGGCCCTTCACAGAGAGAATAACCCTGCTGATACTTTTATCTAAGATTTCGAGCCGCCAGAACTGTGAGAGAATAAAATTCTCTTGTTTTAAGCCACCCCACCCTAGTTTGTGGTACTTTGTTACAGGAGTCCCAGGAAAGTAATATGTAAAATTAAAGAGCCATCGTTTTGTTGCAAAATCAGACAGGTAAGTCTTGCTTTAAGGCTAGAGGAAAGATAAGTATGGGTTCAGAACGAATTCCTTTAGAAACATGGAGTACTGGAGTGGGAGATGGGACGTGTCAAAGTGTCACATCCTGTTGACGTTTTTTTCTACCAAGACTGGGGATCATGTGCTGAAAGTAAAGGGGCTGAAGGAGGTCACAACTTCAATTACCACCTGTATCTGTTCTCTATTGCTGCACTACAAATTACCCCAGAACTCAGCAACCTAAACCAGTTAACATTTATTGTCTCACATGGCTTCTTGTTAAGTATCTATTTAATTTTTTATTTACTTGGCTGCACGGAGTTTTAGTTGTGGCATGCAGGATCTAGTTCCCCAACCAGGGAGCAAACCCAGGCCCCCCAGGCCCTGTGCATTGGGAGCACAGAGTCTTAGCCACCGGACCACCCGGGGAGTCCCTCACATAGCTTTTTTCAAAGAGTCGGGAATCTGGGAACACTGAACTGAGTGATTCTGGCTCAGGCTCTCTCGCGAGGTTGTCACCAAGATGTCGGCCAGGGCTGCAGGCCTCTGAGGTGTTAACTGGGCTGGAGGACCTGCTTCCTTAGTGGCTCCCCTGTTTCCATCTCTGCATGGTCACCTGAGGGTCCTCACGACACAGCAGCCAGGTTCCCCTGTAACAAGCAATCCAAGAGAGAGACCAAAGCATAAACCTCAATTTCCTTTATGACCTAAGCTCGGCAGTCATATGTTGTCACATCTGTTGGTGATGGTATATGTATCATCTATTGATTATATAGACCAATTCTGATACAATAACTACACAAGAGAACAAATACTAGGAGGCAAGGATCATTAAGGAGCCATCTTGGAGGCTGGCTACCCCACTTACCTATATGAAGCCTCCTAAGTCTTGAAACAGGTCCTGATATCTTCCCCTGCTGCGAAGTCACTTCAGTCGTGTATGACTCTGTGCGATCCCATAGATGGCAGCTCACCAGGCTCCCCTGTCCCTGGGACTCTCCAGGCAAGAACACTGGAGTGGGTTGCCATTTCCTTCTCCAATGCATGAAAGTGAAAAGTGAAAGTGAAGTCGGTCAATCATGTCCAACTCTTAGCAACCCCATGGACTGCAGCCCACCAGACTCCTCCATCCATGGGATTTTCCAGGCAAGAGTACTGGAATGGGGTGCCATTGCCTTCTCCATCTTCCCCTGAGTTTCAGACATTTATATTAAGGTATACTCTGGTCATTCCCCCCTTAGATGTCCCATGAGCACCTCAAAAGCAACAGATATAAAACTAAACTCATCATTCTACTCCCAATCCAGGTTCCTTGTCTAACACTCTCATAGGCAGAAGGTCTTCTAATGACCCAGGCATCCAAATTAGAAGCTGGGATCATCTATAATCACTTTTCTTTACCAGTTCTTCCAATCCGAACCATCACAGGTCATATAAATTTTACTTTCTAAATATTTCTGGAATCTATTGTTTCATCTCTATACTGCTTTTCACAGCCTTACTTAAAGGAATTTATCTTTCACCTGAATCACTGCAACAGCCTCCAAACTATTGGATCAACATACAGCTATCAAAAACCAGGAAAATTCTCAGATTTACCCTACTCAGCCTGGATGCTAGCAATTTCATCGATGTTGACAGAATACATGAGACTCCTGGGTCAGATACAAAGGACTTTACAACTTTCAGCATACCAAGCTACTGGGTATGTCCTGGATACCCTTTTGTCCTGGATTATTCTTCAAAGGATGTTTGTGTAGCAAGCATTTTTGGAAGATGGAGCTAGACAAACAAAGAGCAGGCAGCTTTGCTTGCAGCCTACTATAAAATTATAATCATCTCACATGCTAGTAAAGTAATGCTCAAAATTCTCCAAGCCAGGCTTCAGCAATACGTGAGCCATGAACTTCCAGATGTTCAAGCTGGTTTTAGAAAAGGCAGAGGAACCAGAGATCAAATTGCCAACATCCGCTGCATCATGGAAAAAGCAAGAGAGTTCCAGAAAAACATCTATTTCTGCTTTATTGACTATGCCAAAGCCTTTGAGTGTGTGGATCACAATAAACTGTGGACAATTCTGAAAGAGATGGGAATACCAGACCACCTGACCTGCCTCTTGAGAAACCTGTATGCAGGTCAGGAAGCAACAGTTAGAACTGGACATGGAACAACACACTGGTTCCAAATAGGAAAAGGAGTACATCAAGGCTGTATATTGCCACCCTGCTTATTTAACTTATATGCAGAGTACATCATGAGAAACACTGGGCTGGATGAAGCATAAGCTAGAATCAAGATTGCCGGGAGAAATATCCATAACCTCAGATATGCAGATGACACCACCCTTATGGCAGAAAGGGAAGAGGAGCTAAAAGCCTCTTGATGAAAGTGAAAGAGGAGAGTGAAAAAGTTGGCTTAAAGCTCAACATTCAGAAAACGAAGATCATGGCATCCGGTCTCATCACTTCACAGCAAATAGATGGGGAAACAGTGGCTGACTTTATTTTGGGGGGCTCCAAAATCACTATAGATGGTGATTGCAGTCATGAAATTAAAAGACGCTTACTCCTTGGAAGGGAGGTTATGACCAACCTAGACAGCATATTAAAAGGCAGAGACATTACTTTGTCAACAAAGGTCCATCTAGTCAAGGCTATGGTTTTTCCAGTGGTCATGTATGGATGTGAGAGTTGGACTATAAAGAAAGCTGAGCACCAAAGAATTGATGCGTTTGAACTGTGGTGTTGGAGAAGACTCTTGAGAGTCCCTTGGACTGCAAGGAGATCCAACCAGTCTATCCTAAAGGAGATCAGTCCTGGGTGTTCATTGGAAGGACTGATGTTGAAGCTGAAACTCCAATACTTTGGCCACCTCGTGTGAAGAGTTGACTCATTGGAAAAGACCCTGATGCTGGGAGGGATTGGGGGCAGCAGGAGAAAGGGACGACAGAGGATGAGATGGTTGATGGCATCACCGACTCAATGGACATGGGTTTGGGTGGACTCCGGGAGTTAGTGATGGACAGGGAGGCCTGGCCTGCTGCAGTCCATGGGGTCGCAAAGAGTCGGACACGGCTGAGCGACTCAACTGAACTGGACTGAACAGGTCCCTGAGCCAAGGGTTTCCCTCAGAGACAGAGCCCCTACTGCATTCACAGCCTCTGCCTGAGTCACTCTGTGCTGTCCTTGTGCTTCTCAAGAAGCAACAGGGAACGGAGATGATTTAATGCCTCATTCCCAGGACATGTAGAAAAGTGGCAAACTCAGGGGGAACTGTCTCCCAACAACAGCCAGAATCTACAGCAGGCCATTCAGTGGCTCCCTGCACCTACAGAACCAAGTCAAGTTTTTAAAATGACACTATCCACTTGTGCCCCTCACTTTCCTCCTACTTCTTACCTCATGACATGGGTCAGAAATCACATGCAGCCCCTTCAACAATTTGTGTTAATTCTTGCCTCTAGGTCTTTGCTTGGGTCATCTTCTTTGCCTGAATTCCCCCTACCCTAACTCTTTCCCTAGAAACTGTTCATCCTATGCTCTGTGAAGTACCTTAGGAGGCTCACATGTGTTCTGAGCGTTGCTCAGGGTTAATGTTCTCCTATGGGCACATGGGGCCAACCATCCTTACTCTTTAAAAAAATATATTTATTTGTTTGTTTGTTTGGCTGTGGGGTCTTAGCTTTGGCATGAGGAATCTTTTTTTAGCTGCAGCAAGGGGAATCTCTGGTTGCAGCATGCAAACTCTTAGTTGCAGCATGTGGAATCTAGTTCCCTGACCAGGAAGCGAGCCCAGGTCCCCTGCATTGGGAGTGCAGAATCTTAGCCACTGGACCCCCAGGGAAGTCCCCATCCTTATTCTTCAATGGACTAATATCTACCACTCACAACTACTGTCTTCTTCTCCTAAATGGAACTGCCTTTCTTGTGATGAAGGTACAGCCTGTTACAATAAAATGAGTCTCCACAATTTTCTTAGCTACTTCTGTGGTGGGGTCGGGTAAATACCTAATTTCTATTCTTACTTCTGTTCTAGTTTGGCCTCTCAGCTGTGCTGTCTCCCCAGCTGGTCTGAAGCAACTGCATTCGGGTTCTGTTTGTGTCCACTATCTCTAAGTTAAAATCAAAGGCGTTATTTTCATTTAAAAAATAGCCATTCACAACATAGCTTTACAAATCTCCAACTGGAGACCCATGAAGAGTGTGAAAAGACAAAGAGATGTGACACTAACAGGTGAACACTTACTACTCCCCAGCAGGTGCCCAATATGCTCCTGGGAAAGAGTGGAGAAATCGTTCCAGAAGAAATGAAGAGCGTGAGCCAAAGCAAAAACAACGCCCTGTTGTGTCTGTGTCTGGTGATGGAAGTAGAGTCCAGTGCCGTAAAGAACAACATTGCATAGGAACCCGGAATGCTAGGTCAGTGAATCAGGGTGAATTGGAAGTGGTCAAACAGGAGATGGCAAGAGTGAACACAGACATTTTAGGAATCAGTGAACTAAAATGGGCCAAAGAAGGTGAATTTAATTCAGATGACCATTATATCTACCACTGCAGGCAAGAATCCCTTAGAAGAAATGAAGTAGCCATCGTAGTCAACAGGAGAGTCCAAACTGCAGGGCTTGGGTACAATTTCAAAAACAACAGAACGATCTCTGTTCGTTTCCAAGACAAACCATTCAATATCACGGTAATTCAAGTCTATGCCCCAATCACTAATGTTGAAGAAGCTGAAGTTCAAAGGTTCTATGAAGATGTATAAGACCTTCTAGAACTAACACCCCCAAAAGATGTCCTTTTCATCATAGGAGACTGGAGTGCAAAAAATATGAAGTCAGGAGGTACTGGCAAGTTTGGCCTTGGAGTACAAAATGAAGCAGGGCAAAGGCTCACAGAGTTTTGCCAAGACAATGCACTGGTCATACCAAACACCCTCTTCCGACAACACAAGATACGACTACACATGGACATCACCAGATGGTCAACACCAAAATCAGATTGATCATATTCTTTGCAGTGAAAGATGGAGAAGCTCTATACAGTCAGGAAAAACAAGACCAGGAGCTGACTGTGACTCAGATTATGAGTTCCTTATTGCCACATTCAGACTTAAATTGAAGAAAGTAGGGAAAACCACTAGGCCATTCAGGTATGACCTAAATCCAATCCTTTAGGATTATACAGTGGAAGTGACAAATAGATTCAAGGGATTAGATCTGATAGAGTGCCTGAAGAACTATGGACGGAGGTTCATGACATTGTACAGGAGGCAGGGATCAAGACCATCCCCAAGAAAAAGAAATGTAAAAAGGCAAAATGATTGTCTGAGGAGACCTTACAAATAGCTGAGAAAAGAAGAGAAGCTAAAGGCAAAGGAGAAAAGGAAAGAAATACCCATTTGAATGCAGAATTCCAAAGAATAGCAAGGAGAGATGAGAAAGCCTTCTTCATTGATCGGTGCAAAGAAATAGAGGAAAACAACAGAATGGGAAAGACTAGAGATCTCTTCAAGAAAATTAGGGATACCAAGGGAACATTTCATGCAAAGATGGGCTCAATAAAGGACAGAAATGGTATGGACCTAACAGAAGCAGAAGATATTAAGAAGAGGTGACAAGAATACACAAAAGAACTATACAAAAAAGATCTTCATGACCCAGATGACCACGATGGTGTTATCACCCACCTAGAGCCAGACATCTTGGAGTGCAAAGTCAAGTGGGCCTTAGGAAACATCACTACTATCAAAGCTAGTGGAGGTGACGGAATTTCAGCTGAGCTAATTCAAATCCTAAAAGATGATGCCTTTAAAGTGCTGCACACAATATGCCAGCAAATTTGGAAAACTCAGGAGTGGCCACAGGACTGGAAAAGGTCAGTTTTCATTCCAATCCCAAAGAAAGGCAATGCCAAACAATGTTCAAACTATCGCACAATCACACTCAGTTCACATGCTAGCAAAGTAATGCTTAAAATCCTCCAAGCCAGGCTTCAACAGTACATGAACTGTGAACTTCCTGATGTTCAAGCTGGATTTAGAAAAGGCAGAGGAACCAGAGATCAAATTGCCAACATCTGTTGGATCACTGAAAAAGCAAGAGAGTTCCAGAAAAACAGCTATTTCTGCTTCATTGACTATGCTAAAGCCTTTGACTGTGTGGATCACAACAAATTGTGGGAAATTTTTAAAGAGCTGGCAATACCAGACCACCTTACTGCCTTCTGAAAAACCTATAATGCAGGTCAAGAAGCATCAGTTAGAATCAGACATGGAACAACAGACTGGTTCCAAATTGGGAAAGGAGTATGTCAAGGCTGTATATTGTCACCCTGTTTATTTAACTTCTATGCAAAGTACATCATGAGAAATGCTGGGCTGGAAGAAGCACAAGCTGGAATCAAGATTGCCGGGAGAAATATCAATAACCTCAAATATGCAGATGACACCACCTTTATGGCAGAAAGTGAAGAGGAACTAAAAAGCCTCTTGATGAAAGTGAAAGAGGAGAATGAAAAAGTTGGCTTAAAGCTCAACATTCAGAAAACTAAGATCATGGCATCCGGTCCCATCACTTCATGGCAAATAGAAGGGGAAATAATGGAAACATTGAGAGACTTTATTTTGGGGGGCTCCAAAATCAGTGCAGATGGTGACTACAGTCATGAAATTAAAAGATGCTTCCTCCTTGGAAGAAAAGCTATGACCAACCTAGAGAGCATATTAAAAAGCAGAGACATTACTTTGCAAACAAAGGTCCATCTAGTCAAAGCTATGGTTTTTCCAGGAGTCATGTATAGAAGTGAGAGTTGGACCATAAAGAAGGCTGAATGCCAAAGAATTGGTGTTTTTGAGTTGTGGTATTGGAGAAGACTCTTGAGAGTCCCTTGGACTGCAAGGAGATCCAACCAGTGTATCCTAAAGGAAATCAATCCTGAATATTCAATAGAAGGACTGATGCTGAAGCTCTTTGCATCAAAGAGCCAACTCATTAGAAAAGATCCTGATGCTGGGAAAGATTGAAGGCATGAGGAGAAGGGGATGACAGAGGATGAGATGGTTGGATGGCATCACTGATTCAATGGACATGAGTTTGAGCAAGTTCCTGGATATGGTGAGGGACAGGAAAGCCTGGAGTGCTATAGTCCGTGGGGTTGCAAAGAGTTGGACATGACTGAGCGACTGAACAACAACACCTGAAGCCCTACTGCGTGTCTAGATAGAGCAGAAGTAAGGTGAAAATGGTGGCCCAGGGCCTACTTACACAAGACTATCTATTTCTGCTTCTCCCAGAGATGAATAGCCTGTGTCACAAAGATGGTGTAACTTTCCCTGGTGGCTCAGACAGTAAACAATCTGCCCGTAGTGCAGGAGACCCAGGTTCAACCCCTGGGCGGGGAAGATCCCCTGGAGAAGGGAATGGCTACCACTCTAGTATTGCTGCCTGGAGAATTCCACGGAGAGAGGAGCCTGGTCGGCTATATTTAACGGGATTGCAAAGAGTTGGGCAACTAACACTTGAATAAAACAGTTTTGAGAAATGCTGTGAAAAAACTATTAACTCATTTCAGAAGAGAAAACTGGTGGCCATTTAAGAGTTATGTTTTAAAAGAATTCTTAGCGACACTGATTGCATTTAGCTCCTTTCTATAATTGCTCCCATTTTTGTTTCTTTGTGGGTTTTTTTTAGGGGGGAGAGGTTTCTAAGAAAGGTTAATAGCATGAGCCACAAGCCTGGCTCAGAGTAAAGAAAATGAGGAGTGATAGCATAAGGCTTATAAAGACCTGATGAAACTTAAATGAAAAATGCTATATGAGATCATGCCCGTGTGGGTGGGCTAAAAAGGTACAATTTTCCTGCTTGGCACTTTGTTTTTGTTGTATAAGTGTCACGTTCTCAAATATCTCCCCAGCTGACAAATGATCCTTCTTACTGAGGCCCCTGATGAGATTTATAGACTTGGGCTCTTGGAAACCATATTTATGGAACATAATTCTGGCTTCCATCTCCCACCCCATAGGGATCTTCTTCCTACCCCTATGCATTCCAAGTACCTACAATGGTGCCTGGAACACAGTAAGTATTCAATAAAATATTGGTTGACTCGATGATCCTGAGGATTGAGACTAAAAAGAGGCCTTCTGTGTTCGAGGATGGGAATCTGGAGCTGTGAGCAATCTTACCCCACACTTCTCGTCACTGAGGAACAGAGGGAGGAGGAGACCAAGGAGACTTGGAGAGAGATCTGGAAAGTGAGAATCTGGGCTGAATCTCCCACTAAGCTACAAACCATTCTCACTGAATATATGTCTTTGTCCTTATACTACCTTCAGAGCATTAGCCCAAGGCAATGTAGAAAACCTGGAGGGTGACCTGGCAAAAGTCTAGGTGTGATTAACAGAAAAATGGATCAGTAATGATCATAGGATCCAGTAATCCTACTCCAGAGCATGTATCCAGACAAAACTAGAACTCAAAAATATTCACGCGCTCCAACATTCACAGCAGCACTGTTCACGATAGCCAAGAAATGGAAGCAACCTAAGCGTCCGTCAACAGATGAATGGAGAAAGAAGACGTGCCTATCTACAATGGAATATCACTCAGCCAAAAAAAGAACAGAATGATGCCATTTGTAGCAACATCGATGCAACTAGAGTTTACCATACTATGTGAAGTAAGTCAGAAGGAGAAAGAAAAAGAAAGTGTGGTGTCACTTATATGTGGAATTTAAAACACAACACAAATGAACATATCTATGAAACAGAAACAGACTCACAGACATAGAGAACAGATTTGGGGTTGCCAAGGGGAAGAGGGTGGGGAGGGATGGACTGGAGATTTGGGGTTAGCAGATGCAAAGTATCGTATATAGAATGGATAAACAAGGTCCTCCCATATGGCACAGGGAACTATATTCAGTATCATGAGTTAAGTGATAATGGAAAAGAATATTAAAAAGAGTGTGTATATATATAATTGAATCACTTTTGCTATACGGAAGAAATTAATACAACACTATAAATCAACTACAAAACATTTCAATTTTTTAAAAAATAGGTCATCACCAACAGCAGCCCCGGAGCAAAGGTGGGTTATGACTTTCTGGGAAACTCTCAGCAAGCTAGCGGCCACTCATCCCTTTCTCTCCCAGCCATCTGTACTTACAAGTGTGTTCTGACTGGGGCAGACGGACACTAGCTTAACTCAGTGGGAACATGAAATGGTCAAACAATAAAAGCCCAGTTTCCACAGAGATATTTGGTAATGTTATACAGGAACTAGTAGGGAGCCCATATTGGACCTCTAAAAGCATGGTCTCAAGTGGACATTGTTTTTATTCTCGCCACGAAATAGAGGCAAATAAACACTGTATCTCACTGCCATAGCCATGGAAACACTAAGTCAGATCACAGCATTAGGGACACAAAGGCGGCCAAGAAGCTGTGATGCCCACCAATAGACTGTGGTCCTGTTCATCGGGAATTGGAGGAAAGCCATTCTGCAAAGTGTATCGGAAGGAGAGGGAGCTTCCTGGGTTGTATGCAATTAAGAATACCTTAGGGGAGGGATAAATTAGCAGTTTGGCATTAACATGTATACACTAATATATATAAAATAAGATAACCAACAAGGACTTACTGTATAGCACAGGGGAACTCTACTCAATAGTTTGTAATAATTTATAAGGGAAAAGAATGTGAAAAAGAATATATGTGTGTGTGTAATTGAATCACTGTGCTGTACACCTGAAACTAACACAACATTATAAATCAATAAACCACCACCACCACACTTCGATAAAAAAAATAACTTACAGAAAGACAGCTGATGAAGTTTTGATATTTCAGTTCTGAACTTTGAACACTTATAATTTTCTGCATGTTAAGTACGTTAAGTAAGCTATGAAAAGGAAACACACAATGGTGTGGAACACAAAGAATTCAGATGACCAAAGAAAATCCCAGAAAGAGTCAGAACGAAGATATTTCCCTTAGTCATGCCTGGCTTAGTATTTTGCTAATACAGTACAAACGAGGAGCTGTGTTAGTGTCTGGTTTTGCTAGGTTAGGCTGCAGGACAGAGGAGCGTGGTGGGCCGCCGTCTATGGGGTCTCACAGAGTCGGACACGACTGATGCGACTTAGCAGCAGCAGCAGCAGACAGCGAGGCAGTCTCTGGGACTTAAGCAGTCCACACGGTTTCTCCCTCACTCCTGAAGCTGTCTGCTTCAGGCTCTGCTGCAGCTAGGCCCCTGTTCTTCCCCACTTAGGTCCATATTAAAAGAGCAGTTTCTAGCCGGGACATGCTGCTCACATGGCAGAAGGCAGAGAGAGGCCAGAACCACACTTTGGCTTTTGAAGCTTCTGCTCCAAGAGGTGCTACCATCTTCAACCCACATTTTGCTTTCCAAACTGAGTCACGTGGCCAAGCCTGCCTGCGAAAAGGACATTTAATCTCCCAGGGACAACTGCAGGGGTGGGGTAGAGTCAGGAGGGGAGGTGACTGTTTTGACAGTCCTACAACACAGCAGGATTAGGTGTATTTCCAGAACCACACACTCTGGTAACATCAGCCTGATCTATATGATTATGCTCAGGTTAATTGTATAGTAAACAATTTACAGACTCAATCCATATGAAAGTTTGGTCATTTCTAATTTCTCCTTTTATGGCTCCCAAAGCCTAGGTATTAAAGACTCCCGCCAGTGCTAAGAAAGACTACTGGATAGATGACTCCTAACTGGCAGCTACAGGATTCTGATTCTGGCAGTGATTTCAATGGGATCCCTCAGAGGTACATGCTTAGTCGTGTCCGACTCTTGCAACCCCATGGACTGTAGCCGGCCAGGCTCCTCTGTGCACGGAATTTTCCAGGCTAGAATACTGGAGTGGGTGGCCATTTTCTTCTGCAGGGGATCTTCTGAATGCAGGGACCGAACCCGCCTCTCCCGCATCTCCTGCACTGGCGGGCAGACCCTTTGCCACCAGCACCACCTGGGAAGTCTGTCCCTCAGAGGAGCGCTTCTAAAGCATTGTCTGTGCGCCACCTGCAGCAGAACAACTTGGAAGGCTGGTTTTGTGTACAGAGTCCTGGGCTCCACTCTAAATACACTGAATCTGAGTTTCGAGGAATGGGGCCCGGGAATCTGCATTTAACTAGCATTGTAGGTGACTCTGACGTGGACCAGCTAGTGAGGATTGCCATGCCAGAGAACCCACCCTCAGCAGGCTCCCATCAGAGCGCATTACACGGGCAGGTCCCACTGGATCTCTGGCTGTCCTGATGCACCCCAGGCCCCATGCGCTGTGGGTCCAAAAAGGACTTGGAATTTTCTGGGGAGTCAGGGAAAAGGAGGTGCTTTTTACAGAATGGCTTTTAATGAGGGGCTCTATCCTTCCTTCAAATACATTTCAGTTTATATAGCTCACTATTTTTCTCATAAATCAACATCTGTGAATCATTTTTGTTCTTTGGCTATTTTTAGAAATGAAATGTGACTACATTGAACAATGTTCTCATAAAAAAATCCTCTTATAATAGTAACAATTGTTCTAAAACTTGTACTTTAACTGCTTCTCCCCAACAATGTACATTTGGAACCAAGTCTGTGATAAAAGCTTAACTGTAAGTTTCCAAACCTGATTTTTTGGTGATATTTGCACGTTTTTCAGTTCTTGATCTCAGAAATGAAAAATGAAAATTTAAAATGTATATTCTCACTGGGCTCTATTTACGCTTTTCCAGGTCTCCTTTAAAGAGAAGGATAGCAGTGTTCCATGTGGAACAATTTGGTTTCAAAATTCTGTTTCAGTGACCTCGGCTACTGCCGGGGCCATTAAATCCAGTACCCTTGTACAGCCAACTAAAAGTTTCCTGGCCTCGTTCTCCCCTAGCTGGTTTGGGCTGGCACCCTGGTGGCACAAGCTTCCCAGGCTGCCAGCCCAGTTTGGGGCAGTTCAGCCTGTAAGGAGTTTGGTTACACTACCCGGCTTCCCTAGGACTCTAAGGTCATCACTGTGTTCTGGAAGAGGGGACATTTAGATACAAACCTGTTCGAGTTCTATTCTGGTGTCCAACCCCCACCTCACATATGAATTCCTTTCTAAACGTGGCTGAGCAAGAGTTCATGACATTAGGATCTCAAAGGTTATTTTTGAGTTATTTCTCCCATTTCAAAGTCATGTCTATAGCCAAAGTGAGGAAGAGACAGTTTACTACAAAATTCAGTTGAGAGGAAGGAAGGAAGAGAAGGAAAGAAGGGAGGAGGAGGAGAGACTTTTTAAAAACCAACTAAATTACTGAGTAAATGTAATAACAAACAAAAGGCATTCAAATGCTTTTTTTTTTTTTTAAATCAATTTTATACGTCTTTCTACTCAGGCCAATGACAAGCACAAAGACAGATATGCTAATTTAACGTAATTGACTGATTTCTTCAGCACTTGGACTTCCCAGGCGGCTCAGTAGTAAAGAATCTGCTTACCAGTGCAGGAGACTTGGATTTGACCCCTGGGTCAGGAAGATCCCCGGGAGGAGGGAATGACAACCCACTCCAATATTCTTGCCTGGAAAACTCCATGGACAGAGGAGCCTGGTGTGCTACAATCATGGGACTGAAGAATCAGACACGAATTAGTGACTAACCTACCCTATAGCACTTATCTCTTTTGGTCTACAAATACATTTTTAAATGATCAGTTCAGTTCAGTTCAGTCACTCAGTCATGTCCGACTCTTTGCGACCCCATGAATCACAGCACACCAGGCCTCCCTGTCCACCACCAACTCCCGGAGTGATAGAGAATGTCTAATACAATCATGTCTACAGAAGTAAGAAAAAAGTTTCTAAGAAAGAAAGATTTCACAGACCCCATTTTTCTATACCCAACCTCAGCAAGGTCAGGAAAAAGGAAAGAAGGAGGGACAGAGAAGGAGGGAGCGAGGAAGGAAGGAAGAAGGGATTTCTGCTTTGTCCACTTTGCCTCCCTTTTGCTTCCACTGTGCTGACCTGGCCTCATAGCACCTCTCAGCTCTATCCAAACATTCACATCTCTGTGTCCCTCCAATGATGAGCTCTTTTTCCTGTGGCTCCTAAATATTGCCAGTTGAGCACAGCCAGATACATGTCATAAGATGAAAAGCCTCATGCCAGAGGAACTCCTGGATCTCTAGAGGGTTGGCACAGGAAAGAACCGTGGGTGGCGTGAAGTCTAAACTCAACCATCACTGTCATGACACCGTGATGCAGCTCCCCCTCTGGAAGGATCCTCTCCCTTTTATACCGACCACAGAGCAACAGCTCGTTAACGTGGCATCACAAGCCATGTGAGTGGCAGACACCATGCCAAATTGGGGCACTGGTTTATATTCAGCTAATGAAGCCTCTTGATGAAAGTGAAAGAAGAGAGTGAAAAAGTTGGCTTAAAGCTCAACATTCAGAAAACGAAGATCATGGCATCCGGTCCCATCACTTCATGGGAAATAGATGGGGAAACAGTGGAAACAGTGTCAGACTTTATTTTTTTGGGCTCCAAAATCACTGCAGATGGTGACTGCAGCCATGAAATTAAAAGACGCTTACTCCTTAGAAGAAAAGTTATGACCAACCTAGATAGTATATTCAAAAGCAGAGACATTACTTTGCCAACAAAGGCCCTTCTAGTGAGGCTATGGTTTTTCCTGTGGTCATGTATGGATGTGAGAGTTGGACTGTGAAGAAAGCTGAGTGCAGAAGAATTGATGCTTTTGAACTGTGGTGTTGGATAAGACTCCTGAGAGTCCCTTGGACTGCAAGGAGATCCAACCAGTCCATTCTGAAGGAGATCAGCCCTGGGATTTCTTTGGAAGGAATGATGCTAATGCTGAAACTCTAGTACTTTGGCCACCTCACGCGAAGAGTTGACTCATTGGAAAAGGCTCTGATGGTGAGAGGGATTGGGGGCAGGAGGAGGAGGGGACGACAGAGGATGAGATGGCTGGATGGCATCACTGACTCAATGGACGTGAGTCTGAGTGAACTCCAGGAGATGGTGATGGACAGGGAGGCCTGGCGTGCTGCAATTCATGGGGTTGCAAAGAGTCGGACACGACTGAGCAACTGAACTGAACTGAATGTAGACTCAATTTAGTTTCTTGGGATTAGAACGTTTCAGTATTGCCTTATAAAAATATTCCATCCTGGTTCTCAGGCATAGCCTCAGTTCAGAAAAGCTGCAAGGTTTTAGCTGCCAGTTTCTCTTGCATTCCTGTTTTTGTCTGTAATTTCTAAAGACTAGTAAGTAGATGAGGCACTTTACAAATACGCAAAGACAAGGGCCTGGCCCTCGGTCAGAAAAACACAACCCAAATGAAAATAATCCAAGCAGAAGCAGTAACAGACAGTTTGAGGAGAGGGCATTAGCTTTGGAAAGCGAAGTTTTTCTGTTTGTGTTTTTGTTTTGAAATGGGAGTGATTTGAAGGACAAGGGGGCGGCTTCATCCTGAAGTTTGCTCTGTGTTTAATCGACACAGGCTCGTGGTCTCAGGAGGTCATTCAGTTCAAAAGCAAAGTTGTTCAAACTGACCCACCCCACCCCCTCAACAAAGAAACTGCTTTCTATGGCAGACAGCGCTTTTTTTCCAACGACTTTGCGGCTGACCTCAGTTCCCCAGACAAGTGTAGGCTTAAATAAGATAATTGCTTTCTAAGGCATTTTGCCTCCCTTATAGAAAATCTTCTTGAACACGGAGCACACCTCTACCAGGGAGTAGACCACACCTGAAGTCACATACTTAATTGGTTGTTTTATTTGCTTTCATCAGAAAGTTCTACTGACGATGTCAAGCAAAAGTCAGGCATTTAACTTCCTAGAAACAAGCCAGTTACCGGGCACTGTGGCATTGTCAGTTAATCCAAGACACATTTTTATGCAAACCTCAAGTTATAACCCACATATGGTGGCAGATCATTATCCTAAGACTCTAAATTGAACCAGTTATATAGTTGGAGGTGGATCTATCATAATCTGGAAAACTTTTCTTTCACTGGTCTATTTTAACAAGTGTAGGGAGGAAATAAAACTCAAAAAGCATAAACTGTTTTACATCTTGAATTGAACTTTGATAAAAATGGAAATACTCCAAAATAAAGAAATATTGGAAAAAAAAAAAAAAGAGGGAAAGATACAGACAGAAATAAAGTAGAAAATGTGGAAATAAAAAGGTTCTGTTACTGCTTTTACATTTCCTGATTCAGTTAAGTGGAAAAGGCAGGATACACAATTATGTACAGATATGATCCCTAATGATAGAAAGAGACAAAGAGGGGTGGGGGAAAGGCAGAGAGAGACAGAGACAGACAGAGGTAAAAGGCTAAATGAAATGGATCAAAATAGATCCCAGGGATTAATCCCTGGGAATTGGGAAAACAGGTAAATTTCATTTTGTTTTTGGGCTTTTTGTGTTTTCCAAAACACAGAAAAAATCACTTTTTTAACAATAAAAGTCAATAAAATATTTGCAAAAATTGTTTCTGATTCAAAATACTATATCCTTTAAACTTTGAGCACATGCACTGATAGACTTCAGGGTTGTTAAAAGTAGTTTCTATCTGAACTAGCATACCACCCGCCCACCCCCCCATCCCCCGCCAGGCCCAAAAGAACAGAGAGCACACACACACACACACTCCCACACATGTTGTACACAGCTCAGAGATAAAGACTTTGCCAGCCTAACCATATTTTAACAGGTCCAATGCCCTAAAATGCAACAAGAGATGACAAAATAGTGTTTAGTGCTGACCTCTTGCAAATTATCATCTCCATCAGTGGACACAATCTGTAAGGTCAATTTTAATTGTCCACAATGAATTTGATTTATGGGGCTTTCCTGGTGGCTCAGACGGTAAAGAATCTGCCTGCAGTGCAGGAGACCTGGGTTCAATTCCTGGGTTGGGAAGATACCCCGGAGAAGGGAATGGCTACCCACTCCAGTATTCTTGCCTGGAGAATTTCACGGACAGAAGAGCCTGCTGAACACGTGCCACATAACATGAGCTTAATGCGGTGGGAGCTTCTGTGCCATGTAGAAGCCAGGTTCACCTTGGTGTTGCTTTTTACTGCATTGGTTGTTTCAGGAGCCCTGATCTCTGGGATTCTGGACCATTTCGGAGCCTTGAACAGCTAGAGCTGGGAGAATGTGCAGAAATTTGCTCCAGGCATCTGTTTCATCTACATCATGAAGTTGGCCTGGTCTCCTCTACAGATCTTTCTGTTTCCTTGGCATTTGTCCTTTGGATTACTTTGTGGATAAAAGATACCCTCACAGACAGATTCCAGATAGTTATCCTGGCCTGCTGCCTAAAATTATTAACTCCATTTGTTCCTGTACTTGAAAGCCCTTGAATTTGAGGTTTATCTGGAACAAAATCCTGTCCACAGAAATGCAAATTTCTCTAAAAGGGTTCTGAGCCATTGATGATTCAGACATGAGCATAAACCTACTTGATCAGATTGCTGCCCCTCTAACACCTAGACAGCTAGACTGAGGAATGGAACCTCTGATGAAGTATAAAAGGAGTCTGAGCGGCAGGTAGGGATGGAGGGACCCAGCTTGAAGATAAAGGCACAAGCAGGCACTTTGACCCTACAGGCCTGAGGGAAGAGGCACACGGGTATTTGGGGAGGAGCAGAGGCAGCCCTCAAGCCTCCAGGCCTCCTTCCCCCAACTTTCAGAGGATGCCTCTGCCTCCCTCCATACTTCCTCAGCTTCCTGCCACCAACCAGCCAGCCTGCCAACCCCCTGCACCGCACACGGGCTCCTCTTCCCCAGGCCTGGGCTCTGTCCATCCTCTGCCTGCTGGATCCCACCTCTGCTGCCTTCCCTGCTACCTTCCTTAGCTCCTTCCCCTTGCTCTCCAGCACCTTCGATCTTTCTCTCTTCATCAGCTCCTTTAACCTCTTTTCCCACCTCAACCAACACGAAGTGCTGTCCACAAGCTTGCCATCTACTTCTGCCTTGCTGCCTCTCAGCTGGCATCTAGGAAGAGCTGCTTCCCACCTCCTTGCTTTCCACATCTTCACCTCCCCTCTCTCCTTGCTCTTTGTCTCTCTCCTGCTCACTTCCCCACTGTGAAACTGCTCTTGCCCGTGACCATGACAGGGCGAAGAAAGCAATGGAAACTGCAATTCTTGGCTTATGACCTCCCCAGAGCCTTTGACCCCGGTGACCTCTCTGCTTGTTAACTCTTTTCCTTGGCTTCTCTGTTCCCTCTCTATCTGAGTGACTCATCCCCTCTCACTACCTGCATGCTGATGACTCCTGTGTCTGTGCTTTCAGCCTAGACCACCCTTCTGAACTGCACCCTCCTGAACTGCACCCCCCCGGAACCCAGTTGTCAACAAGATAACCCACATCTCACGAACATGTCAACCAACATTTCCAGGATGGACTCCATCACATTCTCTCCCTCCGCCACCAGCCTGCCACCTTAAGTCCTAGGGATTTGTCCATGCAGTGTCCTCTGCTTGAAGAGCGCCTGCTCCCCTTGACCTTCTGACCCCATGTCCTTCAGGTCTCAGGTTGCTTGTCACTTCTTTGGGGAAGCCTTCCTTGATACCCTAAATCTGAGTCAGGTGCTCCTAAGATTGCAGAAGCTTCCACTTGTAATTCTTTAAAAATTCACCTGTCCTTCCCACTGAAATATTCGCTGTCTGACAGCAGGGATCTTTCAGTCTTGCTCATTATCTCTCTCGGCCCAGCCTGATGTCTGGCATATAGGATGCTCAACAAAAATGCATTTATTTAGAAAAGATAAGAGTTCATTTCCAGCATTCAGGCAGTCAAAAAAGTAGTCCCCTCCCCCCCCAGTTCCTGGACAAGACCGGGCTCCACTACTGAGGTAGTGATCCTCACCCCTGTCTTCAACCTAAACACCAGCCAGGCAGCCTGTGCGCACCCATTCTGCACCTTTACCACCATGGATAACAATTTTTTTCCTACAAGAAAATAGATTCTTTCTCCTCAACACTGACTTTAAAGTGACTTTCATCATTTTTTTTTTAAGTTGAGGACTGTCTCTACCGTATGTAAAATATGGATCACTCAGCACAAATACATCCTAGGTTGGTTCTACCAAGTAAAACAAATAACCTTGCCACAGGATAATTCTTAAAAACAATTTGGTTGTTGTCTTAGTTTTTGTTTTCCTTGCTGGAGTCTAACTTTGCTAAAGAGAAACGTTCAATTCCAATATGGTCGTTTCAAAAAATTGTTTTTAAAGTTCCAAAACACTCAATAGCTTTTCCTTTTGCTTTGGCCAGGTCTGAAGATTTTATAAGCCCGAATACATATTCTTTGATCCTTTAATTAATGTTTGTGGTTAACTTATGAGAGAAAGAAATATTTTAATAAGTTTATACAAATTAGTCATATGATTTCCCCAACTGAAGCCACAACACACAACGCCCTGCACTGTGGGACATCTGTTTGCTTCTTTCCAAAGGTTTAGAGAGGAATTACAAGAGCAAATTTGAAATAACAGAGCTGTACTCCCCACCACGTTGGCAGAAGGGCTGGGCCTTTTTTTCCTGAGCCACTGCATCTAAGAACAGCAGCCCATTGGGAGACCCAGCTGAGCTGTAGCATAACTTTTCAAGCCAACAATGGGGACAGGGGACACCATGGCATCTTTTCACCAAACAAAGATGTTCACTGTGGGAATAACAAGAGAAGCGTAAGGAAACTGGAGGGAGTAAGTGGTCTGTCAGTAGACCAGGTATTCTGGTTCTATTTGCTACTATCAGGTAAGATTTGTTCATGGAATCACACAAACACTCTCCTTCCCAATAGAACCTTCAAGAAAGTGCCTCATCACATTGCTTAGCTAAGCACAACCTGCCAGCCCCAACTTTGGAATGTCTTCTGAGCACTTCTGTTTCTCCTTCACTTTCTGTTCTCATTTTGCAAGGGCTTGCTCTTGATTGGACCTTGCTTTCCACCTTAATTTTGTTTTCTGGGGTAGACAACCACATGGAATACAGATTGGAGCCTGGTACCCCACCTTCTTTCTTCAAGTCCCGGGATTTCCCTCCTTCACCCTGTGTATCTCCGTTCGAGGTTTCTCTTTAACCCTCACCATCCACAGATCAGGAAGGAAGGCACTCTGTCCCCTTTACTCAAGGAAGGAGCAGATCTTCCTGTTTTCCAAGGTCCTCTGTGCAGGGTAGAGGGGATGTCCTACCAGTATTTAAGTCAGTGCTATTTGGTCTCATTTAGGGACCAGCAGCGTCAGTCTCCCCTGAGAGCTTGAGAGAAGTGAACATTCTCAGGTCTTGTGCTTAACCTACTAAAGCAGGATCTTTGAGAGTTCAGTTCAGTTCGGCTGCTCAGTCGTGTCTGACTCTTTGCAACCCCCTGGACTGCAGCACGCCAGGCTTGCCAGTCCATCACCAGAGCTTGCTCAAACTCACATCCATCGAATTGGTGATGCCATCCAACCATTGCATCCTCTGTTGTCCCCTTCTCCTCCTGCCTTCAGTCTTTCCCAGCATCAGAGTCTTTTCCAGTGAGTCAGTTCTTCACATCAGGTGAAGCTCCAGCTTCAGCATCAGTCGTTCCAATGAATATTCGGGACTGACTTCCTTTAGGATTGACTGGTTTGATCTGCTTGCAGTCCAACACTCTCAAGAGTCTTCTCCAACACCACAGTAGCATCAGTTCTTCACCACTCAGCTTTCTTTATGGTCCAACTCTCACATCCATACATGACTACTGGAAAAATCATAGCCTTAACTAGATGGACCTTTGTCAGCAAAGTAATGTCTCTGCTTTTTAATATGCTGTCTAGGTTGGTCATAGCTTTTCTTTCAAGCAGCAAGTGTCTTTTAATTTCATGGCTGCAGTCACCATCTACAGTGATTTTGGAGCCCAAGAAAATAAAGTCAGTTTCCATTCTTTCCCTATCTATTTGCCAGGAAGTGAAGGGACCAGAAGCCATGATCTTCATTTCTTGAATGTTGAGTTTTAAGACAGCTTTTTCACTCTCCTCTTTCACTTTCATCAAGAGGCTCTTTAGTTCCTCCTCACTTTCTGCCGTAAGGGTGGTGTCATCTGCATATCTGAGATTATCGCTATTTCTCCCTCTGGGCAATTTTGAATCTAGCTTGTGTTTCATCCATCCCAGCATTTCACATGATGTACTCTGCATATAAGTTAAATAAGCAGGGTAACAATATACAGCCTTGACCTACTCCTTTCCCAATTTAGAACCAGTCCGTTGTTCCATGTTTGGTTCTAACTATTGCTTCCTGACCTTCATACAGCTTTCTCAGGAGGCAGGTCAGGTGGGGCCCAGGAATCTGTAAACAAGCTCTCCAGGTGATTCCTATACAGAATAAGAACCACTGAGCTGACAGAGGGGCAGAGATGGGAGATTACTCACACTCCTTCCAGGAGAAGGGAACAGATACGTCCTGGCAGCAGGTCACAAGGCTCTCCCGAGGTCCTAAACAGACAATTTTCTGAAAACGGCAGCAAGGATAAAGGACTAAGCTCTACCAGCTGGGAGGTTTCTCTTGAAAGTCCCAACGTTTCTATTCTTTATCCCCACTGTACCCTCTGCCCTGTAACTGCTCTGTGGCAACCAGTCTAATACGCTCATGGTCTGGCAAAGCTGCGTCCTTTGTTTATTTGTGGGTTCCTGAATCTTCAACAATGTAGAACTGACTACACTCAGGGTTCTCAAGGCTTGGTTCTGCCAAACAGATATTTAAGCACTTGATAGTGATAAATATAGGGTTTCATTATCTGCCCTCTCTGCAAACTTCTGCCCACTGCTGCCCGTTCCCTGTGGAACCCCTTCCTGGGGCCCACCTGATCCACAGCAGGGCATTCAGTCCCTGAAACTTAGAAAGCGAGAGCAGGAGGCCCCTGAGCAGTCTCTCATGATTTTCAAACCGCTTAGTAAAATAACCAGATTAGAACACCTACACAGAAAATGAGACAGGGCAGTATTTTATTAGTATGAATGTATTTCAAAGTTAAAATGAAGTTAAATTGTAGGTTAAGCAATGAGTATAATAAGGCTATTATGACCCCCAAATTGAAGTTAGATGGATAAGAGCAATTGAGTCTGCATCCAGTTTATTTCTGAAACAGTTGTTTGCACAATATTGAGGGGAAAAAAAATCCTCATTCAGATAAAGTAGTTGCATATGGTAACAGTTTTATATAAGAGATACCATTCCTTGCAACCTTGAGATACTCTTCCATTAGCTGGAAGAACAGCTTTATTCCACGGTTTACCCACAGAGAGGTATTTGGATGGCATTATAATGAACATGTTGGCAGTCTTCTGTTAAAAATTTGCTCGTGTCGTATTTGATTGTGTCTTTTTTTATATAGTTGGAAAATTTTTTCAATGGAATTTAAGTCAAATGTCTGTGGAAACTCTAAAGACCTCTGCAGCCCTCAGGAATCTACAAAGCAGAAATCTCTGATTTGAGATGAGAGACCGAAGTGGCTTATTCATGTGCCCTGGCCTTTTGGTGGCAGTGTTGGCTGCATCTCATGTCACCTGACTCCTGTTTTTCTTCTACCTTTCACAGGGGACCCCTCCTCCCTCCAGAGATTCCAAGTGCCTTTTCTCAGGGCCAGACCTTCCAGAGCAGGAGCTCTGTTTATCCTGCTTAAATGAATTACAGAATGGAAATTCCCCAGAGCCATCTCTCAGCTTGGGCCAGAGGGTGCCGAGCAGGAATGAAGATCCTGTTAAGGGACTCTGCCTCTTCCTGGTGTCTGCCCATGAACTGGCACATACAGCCCTCTTAAAATAATATGGTTTTCTTTTCAGCGGCCAGGGTTTGGCACACTGACTGAGCTCTGCTTGGCTTTTCTTTCATTAAGACAAGTCCCAGAAAGCACTTGCTCACTTAGATGGGCTGCATCTGGCATGTGCTCAGTTTAGCTAACAAAGATATTATTCTAGCAATGGAGGGGTGGGGGTGTGCGGGGGCAGGGAGCGGGGCAGAGAAATGGCACGGGCTTGGAGGAGAAGCAAGTTGATCCTGGCTTCCGCAGATGGCCTCGGGTGCTGCAGGCTGCTGCTCACAGACCCTTTCTCTTAGCAGCTCACGGTGTGGAAACCAGCGCCCCGGGGAGGGAGCCGTAACAGGGAGAAGGCAGAGGGTTCCTGCAGAAAAATGGAGCTGCTCTGGCAGGCTTACAGCTTCATGAAGAAAGGTGGAGAAGCCTTTTCTCTACCTCTGCAGCTTACCTTCTGCTCTCACCTCAGAGCACGGGCAGCAGCTCTTCCTGCAGAACTCACCGAGGGCGGGTGATGGGTTGGCTTCCCTGCGCAGAGCTGAAACTGCCCAGCTCCACGTGGCTCTGGAAATTACACAGGTGTCAGGCATGTCTGTCATCAGGCGAGAGAAATTCCATCATCTAGGCCCCAAACAGCTCACCCAATAAAAGCCCTTAGGTCTCCTAGCAACTTGCTGTGTTTGGATTTTCCACCTACTTTTGCAAGGTGGAATTTAATTAAAAATATATATATGAGTAAAACATATATATATATATGAATATGAGTAAAACCCAAAGAGCTGGAACCCAGAGGTTTAGCTGACACTAATCCCTCTAACTCCTCCACTTTATGAGGAAAACTGGCCCAAGACTGATGGTGATTTATTCTTTACTTCCTGGTAGAATTAGAATCAAATGGAATGCTTTAATATTTTTATGTCTCTCACAAAAAAGTAATAAATCTAAGAAGGCTGCATGCTGTTATGTTCAGGCTTAATATAATCACCCCACAGAAGATACTGCTGGCTGTTCCCCCAGCATCCATTCTCCTTGCCAAGAAATGATTAGCAATGTGCTAAGGTGAAAATATCCCTATCCTCAGAGTCTTGTATATATGGGAGCAGCCATACTACCCAGTACTGGCTAATGATCTATAAACCAAGTTTATGGGATGGGGTTTTTAATGAAAACCCTCAGATGATATGGGAATTTCGCACGTTCCTTTTTCTGTCTTCTTGGTGGGAATGAAGACGAGGCAGAGCAGGCACTTTGCAACCATGAGGATGAAACCCTCACGCTAAGATTGGTGGAATAAGCAGCTATACGGGGTATGGGTCCTTCGTGACTCCCTTGAACATCCCTTGACTGCCCCCTCTCAAAACTTTTTCTAAGTTGAGCAAAATAAAACCCATTTGGCTAAGACTGTCTTTGAATTTGTCCTAAAGGCAGCCAAATGTGATTCTAACCAAACCCTTTCAAAACACAAACTTCACACCATCCCTTTAGGCTAAGGAATGTTCCTGTCCAATTGGTAGACAGAACAAAAACCTCTCTTCTCATTTTATAACATGAGGAATTTGGGGGGAGTGGGAAATTACAAAGTGAGTGATTCTGCTCTTGCTGAAGCAAACTCTCCCTCTCAGCCCTTGGCTCCCTGGACCTCTCAGCAGCTTGGCAGGGACCACTGGCTTCCTCCTCCTCTATGGCCTTTTCTCCTTCCTTCCTTCTGTGACTCCACTTCACCGTACTTTCCCTCATCTTGTCAGCCCACTTTCTGGCCTTTCATGGGTCCCTCTGCTTCTACCTGCCTATTAAAGGCAAATGTCCCCCAGGTTTCCCTTCTCTTAGCATTTTACACTCATGTGGGTGGTGATCTCATGTCTACCCATGTATCCACTCTACCTTAGTATTGGGAACTAAAATGGTACTTGTTGATACTGGATCAAGTTGTCTACAATGTACTGCTAAGAGACAAACAGCAGCTCCCAAGAAAAGGTGTGCAGTTAGATTCCTTTTCTGTAAAGCAGAAGGAAGAAAAGAATATATTCATAGGAAAAAAATACCTGAAAGTCTATATAAACAAGATATTAACAGTGGATAGGTGGCAGAGTTAAGGATTTAAAATCCTTAACTCAACTATGAAATTAACCCTGTAATCCCTAAGGATTGAGAGGAAGTAGAGATTGCTTCAGTAGATTTTCAGTCATTCCCAGTTTGTTTTTCTTTTTTACTCCACAAGTACGTTCTCATTCTTTAGAGAGTCAAGTCCATTTATTCACTCACTGAGTACCAGATGTGTGAGGAGCACTGTAAAAACAAATGAGGTGCTCTCATTTAAGACAAACAGGGTATATATTATTTTATAAGGTGATAGAGAAAGGGCATCATTTGAATAATCACAGTTATGGGATTTTGCGGGTCGAACGCGGTATCAGCTCCCCAGCAGCTCCCCGTGCCTGCTTACTGACTGAGCCCCAGGCTGACAGCTGCTCCACGGTCCCTGGACGTGTGCCTGGTCAGGGGCTCTGCCCCTAGAATCTGCTGGACCTGCCTTCTCTGGGTATTCTACAAAATGATAGCCCCGTGACATTTCCCAGCTTCTCTGATTAACTCTAAGCCTCCAAAGTGAAGATTTAGAAACATTAGTATACTCTAATCAGAGCTTGTCTAATTCTAACTTTGCACTTGCAAAAACACTCAGGTGGCATAAGACCACTCTTGCCTACACACCAAACTGGATGGGGCACTGACAGCCTCAGACTCCTTCCCTCCCCCTACCAAGCCCACAAACCCAATAGCGTCTGAGCCCGGGCTTCCCATCTCTCCCTAGGGGACAGTGAAACAGCCTCCCTTCCCTGCTTATGATCAAACCCTGCTCTTGTCCTCTGGATTCCAGCTTCCTGCCTCCTCACAAATCTCTTCCCATTGATCATCTTTGTTCTCTTCTGTGTCTTCAGCCTCTTTCTCTAACTCGTTCTTTCTCATCAGCGTTTACACACTCTAGACGTCTCTTCTGATTGGGGAAGCACACTGAATGGATGGATTGTGTTATACATGTTGGATGAGGAGGGAGCTCTGCTGTTCAAGCTTTATCTCCTGCATAGAAGAAGGCGCTGGGCCTTTTGGGGGTTGTAGGTCATTAGTAGATTGCTTTTGAACTGATCATTCTGAAATCTCCCTTCAGGCCCTGGCACCAGACCTCTCCCTTGTGGATAAGCACTTGGTTGCTCTGGAAAGGCCTCTGGTTCCTCCTGTGTGCAATGCAGGTCCCCTCTGGCTGCTGAGCAGTTGCTGCTGGACAGAATGGATGGGAACAGAAGCTGCCAGCAGCCGGGTCCTCCACCTGGACGTTTCCTTAACGATGTCTTCAGGACGTGTTAGCTCTATAGCCACAAATCCTTCAATTTGTGGGTGCAGGGGTGTGTGTGTGTGCATATGTGTGTGTGTGTGTGTGTGAAAATCTCTTTTATGTACCTGGAATGAGAATTACAGCTGGGCTGGAATTATCAGCCACTGAAGACTGAGGAGGGCTTCATCCAGGTGACTCTTCTGGGGGCTCTCTGGTGCATAGGAGAAGAATTTTCGTTAGAAGTTGGCCAGGTTGCAGGGTTTTTAAAGAACCGATCATGACCTCAGTTTCCCAGGGGCCTGTTTCCAAGTGTCACTGGAAAGTTAAAAACTCATAAGTGTTGAACCTCCCCGTTTGCCATCACCACAGGGTGCTCCCCAGTCAGCTTGCCTTGTGCCCGAGGCTAAGGAAACCACAGCACAACATGACCAGCTTCCCTGGGACTTTTGTGAATTTGGCTCCTGAGGTCAGCTCAGAGATTTTCAAGTGTGAGTGCTCATCCCTGCATCCTCCCTTGGGCACAGCATCCCCTGCCCCCGCCCCTCACTGCACCAGGCCTCCTGAGCACCACTGCCTCTTCCCAAGGAAGGATGCCAACCCCACAGTCCCAGCAAATCCTGCCTGAGATGGTCTGCTATTGTGCTCAGTTGTGCTGAATGTCAAGACAGAGGTCTGAGAAAATAATTAGGTTTGAAAGACACCAGGAGAGGCCTGCGAGAGGACCCCTGCAGTCTGTTCCAGAGAGGTGATGGCTTTGGACAGTGTGCTTGTTTATCCATGTCTCAGGTCAGTGTGTGCATGTGTGTCTGTGTGTGATCTTCTTGCTTTTGCCCGGAGGTGACTGTGGGCTTTGTTGATAACAAGTGATTCTGACTTTGAGGGTATTGTGTGCGCATAACCTCTGGCGACCGTTTGTCCAGGCTGTAAGGACACATATTGGTGTCTGCTCACGCACATCATTTTGACCCGTTCCTGTGGCAGCTCACTCCCTGGTCTGTCCTCTGCACCATCCCACTCTCTTTGCAAGTTCTCCCTTCTGCATCAGACTGCCAAAGTCCACTTGTGTTTTGACTCCAGTGGTGGACTGACTCTGAGTTTTTATGGTAAGAAACCTCATTGGTTCTAGCGCTCCCTACTGCCTGCTCCTCAGATGAGACTTGCCGGGGGCAGAAGAGGCGTATCAGCCTTCTTTGACTGCATAAAGAATTGACATTCAAACCCAGATCTAAATGGAATTCTTGAATATTTGCAGGCTTGTGCAATGACCTGCAAAGTCAGACTCGATAACATTTTCTGGTTAATCACATAATGTGCAATAACTTTAATACTTTAAAAAATGAAAGAAGCAAAGAAGTGAAATCCTTAGCCATCCTGGCTACCTATGGAGATGAACTAAGATTCTGATGAAGGTTACTTTCTTCTGATGATGTAGATCTTTTCTTTGTAAAGAACTGCAGGAGGGACTTTCCTGGTGGTCCAGAGGCTGAGACTCTGCGATTCCAAAGCAGGGGGCCCGAGTTCAGTCCCTGGTCAGGGAACTAAATCCCACATACCACAACGAAAAGATCCTGTGTGCTGGAACTAAGATTTGCTGCAGGCAAATAAATAAAGAACTGCTGGCAACTGAGGACTTTGCAAACAGAATTCAGAAGGAGGGAAATATTTTGTGATGATATGACTCTGAGGTCAGGATAGCATTCACTGGACAGCTGGCCTGTTGGGTCCATGTGGAGGCAGAGGGGTGCCATTTATCGAATCTGAAAGCTGAGGGCAAGGGGGTTCCAGAGCAGAGGAGGTCAATGCCATCAGTCATCTGTCTACGTGAGTGACAGCCAGTCTACAAATATTAGATGATAAGTGGGATGTTCCAGAGTAAAGAAGGAAGAATGTGAGTGAATGTAAGGGCAGCTGAGAGTGTAGGACATTCCAGAAGAGGGCTGGGGAGGGAAGGATTTTTGGCAGAACCATGGGTCCTAACCCAGTCCTGTTAGTTTGGATGAGTAGGTTTTCTATCTAAGGTGACCTTCCAGGGATGGGAGACAAGAGGACAGAACCCTTAGCCATAAAAGGGTTTCCAACCCAAGTGCAGCTCAATCTAGTGGGAGCTTCAGAGCAGGGGTGGGGTTGGAGCTTGCTGAAATGAAAACCTGCCCCCGAGGGTCACAGCCTGTGTGGAACCCAAGAAGCCACTTGGCCCCTGAAACGGTTCCTCTTCCTGCCTGCCACCCTGAGGGGATTCTCTTCCTCTGTAATGTAGTAAATTCCCCTGTACTCTCCAAACACAGGTAACGGCTTGGCCCCGGTGAGAAATGGCTGGCTTCATGTTCTCCCCCTTCCCCAAGTATGATTTCCTGTACATCCAGCGAGGGGCCCGGCTCACCCCCTGCAGGGCTCAGAGCCGAGCTGAGAAGGAAAAAACAAGGCTGATTCATGTTTGTGATTAACTTCTCACCTAATGCTGTAATCCCATCCGCAGCCCTGGCCCAGCTGTCATTGCTGAGCTGGGAACGCTGCTCTCGGCGAAGGCACAGGAGGCTGCGGGTTCTACACCAACGTGGGCTCTGGCCACTCCACCAACACCACCCCCTGCAGGCTGGGGTCCGGATGTCACCTCCTTCTGGGATCCCTTTTTTTTTTTTTTTTTGCCTCTGACAGGGGATCTTTCCCTCCTGATTACCCTGTGCCTTTTTTTTTTTTTTAATTTGCACCTTCTTTGTAGTACTTGCCTTCTTTTTTCAACCTTCTCAGGTGCCAAACCCAATGCCAAGCTCAGGTTTAGGACCCAGTGACTCACAAGGAAGTGAACTGGATGGCATGGGATGGCTGACCCTGGAAGACTGCACTGGACAGGAAAGAAGCCCAAAGCAGGGGCCCGCCTCTCTCCTCTGCAGCTCAGCTGGCCTGGCCGGCAGTGCAGATGCAACCTCCCTCTGATTTTCTCAACAATAATCCCAGCCTCTTGTTATGATAAACTACTTGCTCCTTGCTCGGCAGTACATTCAGGAACTGGATGGCCGCCAAGGAAAACTCAGGAGCAGTGGTAGGACTATTGAAATAAATTCATGGCCTATGATAAATACAGGAAAAACAGTGCTGGTTAGTAAGCTTATACACCAACAAAATCACATGGTTATTCAACAGGAGGAGTTTTTACATACATGTGTACGATTTTAAGTAATAAGGAAACTGACTTTTATATTTTCAAACAAGTAACTCACAACCTATTCAGTCAAGTAGATGCTAGCTTTAAAGTAGATTTCAATACTGTGGGAGACTGTGACTGCCTGAAACAGTTCTATTCTCTTTTTTTGCAGGTCTTTAGAGCCAGTCCAGAAGGAATATTATATACATTACTTGATAATTGTGCTTTTTGATTTTTAAGTCCCAAATGGTCTCACCCAACTTGGTTACTGGCCTGATTCACTAAACTTGGCTCTGAATTATTTCTGAATGTTTCCAAAAATTAAATCCACTTTCAAAAAAAGAAATCTATGCTACTCCTCAGGCATGCAAAAGAAGAGACTGTCAGTCCTGGAGTTCCAGAGACTGATTCCAAAACTGTTCTGGGCAAGGAAAACGTCACTATTGACCTCACAAGTGACCACTGTACATACTCAAGTTCTGATGTCTTTATTGAAGAGCTGTCGTGTCCTTTTAGAATCAGTGTTCATACCTACTCATTCTGTGCAGACTGTCAGCAGGTTTGCTTTGCAAAAAGAGTTGACCCAAATCAAGGAATTTAAACTTCGAATTCCAGACCAGGCATGACATTTGTATCAGTGGGAGCCTTGGCAAATGCATATGAAAACCTGAGCAGCCCACAGGGGCATTCTACCAGCTGGCCACCCTGCAGGAGGCGTGAAATAACTAAAAGCAGCCTCTTTACTTCTAACCTGGCCTAAATCACCCTGAGCTGATATCAAGGGGGTGGGATGGTTGGAGGAATGACTGGGAGGCCCCAGCATCAGGTGGGCAGTGGAGAACCTAAGTGTCCTCTGTGTGGTATTTAGGGCTGGTTTTGGCCTCCGGAATGGCAGAATGCGTGACTCTCTTCCAGATGAGAGTCCAAACCCTCCTGGCACTAACTGTGCTTAATGCAGAGCAAACCCCACAGCCTGGTTAGGAGGGAGACCCTCAGGATAGCTCTGCTGGGTTGCACACCTTGGAGGTGAGCTGGGCATGACTTAGTTTATGCTGCCCTAGGAGGTCCATCTCTTTTTTTCCTCTCCCTCTTAAGAATTCTAAGTGAATGAGCAGCGGCTGTCAGGGAGTGGTTGGTGTTGGGGTTGGGGGGAGAGGGTAATTGACTGTGTAAATCACCACTTGTTTGCGAAGCTAAACATCTGCTTTCTCCAACCCCCAGGTCTATCTAAGGCAGTGGACCAGCAAGGACAGGATAACCCCAGCCCGTGAAGCTCTGGTTCTGGCGTCCACTTTCTAGACTGAAGGTGATATGGGAAAAGCCTGACTGCAGGGCTTTCGGGTTAGTAAGACTCCAGCTGGCACGGCTTTGGTGTGTCCTTACCGGAGGGCAAGCACACACGCTGGCACACCTGGGGCAAAGCCTGCTGGGTCCTTCCCTCACTGCGGGGGACATGTCAGTGTAGAGCTACAAAACAGGGAGGACTGTGAGGAAGAAGGAAGGTGTGCTGTATACCCTCAATGGCCTTGGCTGCAAAACTCATACAAGGACATATTAAAAGTTTTTGGGTGCCCAGTGCCCCATAACCTACACTATGACAGAGCCAGGTCCATGGCAGGTCTGAGGCAGCAACTCCATCGCCCATTGTTCTTTAGGGATGTTACTGAGATGCTTACTACTGCACAGGGTCCATGGGTTCGTGGGGAGCAGATGAGACTGTGGCCCTTAAGGGGCTTGCATTCCCCTTAGAATGGTCAGAAGAGCATGGATTCTGAAGCCAAACTGCCTGGGTTTAAATCTGGGCCCTAGTATGTGGCTTGGGGAAATTTAACTAATTTTTCTGTGCTTTTTTTTTTTTTTATTCCTCTTCTGTAGAAGGGTATAAAAACAGCACCCTATATATAGGATCACCATGAGGATTCAATGACATATCCAGGCTTAGAACAGAGTTGGACACATAGACTGTGCTTGCTGTTATTACTTGGAGGGAGAAGACCCAGGTCAGAAGTGAGAACCATAAGGACAGGCCGACTGTGAGGCTGTGCAGAGAGAATGCTTTGGAGTTGTAGAAAAACCAGAGGTCTGTGCGGTTGAAATAGGCAGGATGGACTTATGTGGGGGACAGGAGAATACTGAGACATGGTCTCCTCTGATCCTTTTCCTCCATCCAAAGCTGTCCACCCATGACTATGGGACTGCCACCCTGCAGAAAGGCCTCCAGCATTTTCCCCAAGCTCTTGATGAAAGCCAGGGACCATTCCCCCCAACTCTGCCGCCTACCTCCCCACCTGGTCTTCTGGCTTCACCTTTGATTCCTGTGCTTGTCCACCTACTGCTAAATCAGGTGAGAGATTTCAGTTCAGGTCGACAAACTTTCCGACGGGTCTATTCCAAGTAAGGATCTGGGGCAATAAAAGTGAGCATCAAATAGTGTTAAACATTGCCCTCAAGGAGCTCCCTAATCTGGTGACAAACAAGGAAACAGTTTTCTAAGTCAGTGTGTTAACAGTGGATGTTCTGGAAGGGAGAAGAGGAGGACTTGGCCTGTGAATAAAGTTAGCAACACTTTAAGGGTGATTTCAAAGGAGGCAGGGGCCAAGGGCTGAAGAGGGGCACAGGGGGAATGGCAGTCCAGACAGAGGGCAGTGTTCAAGGCTTGGTTTGGACCCCTACACTTGCTGTGAATGCCAGGTGGGACCTTCTTTTTGTCTCCCTCTTCCTCTAGCTGCTCTGAAACCCCCCAGGACCTGCCAGGCCCCAAGGAAGAGTGTCTAGAGCTGGCCTAAGTCCACTAGCAGCTCTGCTGGGTGCATTCCAGGCCTCTGGACCGTCTGCTCCAGATCGGGTGGGGCACTCTGGACAGGCAGGCACCACAGAAGCAAAGACCACAGCCTTGTAGTAGGCTACAGGAAGGCTAGGGGAGCTGTGAGGGCAGCACCAACTTTAAAGCTAGACCCCTATTCATTAGCTGTTACCTGAAGCGGGTTGCTTTGCTTCTTTTGGATTTTGATGACAAAATGGGCAGGATAACACCTGGTCGAGTAGCAGTGAGGACTGAGGGAGGAGTATATACCTCAGGAACACCGAGGAAGCCCCTGCTATATGCTTGGCCAGAAGGGATTGTCGAGGTCCTAGCCCTACTCTTTCAATCTGCTGTCTGGGTTTACAGTACCAGGTGGCACTTCAGATCATTTGCTTTCAAAGAAATGAGAGAATTCAAAATACATCTGTCTTTGAAATAGCTTTCAAAAAGAAGGCAGTGTTTGTCAAAGATCAAGCATGATGGTGTTGGTCTTTATCACAGCAAGAACCCAATGGGGCTGTAGCTATAGACTTTCCCAGAGGGTCCTACTGCTATTGGAGGCTAGCCTCTGGCCTGGAGGAAGGGCCTGTAAGCTGGGAATTTATATTTCCTGCTTAGATTAAGGAGGTAGCCAATTAGGGCTAATTGTGGAGATTTGTGATGTGGACATCTGCTCGGAAGATGCTACACGCCACAGAACCATTTCATGGTGGTCATGGAATAGCCACTTGACAAGAGTATTCACTCACCTTCAACCTGTTCCCTTTGATGACTCAAACAAAAATCTCCCTATCCCAGGACCAACCGTCGCCCATCCACACTCCCTATTATTGCAATTTGAATCAGTCTAGCCAGAGATGCAGAAATTAAGCCCAAAAATTGCCCAAAGAGAGGCAAAGAGAAAGAGAAAGAAATAAGAATGCTACTTTTTGCTGGGCTTATGGCATAGTTTATCACATTTCTAGAGTTTGAGGTACTTATATTTAACAAATAATAATAACAAATGATTCAACATATAAAAAAAGATGTGAAGAAACAAACTCTTAGACAGGGCTGTTGTGGGTAGAAACGGATGCAACCCCTATGAAAGGCAATTGGCAATGTATATCACAATTTCATCTTTTGACATTTGGTGAAATAATTCCACTTCTAAGAATTTATACCCCCCCAGTAGTCCCACTTGTGCAAAATGACAAGTGTTACTTATTCATTGTCAAATTATTTGCAAAGATTTTAAACAATAGAGGACTTAACAAGTCAATTATGGTGTAGAATACTATGCAGCCATGTACATGTGTATGGGTATGCACATGTGAGCGTACCTCCTAGTTGCAAACACCTTCAAAGAACATTAAATCAAAGAAGCAAGTTGCCAAAACAGCATGTCTTTATGCTACCATTTGTACATATCTGTATAAACTACTCTGGAAGGATCTTAAGTGAGCTTTACCTGTGGCTTTTGGAGAAAGGAACTATTAATAGGTGGCTGGGGGATAAGAGCAGAAGAGAGACTCTCACCATTTACTTTTACATACAGTTTGAATTTTAAACCATGTGAATATGCCATCTGCACAAACTATTCAATTAAAAAAGAGCCTTAAAAATAAATGAACATGGTTGTCCATTGATGGATGACTGAATAAACAAAATGTGGTACAGAGATACAGTGGAATATTATGCAGCCTTAGGAGGAAGTTCTGACACATGCTGCAACATGGATGAAGCTGCAGGACATTATGCTAAGTGGAATAAGAAAGTCACAAACAGATAACTACTGAATAAGCCAACTCATATAAGACACCTAGAGTAGTGAAAATCATAGAGACAGAAAGTAGAATGATAGTGGCCAGGGGCTGGGGAGGGGAGGGGAATAGGAAGTTGCTGTTTAGTGAGGACAGAGTTTTAGTTTTGTAAGATCAGAAGGACTATGGAGACTATATGCTGAACTATACACATAAAAGTGATAAGATGGTAAATGTAACACTATATATATCTTACCACTACTTGATTAGAGAGATTTCATCATCCCCCTCAGACTGCAGCCAGGTAGCATGATTTGCTGGAGGATTTCAGGGATCTTCTCTGTCTGGCCTTTTCCCTTGGCCAGATTTTCTGATTATCTGATTGCAAATCCAGATGATCTGATTGCTCTCTGCTTTCATTTTTTAATCTGAAAAGTAGGAACACGATTTCCTAACCCTGATACCTTGATTGGATTATTATATTTGGATGCTTTTCCACTCAGGTTCCCAACCATAATGTATGATAAAATCAACCCTCTGGGATTGTCTAAGCTCATTCTATGACCTTCCCCTGATCTGGGTTTTGAAGAAAGCTACAGAGTTGGTATTTATGCAGTGCTTCGTGTCTCCTGGATTTAAATAAGGCTGAGTGTAAAGGATCCTTTTAACAACTGGGCATGCCTGATTGTATGTCCTCTGAACACTCTGTGTGATGGTTATTCGCACACCAGGGGTGGAAGCAGGAAACAGAGATCACAGCGTCCTCAGGCCAGACTGTGAAGCTGGCCTTGAAGTGCAGGAGCACTGTCAACGCCCCACACCCCATCAGCACTGTGAGGAAGGTGGCAGAGAGGTGGGAAAGATGCACAAAAGGCCTGTGTTTGTTCTCTCGATGCCTCTGCCAAATACTCTTATAACATCCTGCCCCAAACTGGCAAACCAAAAGTACATGCCATCCTCGTGGGCTAGAACTTGTAGGTTACAGTATACCCTGACATTAACATTCAAACCAAGCTGCTTATTTGTTTTTTACAACCTAGCTAACTTAATCCCTGACTAGTGTGGTGAGGAGTTGTCAAGAGAGTCTAACATCTCCCCACACAACAGAATTAAGACCCGCCCCCCACAATGACCCACCCATCACCCTTCCATCATCTGGGCGAGGACTCAGCATGAAAAAGAGGAGTTTGTTCCTCTCCTTCCTTGACCTAGATTGACTTGAGTGGGATTTTTAAGGCAGGTCCCTATTCTTTCTTTACATACTGAGTCTAAATTCCACGGCCGGCTTCTCCACACCCATCATGACTGGATACTAGCTTTCCATCTGGCCGACTTCTCATTCATTCCCATCTCATCTCTGGGACCTGGAGGGACCCTCCAAATCCTCTCTATCCCTCTCCTGCAGAGCCGGACACTGGTCCAAACTCCACCGGCCCAAATCCATCTTTTCCTCCTCTGAATTCCTATGGCATTTATAGTTAACACCCTACAATTTACTGAACTACTTAATTACATCCTCTTGGTACTGCTCAGTGATTATTTCTTGCCTTTTAGTCTGGCCTCCTGAGTAGATATTGAACCTCAGTGGGGCAGAAATCATACTTCATACATTTTTATTATGTCCATAGAGCATATACTAATGGTAACAGTGAGCATGTAGTAAGCACTTAGCATATACCAGACTCAGTATTTTATATGTGCTGTCTATTTAATACTCACAAGTCCTCTAATGAGGCATCATCATGTTTATTTTTCAGATGAGAAAGCAATGTTCAGAGGATAAGAGCTAAGTCTCAAGTCATGTCAGTGGTCTCCAAAGTCTTTAATCGAACTTTCTGACAAACATAAGAAAACCAAAGTAAAGAAAATACTTACCCAGGATCGTCCTCTTATGAACACTGGGACTACTCCCAATGTTTCTAAAAAACTAAGCTCTGCTCTAAAGGGAGATCCCAAGAATAGGGACTTTTGTCCATATTGTTTATTGGTGTATCCCCAACCCTAGAAGTGTGACTGGTTCACAGTAGGTGCTTAATAAAATATTTGTTAAATGAACAGAAGAAATTAATCAGCAATGCTGTCAAATGCCTATCAATAGAGAATGACTAATACTATGAGAAAAATAATGTAAAAACACTCTAACTTGCTTGATTTAACTTCACTCACTAAGGAATACTTGCATAGGACCATCTAGAAAGAGAAATGTGATGTAAGCTCAGGCACCCAACTGGATGCCAAATTTCTCCTTTTCTGTTTGAGAGGAGTGGGGGCCTTCTATTCCTTATCTGTTCCTTTCTTTCTTGAAAATGATTCGTCATCAAACAAACACAAGGTCTTAAAATGATTATTGGAAATAATTTCATTTCTCCCCCCTACCCAGGTCATAACCATAAATATGAATAAATATGAATAAATAAAAATGAAACCAAGACTTTGGGGCTTTATTCTCGCTTGCATGACACAACAGGGGCTTCCCAGGTGGTTCAGCAGTAAAGAATCTGCCTGCGATACAGGAGTCACAGGAGATACAGGTTCAATCCCTGGGTCGGGAAGATCCCCTGGAGAAGGGTATGGCAACCCACTCCAGTATTCTTGCCTGGAGAATCCCATGGACAGAGGAGCTGGTGGGCTACAGTCTATAAGGTCTCATAGAGTTGGACACAACTGAAGCAACTTAGCAGAAAGACAGCTATGATATGACAGGTGACAATTACCCAAGCCACACAAATTTCAGCATGCCTGGGCTCTAATTTTAAGCATGGGAGAGCAGTTTCTCTCTGTCTTGTATATATTCAGTCCCTCTATTATGTTTAACAGAAAAATTTAGATAACAGAATAAGTGCCCATAATAGGAGTCTCGTGAAATAAATAAGTCAATGTGGTACATGAATAAAACAGCATTCCATGGAGTCTGGCAATTAAAAACGGCAATAGATCTTATAGCATTTTTCTAGATTCCAAATATATGCATTAACATATATTTGTTTTTCTCTTTCTGACTTACTTCACTCTATATGACAGTCTCTAGGTCCATCCACATCTCTGCAAATGACACAATTTTGTTCCTTTTTATGGCAGGGAACGTCACTCAAAGCTCTCTGTTCCCCTAAATGAAAAGGAAATTCAAAAAAGAGGGGATATGTGTACACGTATAGCTGATTCACCTTGCTATACAGTAGAAACTGACACGACATTGTAAAGCAACTATACTCCAATAAAAAATAATTTAAAAAATAAATAAAAACATTAAAAATGATAATGCAACTGGAAATATCTACTGAATCTGAATATACACATACCTTACAACCCAGCAACCCCCCTCCTATGTCTATCCCCAGTATATACATCCACCAGACAACATACAAAAGCATGCAGACATCAGACCTAGTCTAATAGCCCCATACCAGGCCCAAAAGTCCATTAACAGCAGCCGACTGGGTCATGCATAAATGTGGAGGCAGAGAAAGCCAAATAGTTGTGAGGGCAGATCAATAATTATGTGGATGAATCTTGCAAACAGAATGTGGAGTGAATGAAGGAGAAAAAAGAGTGATTCTGCATGATTCCATATGTAAAGTTCAAAAGCAGGCCCAGCTAACCCCAGGCTGGTGGAACTCAGGACAGAAGTCCTGGAAAGGAGTGGTGACTGTGAGTGGGCAGGAGAGATTTCTGGAATGCTGGAAATGTTCTGTTTCTTAATCTGCCTACTGGTTACATAGGTGTGTTCAGTTTTTGAAAACTTGTGGTGCTGTACACATATGATGTGTGCACTTTTCTGTGTGTATATTATGTACCCCAGAAAAGGAAAACATGGTGCCGATCCATATTTATTGATACAGAACACAGGAAGGCACGCAGGCCCCGCCACCGAGGGGAAAGGGAGACCTACATGCACCTATATGGAGAGAGTCCCGCCAGGAAATGGTCCTCACAAGTATTAACAACAGCTTGCTTTTGAGTCAGATGTTGAGTTTGGTGTTGTTTTGACTCTTTTACTACTTTTCTGTATTTCTTTGCATTTTAACACAGCATATGTATCATCTTATACTCAGAAAAATGGTATTAAAAAAAAAAAAACTCCTCCTTGTTTACAAAGAAAACTAAAAACTGCTTTTTATTTCTTCTAGAAGCAAACCAGTAAATACCAAAGCCCACTGACCAGAGATGGGACATAACTGCCATGTGCCTCTAACAGACTTCACAATTGCCCCCACTTTGTAAGCATTTCCAAGGCTGAGTCTGAACAGGACAGCCACCATTTTCAACGTCAACACTTGGGGTAAAGCCTGAGGGTGGACAAAGGGGAGAGGTCAGAGTCCCTGAGAGTGCAGGATAAATGCTGCAGAAACTGTAGGTGATCTGCTCGTCTTCTCTTTGAAGCAGAGAGCAGATAGCTCAGTTTATTAAAGGAAAGTAATCTCCATTTATCTTTCTTCTGCCTCTAATCCATATACTTCTGCCTCTAATCCATATACTCTCCATGGGGTATACCTCTCTTGCTGGGGTTGAGGGGATTCCAACAGTGTTTTGTTTTGTGTGTTTTTGTTTTTGTTTTCCCCCCCTCTGTCCTGCCCTATCTAACTTAGGAAAGCTTTCTATTTCCCCTTCAGCTCTCTTTCCCACCCAGAGCCTCCTCCACATGCTCAAATACTCGAAATTCTTTTAATGGGGGATAAATTACGTTCTTTTACAATCAAAGCTGAAGCTTAACACATGCCCTTAATATTCAAACTAAGGTGTAAATGTCTAATATAATTTCTGAAGAGTAAAATTTGGTTGGGAGATGGAGATAGAAAGACCTCAATTTTGCACTAAGCTGGCCAGGTTGCTGATGGTACCTTCGTTCCCTCCACCTTCCCTCCACCCAGCCCCCACCTAGGCCTGCCCAGAAGATTGCAAGCCACCCAGAAGCAGAAGGCAGCTGCCATCACCCTGACCAGATCTATATCCATTCCAGACTCAGGATTACGATAATTTGGGAGAGGGTCGACAAGTCAGAGCCCCAGATGGCAGAAGAGCTGCTTCAGCTAAGACTCTTAACTCTTTTTCCTCGGGGCAGGAAAGGTTCGAGACAATGAAGAATGAGGCTTTCCAGGCCTGGGACACAACATTGATCCAAAGCCTACTCATGGCTTTAATTTTTGTAAATCAAAGCCTCAAGTTTTTCTTCACTCTCTCAGCCGAAGACATGTTTCCCAGGATTCAGGAAAAAAATAAATAAAAAGTACCAAATTGGAGATTGTGTGACATCCTGTGCCACTTAAACCCTTTGCAGGCAGGCAGAAATCACTGCTTTACTAAATTCCATTTCCTAAGCCTCCTCCCACCACCCACCCCAACCATTGTCTTCACAAGATCATCCCATACTTGGAAAACATTTGTCTAATTATCATCACACACGATGGGCCTATTGCCAGCTGCTTTTTATTTTAACTTCGGATTCTTTCCAGGGTGTTTGTTTTTTTTTTTTCCTTGGGGGTAGGGAGAGGGAGACAGGAGTGTGTGTCTGTTTTTGCTATTACACAGAACCGATCAGATTTCCTTTTATAATCACAATTAAACTTCCATATCCGATCATGTGAATACTTCACGTTTAGAAGGTTTGAATGCTCATAGATTTGGTCAATCTCACAAAACTTTCCAAGTCTGGAGGTGAGAAATTGACCCATGGGGCTGAGCAAATCATTCTAGGGAGTTTTCTCCCCATCAACTGAGACAGGGTGCCATGAGGTTAAAACCCCAAATACAATAAGAAAGTAAGCTCCCACAAAGGCAAGGCCGTCGTCTATCATAGTCACCACAGTAGCCCCACCACCTGCTTGCTTGGCATATGACTGGTGGGCAGCAAATACTTGTTGAATAACGTATTACCCTGTGCCAGGCCCCCTGCCATGGTGGAGATGGAGGTGGTGGTGGAGGAGAGCATACCTCATTGAATCTCTATATGAAGCAGGACAGTCAAGCATTGTTGTTCAGTCGCTCAGTCGTGTCCGACTCTTTGTGACCCCATGGACTGCAACACGCCAGGCTTCCCTGTCCATCCCCACTCCCAGAGTTTCCTCAAACTCATGTCCATTGAGTCAGTGATGCCATCCAACCATCTTATCCTCTGTCTTTCTTTTCTCCTCCTGCCTTCAGCCTTTCCCAGCATCAGGGTCTTTTCCAGTGAGTTGGCTCTTCACATCAGGGGGCCAAAGTATTGGAGTTTCAGCTTTAGCATCAGTCCTTCCAATGAGTATTCAGGACTGATTTCCTTTAGGATGGACTGGTTGGATCTCCTTGCAGTCCAAGGGACTCTCAAGAGTCTTCTCCAACACCACAGTCCAAAAGCATAAATTCTTCAGTGCTCAAGCTTCTTTATGGTCCAACTCTCATATCCATATATGACTACTGGAAAAACCATAGCTTTGACTCATTTCAGTTCAGTTCAGTCACTCAGTTGTGTCCAACTCTTCGCAACCCCATGGACTGCAGCAAGCCAGGCCTCCCTGTCCATCACCAACTCATGGAGCTTACTCAAACCCATGTCCATTGAGTTGGTGATGCCATCCAACCATCTCATCCTCTGTCATCCCCTTCTCCCCTTCTACATCTTCAATCTTTCCCAGCATCAGGGTCTTTTCCAGTGAGTCAGTTCTCCATATCAGGTGGCCAAAGTATGGACAGGAGCTTCAGCTTCAACATCAGTCCTTCCAATGAATATTCCAGACTCATTTCCTTTAGGATGGACTGGTTGGATCTTCTTGGTGTCCAAGGGACTCTCAAGAGTCTTCTCCAACACCACAGTTCAAAAGCATCAATTCTTTGGCACTCAGCTTTCTTTATAGTCCAACTCTCACATCCACACATGACTACCAGAAAAACATAGCTTTGACTAGAAGAACCTTTGTTGGTAAAGTAATGTCTCTGCTTTTTAATATGCTGTCTAGGTTGGTCATAACTCTTCTCCAAGGAGTAAGCATCTTTTAATTTCATGGCTGCAGTCACCATCTGCAGTGATTTTGGAGCCCCCCAAAATAAAGCCTGTCACTGTTTCCACCATTTCCCCATCTATGTGTCATGAAGAGATGGGACCAGATGCCATGATCTTAGTTTTCTGAATGTTGAGTTTTAAGCTAGCTTTTTCACTCTCCTCTTTCACTTTGATCAAGAAGCTCTTTAGTTCCTCTTCACTTTCTGCCATAAGGGTGGTGTCATCTGCATATCTGAAGTTATTGATATTTCTCCCTGCAATCTAGATTCCAGCTTGTGCTTCATCCAGCCCAGGATTTTGTTTGATGTACTCCACATATAAGTTAAATAATCAGGGTGACAGCTTTGACGTACAGTCAAGCATTAAGAGTGGTGAGACCCATGACAACTCTGCAAGGAGCTTAAGGACAGCAATCTGGCTGCAGGGGAAGGTGTTGGAGCTTTGGGATACATGGGCATAGCCACCAGTTTTACCTCTATTGCATTTTATTTCAGGGTTCCTGGTGGAATCTATGGGAAGGGGAGAAGTGGAGCTCTGACTTCTTTCCCCACTCCCCAGCAGCCCACTGGCTGGAGGGGTGAAGACTAGAGGTGTAAAGCTGTGCTATCAGAAATCTGGAGTCCAGTGACCAAAAAGACACAGGGGACTTGGGAGAGAATTTCCTTCTGCTCCCTGTAGCTGGCTTTCTTATCCCTAAAGAGCAGAAAGCATGAGGAGGACCATCTGTGAAACTGAATCTGGCTAGTCATTTTAACCCAGATCTTTAGTTATAACACTTACACATTCTTAAGTGGGAGCATCTTATTCTAGAAGGGTTAATCCACACACTGGTCACACCTCAATGAGATTCATTTCAATAAGATAATCTAATAGCTAATAATAACTCATATTTAAGAAAGAGAAAGGCATTTTAATGTTTACTGGAATTTTCTTTCTTCTTTTTGGGGGGATGAGAAGGGAGAGAAAAGAGGAATAGTGAGAAAAGTATTATTTTTATTTAGTTTTTTTTTTTTTTTTTTTTACTGTATTGGGTCTTTGTTGCTATGAGGACTTTTTCTAGTTGCAGTGATTAGGGGCTACTCCTTTTATGTGATTTAAGGGTTACTCACGGTGGAGTGAGAAGTAATAAGCTTCTCTTATTGTGGAGCACGGGTTCTAGGATATGTGGATCTCAGTAGCTGGGGCAGGTGGGCTCAGTAGTTGCAGCTCCTGGGCTCCAGAGCACAGGCTCTGTAGTTATGGCCCATTGGATCAGTTTCTCCTTGGCATGTGGGATCTTCCTGGACCAGGGATTGAACCAGTGTCCCCTGCATGGCAAGGTGGACTCTTAACCACTGAACCACTAGGGAAGCCCATGAGAGAAGTATTAGTAACTGAAAAAAATTATTGCTTGCTTTACATGTACTTTGTTGGCAGAGACATTACTTTGCCTGTCTAGTCAAGGTTATGGTTTTTCCAGGAGTCATGTATGGTTGTGAGAGTTGGACTATAAAGAAAGCTGAGCGCTAAAGATTGATGCTTTTGAACTGTGGTGTTGGAGAAGACTCTTGAGAGTCCCTTGGACTGCAAGGTGATCCAACCAGTCCATCCTAAAGGAAATCAGTCCTGAATGTTCATTGGAAGGACTGATGTTGAAGCTGAAACTCCAATACTTTGGCCACCTGATGTGAAGAGCTGACTCATTTGAAAAGATCCTGATGCTGGAGAAGATTGAAGGTGGGAGGAGAAGGGGACGACAGAGGATGAGATGGTTGGATGGCATCACTGACTCAAT
Source organism: Oryx dammah (assembly GCF_014754425.2). NCBI lineage: Eukaryota > Metazoa > Chordata > Mammalia > Artiodactyla > Bovidae > Oryx > Oryx dammah. The sequence goes on from NW_024070204.1 coordinate 62,950,797, forward strand.
GGACATGGCTTTGGGTAAACTCCGTGAGTTGGTGATGAACAGGGAGGCCTGGCGTCCATGGGGTCACAAAGTGCCAGACATGACTGAGCAACTGAACTTACATGTACTGGTTAAAATCTAGGAGAGGAAATAGGACAGACACCCAAATTATCAATATTCCACACACCTATAGATGTGGTTGTCAAAACAAATCATTCTGAGGGTCAGGGGAAGAAATGCTATCAAATGGTGGGAAGTGAGTCGTTTTTGACCAAGACCTTCAAGAATTTTGACCAGTGGAGATGGAATGAGGGTCTGCCAGGAATCAGAAGGCTGGAGGAAAGGTCTGGGTTGGGGCAGAAGAGTCTGAGGGATCGGGTGCTGGAGAAGAAGGTGAGACAATTGTTCACAGCAGAGGGCTGGCAGGAGGGCAGGGAGGGGAGTTGAGGTCGTCCCAAGTAGACTGGGAGTCAGCCAAGCTGAGACGTGACCATCTGCAAGGGCTCTGATGGGCTCTTGACCCAGCAGCAGTCTGCAGCCTGCTGACTCAGTGGCAGTGGAAAGCCACGGGGGTTCTCCGTCCGATGAGGGTCATCAAAGTGGGCCTCAGACAATCACTGCGGTGGTGAAAGCAAGGTGGGTTGAAAGAAAGAGAACAGAAGAATAGGAGGCTGACTGGCAGGCTGTTCCAATGATCCAAAGAGGACCTGGAATAGTGGCAGAGGAAAGGGATCAGAAAGTCCAAAGTTATGCTGCAGAAGGGGAAAAGCATGGACTCAGAGAACTGTGAGGAGAGATAACTGGACTTCTCTGTGGGAAGGAAAAGTCACAAGCAAATCCCTTCCAACTCTGCTGAGTCTGACAGGCTAGTAGAACTCTAAGGGGTGTGTGGACAGGTTTAGAGAAAAGGAGGATGACAAGCAACAGCCTCTAAGGTGGGAAGGGCTCGCTTAGAGACACTAAATGGTCAGCAAGTCAGGGAATGCACAGAAGGTGAAAGCAGAGCAAGGAAAGAAGTGGATAGGCCTTTAGCAAAAGCTTGCAATTTTCTCCAGAACAGTTCTCAATCTAACAGTGGTGGTCACCTCTAGGAAGGGGAATGGGGAGCCTGAGAGAGATGAGAGTTTTTCTCTGTTACACCCTTTTTGTATCTGTGAATTTTGAACTTCTTATGTGTACTATCTCTTATAACTAAATTTGAAAATGCTGGGGTTCAGGGCCCTGGTAGCTGCATGCTGTAGTAAGAAACCCTGCTTTTCACCCATGTGAAGCTCATCAACCTGCTATACCAGATAAGGAATCTCAGCGTTAAATTCCCTCCAGCCCGTCTTCCCTCCCCAGCTAGTTCAAGGGTTTTTTCCTGTGTTCCAGCTTCCACTTCATCCTTCACAACTTTGCTGTCAGCAAAGTTCTCAGCTTCCTTTGAGAGGCCTAGGGGTCGAGGATGGTTTAGCCAGGCCACCCATTACTGGGCATCACTGTGCCAAAATCCGGTGGAGGATGAGAGTGTGTGAGAAGCAGGGGAAGTGGCTGGCTAGGAAAAGAAGCTGTGGAAACTAGTCCTTCTCACTGCTCCACTTGGAGCGACCAGAGAAGCAGGGTCAGGATGTCTCTTTTCACCATTTCCGCTCCCTTTGACCAAGCAGGCGGGGCGATGGCGCAGTTGGGTCCGGAACGAAGAGTACATCTGTGTGGCTAGCTCCCCAGGGTCTTCCTCGGGCTTAGAGCAACGACCTCCAATCTCCAGGTGGGCTAGGGGTTCACCTCGGCCGGAAGATGGAGCGGCTACCCTGCTCGCCACCCACCACGGGAGTTTGCCCTTGGAAAGTCTCCAATCTTTCAGACCGATTCCACCACAATCCCCTTCCCCTTGATCATCCCACGACGGGGAGCGGGGGGCGCGGTGTGGGGTGGGGTGGGGAGTTGTTGGTGCAGAACTCTCCCCCGCCTCTGGCACCGAAAAAACACGCGGCGGGTGACAGCCTGCGGAGGGCGCGGGAGTCGCGTAGCCCCGCCCCCTCTCCGGTCCCCCAGTTCCGCGCAGGCGGCTGGTTCCTGGGAGCCCGGCGGTTGCACGGAAATTTGGCGCTGCAAGACTGGCTCGGGCGTGCGCCTCGGGGAGCTGGGCTCGCGGGCGGCGGAGGCCTGGGGCCCCCGGTGCGCGCTTTGCCGTCTCTGGGAGCGCGCCGTCGCCGTTCCCGCGCCAGTGAAGCCTCCACCTCGAAGGTTCGCAAGCTGCTTTCGCCCAGTGGGTACGAGCCCGGGCTGTCCTACATTCATATTTTCCCCTCCCTTATAGTCTGTTAAATTGACTAATAAACTCAACACAGCGTTCTCTGTGCGGCTTCAAAAAACTCGGTAATTTCGTTAGAAAACGTTGAAATTCAACCCCAAAGTATTCAGCCCAAATGTTTAGTTAAAGTAACCCCGTGGGTTAATAAACTAAACAAAGGCAACCCATGCAAAACTGGAGCAATGAAAACCAGGCTAAATAAACGAAGGGAAGTTTATAAGAACCCTTTCGGAGGAAAAAAAGAGAAAAGGCACCGGGCACGGAGGTTTAATGTGAAGCATGTGAGCGGGGCTCAGCTTACAGGTACGCGGGCCGACGGCGAAGCGCGCTGTCAAGTCGCCTCGCCGATTGCGGGTTGGTTTGCACCCCCGGGAAACCCTACCCGGGCGGGCAGCCTGCATGGCCTGGCGGCGCGAGCGCGAGTGCTGCGAGCTCCCGGCTCCGCCGCTGGGCGCCCCAGTCGGCGCAGAGCGTGCGCCCAGGGCGCGGCAAGCCACCCTGCGGCGGCGCCCTCCCTTCCCCGGAAGGGAGTGTCAGCTCGGTTTAAAACAGTGAGGAGCACTCTGCAGTTTGGAGATGCAGAGATAGTGGGTCCCGCGCCCCCAGAAGGTCTTCTTTCCACTCTCTCGCCTCCCACCCCAACTAGCCCCCCGCTGGCAGCGGAGTAACAAAGACATTGCTGCGCCATTGACCCCGAAGAAGATTTGATGAAAAGAAGGGCAGGCTGCAGGGATGGAAATTTCTACAATTATTTTCTTTTGCCTTTACGTTCCCGAAAAGAAGCCGAGGAGGTAGAAGGAAGAGAGATCTGGTAAACGCAAGGCGCAGAAATCAGAAGCCAATGTGTTTCTCCTTTGGGAGAAAAGCTGCAAAACCTGGGCCTCTTGTCAACCTCGCCTTCGAAGAAGATCTATCCATGAAAAGAAAAAGGCGGGAGAAGGAGGAATTTTTCACTATAACTTCCTTCTCCCAGGCTCCTTCCAGATTTCTAGGAGAGGCAGCCCCCTAACTTCCCAGCCAATGCTGGGTGCTCCTCTAAGACCTCAGAGGAGATACAGGTTCGATGCTAAAAGAACCTTCAGGCCGCGGGACAATGGTGCGGACCTCACACAGGGGCGCCGCGTCTATCCCCAAGCCGAGGTCGGCTCCCGCCGCTGCTTTATTCCGCGCGGTGCATCGACCAACTCTCCCACCTCCGCGGAACCAATGGGCCGAGCAGGGAGAGCGGGCTGCGCAGGGGAGGGTTTGAAAGGAGGTGTGGGTTTTAATTTTTAAAGAGCATATTGAGCTGAGGAGGGTTATTTTTTCCTTTGCAAGAGACCAAAAAAAAAAAAAAAAAGAAGAAGAAGAAGAAGAGGGGGAAAAAGTCGGGAGAAATACAACACATTTATCTATCAACCGCTAGACAAGACAAAGAGGTTTTAACAACAGTTTGAAAAGAGCGGCCTGTGAATGGTTACTATTCAATTTGTATTTTATTCCCCGCTGGTCATGGAATTGAGATCAGAAGAAAAAGTGAAAACACATGGCTGAGGTCAGGGGATCAGAGAACCACCACATACAGCAAAGGGAAGGGAAAGCAATGGGAACTCGTGTGAAGAAATGGATTATATAAACAGAGCTTACCATCGCCTGCGCCCCATTACCCTATAATTTACCCTGCATGGGAGCATAGAAATATATTAAAGTAGTGATAGGTTTTACCATTTCTTTACAACACAGCCCCGTGCCAATCAAGCCTACTATATACTTTGAGACATGTTTAGAATTCTTGAACTAATGTGTTTATTTTAAATATCACAGGGAAATTATTACATCACCAGAAAATAATGCCAGAGCAGGGGTCTGCCGCCCTTTTGAAGTCCTGCTGCAACGAAACATGATTTTAATTACATAATCACTTTGAAACTATAATTATACAATAAACGATGAGGATTAAGCGGGAAGTATAGAGTACATTAAAAATTGCTTAGGTCTTGAGAAAACAAACTGAACATGCAGCGGGAAAAGAAAGAGATGAAACTCAAGGTCCTGGGGAGGGGGTTGATACGTTGTGCAATCGCCTCCCTCTGAGCTGCTGCGGGGACCCGAGGTCGGGGGCTCGATATGCCGGGTCCATGAGAGGGCAGGTGGACGGCCCGAGCCGGGTCGCCGAATAAAAACCCGTAAATCTGAGGCAGATTCAAAGAGAAACGCGAAGGATGGCTCCAGTGCTTTTGCTAACCTTCCTGCACCAAAACAAATAAACAGAATCGTCGCTTTGGAGTTTACGAAACGCATTTACACTGAAAACCGTCGTGAATCGCAATGCCATGGGGAGGTTGAGTGTTGCCAAAGATTGGTTTGTTTGCCCTTCCCTTCTAGAACAAAAGGCATCCAGCACGAACTGCGGCGTCGCTGCCCTGAAGCCCGAAACAAGTTTATAAACAACAGCGCGTCTAAGGCGAGGGCAACCGAGCGCGCCCGTTAACGTCCCCGGGCGAGTCTGGTTCCCCCGGCGCACACGGGGCTCACAATCGCTTTCTTAAAATCTGCCCTGCCATAAATTTTTCTTTTGCATTTGTCATTCTGGTGAAGCCGAGGGAAGGCGCTTGTTTAAAGGTAGAAACTTGGATGCATCCAGAACCCACATGCGCACATCTCTCTTTCCTTGGTGGCCCCGCTTCCCCCAGAGCTTCCCCATAGCCTGGGGCGCGTTGGCCCTCCTCTGCTTCAAATTCTGTTGCAGGTGTGGGCGGGGGGTTGGGGGTGAGTGGTCGTGCTCGGGAGAGTTCTGGGCCTGGGCAAGGAGTCTGAATTCATTTGGAAGCACCCTAGTGACTGAAATCCCCAAATGAACGGCAAAGGAAGAGGATGCTGGTTATTTTTTCCAGAGGCATCCACCTTACCGCCAGGCCAGCAGCACCCTGGGGAGGAACAGGAGTACAACTCTCAGCAGCCACTCAGGCTGATTTTTAGGATACTGCCACCACCAACATTCAGGCCACCGACAGCCTCTGCTGTCCTTTAATATTTCACAGCAGGTGTCCTGGGTGAGCCGTTTGCCTGGCCCAGCCAAGTTTTATATATAAAGTTTAAATGCTCCCAGCCGCGGCAAAAGTGGTACCCGGTCGCAGAAGGGCACTTCCACTTTTTGCTGGAGCAGAAAATTATAATAGCAGAAGCAGCCATGTTTAAGTTCGCTAGCAACCCGGAAGGTGTTTCCTCAGGAACTCAGATGTTAAGTATTGGACGAAAGAGGGAGAAAGTGACATTATGAATCCTTCTTTGCCCTAGCTTGGGCCTGCTGGTGGTTCGAAACACTGCCCAGGCGGCCCTGGCGGGGTGAAGCTAATGTTTGTCTTCAGCTCCCAACCATTAAGATACATCAGCGTTGCATTAATCTGCAGCGGACCATCAACGTCCAAGAACAAATACAAAAGAGAAATAGTCGATCCGAAGAGTCCTACTGTGAATGTGTTTATTTCTTGCTTTGCTAAGCCCAGGATATAATTTACTCACTGCCCTATGGCAAACAAAAGCGCGGCCCTAGCCTGTCAACACTGAAGAACACCTTTCCAAACGCGCAGGGAAATTACGACTGCGCACGAATTCAGGGGCTATTTTATACTGAGCCTGAGGCCCCAGATCTCACCATTCTGTCCCGGTGAGCACGTGCAAGTGAGGAGGCCAAGATTTAAAAAAAAGAAGAAAAGACAAAAAATAAAAAGGAGGTGGAGAATGGATACGTGTATATGTATGGCTTATTCCCTCCACCGTTCCCCTGAAACTATAACATTGTTAATCAGCTACACTCCAATCAAAATAAAAAAAATTTTAAGAAAGAAAAGGAAAAGAAATTCGATTTCCCAGGAGTAATGGTAATACTAATAAATAATATTTATCTGCCTCCCACCTTATACAAGCAATTTACCTGTTATTTTATTTAATATAGCAACCCTGCGAGGTGAATATTATAATCTCTATTAACAATGTCAAATACTTATATAGAGTTTATCACGTGCTTCACACTGTGGTATTTTTACATCCATTGATTCCTCACAACACCCGACATGGGTGGGCATGTTATCGTGCCCATTTTACAGATGAGGAATTGAGGCAGTGATCATGTCATCTGTTCTGGGTCACATCGCCATAAATGGCAAGGCAGGGATCGGAACACAGATTTTTAAATCTTGGTCTTGACACTATGCCACCTAAAAAGGAGTGACGGGCTGGGAGAAACTGAGGCTTCTCTGAGGTGCCGAGATTAAAACCCAGGTGGTCGTGAGCTGGAACTGTAGTGCGTCGTCCCAGAAGCAATGCACGGAGAGCCGCGAATCGCCCTCGCAGTCCACCGCGCGGTCGCGGCAAAGAACCGTGAGCGTGGAGCTTGTGCTCCGCTTGCAGCCAGCGTCAAGCGTGGTGTGTTTCGCCAGGCACTGAGCCGCTTCCTCCACCGCCGCCGGGTCCTCTGCGGCCTGGGCAGCGGTTTGTTTTCTTAGACACACCGGAGGAACCTCCACGAGGGGCCGTCTGTCTGGATCCCTGGCGCAACCCTACGGAGCACCAGAGATCCAGGGGCTCAGGGATCTGGCCTGCCAGATTGAGAGAGGCTGGGAGAGGGCCTGGCCGCCGACTGACCCGCGTGCGCCCTGCCCAGAACGCTGGCTTTCGGCTGCCTTCGGAGAGCGTCCTGACGCGGTACGCGCGCCCCAGCGAGGCGCACGATTTTCCACGAGGAGCAGCACCCGGCGCAACCGAATCTTGGGGTCTACTCTTCCCCCGCGCCGCGAGCTGGAGCTTGTTAGGGCGCAGCTGAGAGATGAACTTGGGTGCGAAAGGGCCCTAGAATGCCCTGAAAGGGAGCGGTTTTCGGGATTGTTGTCTGCGTGTTGGTAAAACTAGCTGGGAGACTACCACTGCCTTCCCGAGCGGAATTCCCCATCTCTGTAAGGTGGTAGCAGCACTGACCTACAAATCTGCACCGCGAAGATAACGGTCTGAAACCAGTGCTTATTGGGGCCGCCGGCAGGCCTGGCCTGTCTCGAAGCTCTTTGCACACAGACTTTGCCTTATTTCTCCCTTGCAGCTAATGATTTTCCAGGCAGAAGTTATCATCCCACTTACAGAAGACACTGTCCTAACTGCTTAGCACAAATCCCAGCCCTTCCTTTTATATAAGGAAGGCACCGAAAGATTAATAGACACAATAGACACAGCCGGGAGATACTTGGAATGGGTCTGGGGACAGGCACCTACCATCTGGAAGCTTTTCACTTCCACTGACCTCTTAGAATTGGAGTAAACCGTCCAATGTGTCTGAAATCTCAGCCCTGGGCAGAACTGAGGTTGGGGAAAGGGAAGAAGATCCTCCCCAGAACATCCAAAAGGAAAGGTCCTTAAAGGGCCTGTGAGGTTCCAGTAGGGAAGGGAGCTTTGAATCATCAACATTAACTTGTATGAGAAGTTAATCAATCAGTTAACTGATCACTTGCCCAAGTACTATGCTGAGCCCTGTACAACCACGCTTTCCATCTTGGCTGCACAGTTAACACTGCTTGAGGAAATTAAAAATTCCAGATGCCTAGAACAACTAAATCACAACTTCTAGGGTTATTACCCAGCCATCAGTGTGTTTGTGTGTGTGGGTGGGTGGGTGCATTTAAGCACCCTAGGTAGCTCCAATGTGCAGTCATGTATGAGGAATCACTGCTTTAGGGAAACTGTCTCATTTAATTCTCATAATAACCCATTAGGCAGATCTCACTGTGATGTCTATTTCATAGGTGAGAGAGCTGAAGGCTAAAAGGGAATTCATACTTGGTCCAAGGTCAGCCCAGGGTCAAATATAGGTTTCTCGGGTGCTAGAGAACAGGTATCCTCTCTGGGCCAAGACTCTTCCAGTTTTAACAACTCCCTCTACCTCCAAATTTTACCCCACCAGGGAGATACCCCAAGGTGACAGCAGGAAGAGGCAGGAAGAGGCAGGAAGGCCATGGACATTTTGAAGCTCTAAGCAGAGAACCTCAGACCACCTCCATTCAGAGTCTTCAGTAGAGGGAAGCAGGATGGGGAGGAAGGGACAAGAGCTTTGGTTCTCTTTGGAAAAGGTAGGTCACAAATGACCCTAGGCCCCCAACAGGGCACTCTGTTTGGAAAGGTGATGTGTGAAGGGTCCAGCCGGGCTGCCTGGGTGTGGCATGAATCTGTAGGGGAGCCTGGAGTGAAGTGCACATTGAACTAGGAAGCCTGATACCTGGCCAGCAATGTTTTTTTACCTTGGGCAAGTCTCTTAACTGCTAGGGCTCACCTCCACTGTGAAATGAAGCGGTTGGATGGAATTATCTCTAAAGTTGTTTCCTGAGCACAGGCTTGATAGTTTTTTAAGGCCCTGTGTGAGTAAACTCACTTCTGGATTAAATTAGCATATAATGATAATGTTTTAGCAACTTCATTTATCTCTTGCTTGCTTCCCACGCCTTCTCTAAAAGTAGGAATTGCCTTCATTTTGATCGTTAGAGAAACTGAGGGAGGCTCAGGATTATTCTGACTCCTCTAATGGCCTCTGATACTACTCCTAGAAATACATCTCCTGTCAGCCCCTCTGTTCTTGTTTTGCTGATCATTCTATAGTCAGATAACCGCAAGCATTGGGAGAAGTGGGAAGCACTTGACTGACTGGGAAACTGAGCTTAAGGCCTTAAAACACCCTGAACCCCAGAATTCCAACAGGGTTGGAGGACAGTTACGCTGAGAAAGGAGTGGAGAACTAGTCTCCTGAATCAGTCTTATCTTTCAGCCTCGGGTTTGTCATGTCTAACCCAAGGGTCAATTTTGATTCCCAGCAGGGCCATGGACTCATCAGTTAATGCCTATTATAGAGATTTGAAAAATCTAAAGCCAGAGTTATGCCTTATTTTCCTGGGGGAGGGCCTACTGTAGGAACCCAAAGGAGTTTCTGTCCAAAGCATCCCAGCTGTTTACCTTTAGGTATCTTGTGCCTCAGTCTCCTAATTTTTGAGTGCTCATTTGAATTCCCTGTGGAGATTTTAAAATACTGATATCCAGGTCCCATTCAAATCAACTGAATCAGTAGCTCAGGTAGTGAAGCTCATACAAAGGGTATTCTTTTTTAAAGGTGCCATGATTCTAGGGGGGCACCCAGAGCTGAAAGCAGTTGCTGTGGATGCTTGTAGAGGATCCATGAAGAGGCCAGTGATGAACCTAGACTTTTAAACATAGTAAATAAGTCTGGTTGGCAATCTAGATGTAAGGCTGAAGCCACGTGGGTGCATGTGAGGGTCCAGCAGAAGGGTGCAGAGTTGGAGAGTGGAGGATGGAAGTGTGGGAAAGCACAAGCCCAAGAAGAGAAGTGGAAGCAAAAGAGACAATGAAAGACTGACCTGGAGGAACCTGAGGTGCAGGAGGAGACTCTGAAGGCCTGACATCCTACAGCTGAGGGAGAAGAGAATGTGTTTGTTGACAGAAAGGTCAACAGCACCATCACTGTCATTGGGATGATTTAAGATTAGGCTAAAAAGCCTTCCTTGGACTTGAGGTCTGAGAGGTTTGGAGTGGCGTTAGCAAGAAGAGACACCTGGTGAGGCCAGGGCCTTGAGAAGAATATTGAGGAGAACCCAGAGAGGCAAGAGAACTCTTCCCCCCAAGCCATGGATGTAGCCACAGGTCTGCCCAATCAGGACAGATCTCCCACGAGCATGTAAGCACCTCTCCCCACTTCACTGGAAATACAAAGAGAATTTGGCTGTCAGTCTTGATGCCCACGTGGAAACGGGTTCTCTCTCCTGGGTACAAACATGTGCTCCAGCACTGAGGGGATGCTACGCCAGAGAGAAACCAAACCATCGCTCAGAGCAGAACATGAACCTTGTTTCAGGCGGCTCACTTCTCCTCAGAAACAGCATCAAACGCAGGGCAAAACAGTCCACCGCACCCAGGTGGCAAACTGAGCCAAACCAGCCGTGACTCCAGGCCACAGGAATCGGGGCGGGCGCTGCCAAGCCAGGGAGGCCTGACTCTGCCGCCTGACAGGAAGCTGGCGGAGCAAGCCCGCCTCTGCTCCTCCCGCAGAATGGTTGACCACTATAAAGCAACTGGGAGAGCCTACAAAGAGAGAAAACCCACAGAAACACCAAAAAAGAAACAAGAAGCCCTCTGTGAACAGCCAGATGCTGTCAAGTACGACCAAGCGCCTGGAGTCCGGAGCCTTGCCCTCGCCGGCGCGGGGAGGCGGCCCGCAGCCCCCTCCAGGTGCGGCTCCTCTCCCCGCCCTCCCGTCAAGGCCCACGGGCGCTGCCCGGCCGGCTGCGGCCCAGCAGGCGGCCAGGCGGAGCCCGCCGTGGGGCTGTGGGAAGAACCTCGCTGTCTCCACCAGGCTGCCTCCTCCTCAGCTGGCCACCACTGAAAAGATAGGGCTGAATCACAAGAGCTGTTCCCCTTGGAGTGGGGTGACCGGATGGGACCGCAGGCGATGTTCACTTTCTTGACCTGGGTGCAGGTTACCAGTTAGGGTTATGAAAGTTCATTGAACTTTATGACTGTGCACTTTTCCCTTTTTATACTGTGCTTCAAGAAAATGTTGTTGCTGTGTGTGTAGGTATGTATGTGTGTGTGTGCGCGCGTGCGCGTGCGTGCATGGGTGTTTTAAGGCAATGACGACGAGGAGCAAGCCCAGTGGCCCAGTGTCGCCAGGCCCCAAAATACCACCCTGCTATTTCTCTCTCTCTCCAGGCAATGGCCTGCAATTTTCCTCTTGCCCTGCAGCCACCACCATGCAATTTGCACCTCACTAATTTCCTGGCTAAGCCTTAGCGCTGTCTGGTCACTGCTCCACCCTCCCTGAAAGGAGAGCGCTGATGTCGGCCTTGCCTGGCGGATCGGGGCTTAGGGGCTGCATCTGATTGGCCACCTGTGACCCAGACGGTCCTATTTAGAAATGCAGCTTTAAGGAATCATACGAAGGGGTAGATGCTCGGGTAAAGCAAAATAACTACTGCAGCTTCCTCAGAACCCGTGGTGTGGATGGAGCTGAGGCAGTTTTGGAGTTGTTCTGAGCAAGCAGAATATTACGTTTGGCTTAGGTTTCAGGGGGTGTCACTTGGCGGGTTCGAGTGATTGACACTCTTACTCTCCAATTTTCTGCTCGCTGAAGCGTTAAAGCAGCAAGCAGTGAAGTCAGGAAAAAGCCAACAGTCTGGCACAGAGCACTTAATTCCAATCTACAAATAAAAAGCTTTTTATTAAACCTTCTTTTCTCCTCATTTTGCTTCAGATCTCAAATTGTCTCTCCTAGGGGCTTGCCAAAGAGCAACTGTAGCAGATTGTGAAGTCCTTTTGCAGGTGGCAATTAAAACAGTTACGTTCTTCTTTTCCATAATGAAGGGTTAGGGAAACTATATATAAGTGGTGAGTAAACACCTAAGACTCTGTATTTATGCTTCCTGATTCTTAAGGCAGGGTGGGTTAGTGGAAAAATTCACTTGGGTTAGATGGCAGAAGAGCTCGTTTCTGGTACAGATTAGCTAGATGACCTCAGATAACTTATTTAGGCTCTTTGAGCCTCAATTTTCTAATCTATAAAATGAGGGGGTTGGACTAGATAATAGTCAATGGTCTTTGTCATCCAGTGTTGTGCTAATCCATGATACTTCTACAAAGCTAAATATATAATCATCCACCTTAATTAAATATGTTATGGTTTTTAAGAAAAAAAATTCTGTCCCCTTGGAGATGAGTAATCAATCATTCATTAAGCAAATGTTAATTTACCAGATTCTCTGCTGGCAGATGGAAGACACAAAGTTGAGTACAATAAGTTCTTACTCTCATGATTCCGTGACTGTCCAGAGACTGCATATGCCCGCCTCCTTTGAAAGATAATAACAGTAACGAACGTGGAAACTTCCTCCTGTCCAAGTGACAATCCTGACCCAGGTTTATGGCCTGATTCCTCCATCATATTCTCTTCACAAGTCACCTCTGTAGAGTTTTCAAAGTCTAAATGTCTTACTAGAATCTTTTGACTGAGTTAAGATCTGCTCAGTGCAAAGCATATGCACATTTGAGTCACTATTGATCTTAAATTCCTCAAGGTCTCTTTAGCCATTTTAAGGTTTATCTGTGTGTGCGTATAAACAAATATACATATATATATATATATTTACAGGAGTATATCTACCCCCTTAGATATAAACATTTGTTGTGCTTATTGAAAAAAAACCCCTCCCTACTTAAAAGTTACAAGTATATTTTCCTTTCATGTGCCTATACACCTATATATTTAGCAATGTCCACATACCCCATGGATCTCTTGCCCCTCAGTCTATGGAGCTGGCAACTATGGTAAGGGTGCCCTGCCTAGATCTGTCCCAACTAATTCCTGATCCAGGAAGCTGCCCACTGGCAAGGCTCCCTCCTGGGACCTGGTGCAAAATGTAAATGCAGGACTCCTTGTTAAAAAATTACTTCAAACTGTTAAGATGGTGACAGCAGAGCATTAAACCAAGTGAGGGCCCTTCCAAGACCACACAATTACGAAGCCATCCCTGCCATCTGCTCCAGCTGTCTGTGCTGCTGAGAAAGGGCATGCATTAGGGCAAAAGACTGCCCTCACGTGTGCTCCTAGGTGTCTCTACCAAGGCCACTGCTAAATGTCATTTCCAGGAGCTCACAATCCCACCAATTCTGCCTCCACAGGCTGACAAGGATGGAGAAGTAGGAGAGGATGGCAGAGAGGGTGCACCAAAGATGGCTTGTGCTCACCGCATCAGCAAACGTCTGCGAGGACTGCCAGAGATCTTGTGACCCAGGCTTTCGCTTTTTTTTTTAATAATTAGAGGCTGCAGGGTGGGATGGGGTGGAATGAGGGGACATAGGAAATCATATTTTGGGAATGTGCCATTTCTCTCTGTCCTCCTTGCCTGAATTCCGCCTTCCTCATTGGACATTCCTTTGCTTGGACCTCCTTTGACTGCAGGTAGGAGGAGCCACACATGGATCAATTATTCACCTTGCATAAATGTTTGTAGTTCTAGACCACCTCAGGGCTCAACCTGGAGATGCTGACAGCCTGTTGCTTTCCAGATGAGGAAACTGAGTCCCAGAGAGGCATCCTGGTTCTACCAAGGTTACAGAACTAGTTAAAGGCAAACCTGAAGCTGAACCCCCAGGCTTGAGTGTGAACCCAGGAGCTTCAGAACCATACCTAGATGAATAACTCTGGGTATGCAGCCCATTTATAATGAAGGACATGTTTTGAGACTGTTCTTAAATTGTGGGAATAGCTTCCTTTTTTTTTTTTTTTTTTTCTTGAGTTGAAGATGAGGACAGAGGACCCAGGGTGTAAAGCTACGCTTTTCTCAGCACAGCTTCATCATGCCCAGACTCCTCTTCCTGGGCTCCTGCCATCACAGTGGCAGCATCTTGCCTGCCCAACATTCAGGACCCCAGAGGCCTCCAAGCTCCACTCACCCACCTTCATCTAGTTTGAGGGGTTGAGATTTCTGATGAGAACAGGTTTTAGTTAGAGAATGGGGCAATTTCCCAGCTGCAGGAGACCTCGGTGATTCCAGAGAGCTGTCCTGAGGATGGATGACAAGGGGAAAGAAGGCAGGGAAGATCAACCCCTCGATTGGACCCAGGAGTCACATACTTGGAGGATCTCAGCACACCAGGAGAAGAAAGGACGGCTGAGGCAGCACCCGGCGGATTCCCTCTGACATCCAACCCAGAGCAGGCAGCTGACTTGTTGGGGTCAGAGACTGACAGATGGCTCTGTCAGATGGCTCCTGACACCCATCTCATCTCTTTCCACTTTGCATTCTGTCAGTGGTATCTCCATTCTTTTAAATTTTTTATCTTGGGGATTTTTATCCTTCCAGTGTTAAGCAGATGAGCCCCAAACGTTCCTGTCCCCAAGAGTGAGCTGCTGCCTGAGCATGGAGACGGCTCCCAGCGCGATGCCCAGATGACCACTGCAGCCTTCGAGGACTTGGACTCCCTCCTGGAGCAGGATCTCCATGCTCTGTTCCCCTTTCTCGCCTCTGCTATTCTTACCCCACCCCTTGCTCTCCTTCCATGGACCCAATCCTCCCAAATTCCTCAGCCCTGTTTTCTGGCAGGTTTGAGGTTGGCTCCATCAGTGCTTAATGATTTTCCATGACATAACTTCCCCCTGCCCGACACCCCTGTGCCTCCAGCGTGACTTCTCCTTGAGCTGCAGCTCCACGTGAAGGCTGCCCGCCTCTGGAATGCACTCTCGCTCTCTGGGGTACCAGAAGTGTCAGCGTGCAGAGCAAGCCAGGCGGGGTGGGAGCGTGTGCCTGGAGCTGGCCTCAGCTGGGACAATGGGACTTTTATTTCTGGCCTGGCTCAGCTGGCAGTCTCTCTCCTGCTCTCTTTCTCGGTTGGGCTTTGGTTTAAAGTTACCCTTTCAGGATTAGGTTGGTGTTTTCTTTCCCATGCCACCAGGGAAGTTTCTGTTTCCGAAGTGGACCATACACAGACAGGTCAGTTAGTCACTGGCCTTCCCAGGGCCACAAGCGTCGGTGTTCAAAGGCTTCTGTAAATCACCCTGGCAAATGGGGGCCAACCAAACCCGCTTCTTGCCATGTGGAAAGGCACATTGCTGTGCAGCTAATCTTTAAATAGTTGTTTTCCATGGGGTATATGTTATTATAACCAAGCATCGCTCTGCCCACTGCTCACCCCCAAATTTTTACAGAAAATCCTAGAAGAACTGCTGGGGGGTGAGGTGCGGTGGGCAGTAGGAATGTCTGTTTAAGCAGCCTTGGTTCTTTCTTCTCATTTTTATGCCTTCTGTCACCACCAAGTCAGGACATCAAGGACACCCAGCTCTCCTTTTCTCTGAAACTCAGTGATAAAACACATGAAACAATATAAAAATTTTTCTTATTCCCTTAACTCAGCTAAGATGGACCAACTTTTTTTTTTTTTTTAAGAAATTTTAAAAACCCCAGAGAATGGGAGGGGGGAACACTGAACCCGTACAAAGTCAGGGAAGCTCTTTCGGAAGCCCCAAGGCCCTTATCATAGTTGTCCTGTGGGGCTGGCGTAACCCTCCCCCAGCCATCCCTGTGGCTATGTGACTGGCCCGTTATTTCCTGCTTGGGGAAGCTGTGCCCCCATGAACACACACCCCCATCCCAGATTATGGATCCTCAGCCTCCACACGGGGGGTCTTATAAGTCTTGCCCCCTTGCAAGCCTGCAGCCTGATGTTGATTTAACCACACAATAACCACACACATAGTTACACCCATCCCAGAAAGGAAAGCACATTAGGAGCAAGGGGTGGTCTCGCTCAGCCTACCATTATCTTATCTGGGACTTTATCCTTTCTTCTTTCTTCTTCTTCATAGTACAAAAGTAATAACCTACTTATGAGAAGGGCACAAAGTAAATAAAACAAAACACAATACATTCCTCTCATCTCTCTACCTAATTCTTACTTCCTGGGAGTAAACAAAACTCACAGTTTGGAGTGTTTCCTCTAAGATCACAGGCACTCTCCATGACCCAAATTAAATACTCCAGAGCCAAGCGTTTGTTGTTGATGCTGTTTTCAGCTCTTGTTTTGAAACCAACTTTATTGAGATAAATTTACATACAATAAAATGCTACCATTTTAAGTGTACATTTCAATGAGTTTTGATAAATACATACACCCTCATAACCACCACCACGGTCATGATACAGAACATTTCCATCACCCAGAAACTTCCTTTGTGCTCCTTTGCTGACAATTTCCCACCTCAGCCCCAGGCAACCACTGCTCTGTCCTCTGTCATTACAGATTCGTTTTGCTTTTTCTGGAATTTCATATAAATTGAATCATGCCGCATGTACTCTTTTGTATCTTTTTTTCCTCCTCTGTGTAACATTTTTGAGATCCCTTCACCTCACCGTGCACAGTAGTTTGTTCTTTTCTGTTGCTGAGTAGAATTCTACCATATGGATGTACCATGATTTGCTCATCCACTCATCTGAAAATTTGAGTTGTTTTTCCAGTTTGGGGCTGGTATAAATAACTCTGAAAGCTGTTATGTTATTTTGAATCATGAAGACAAGGAGGGAGAGAGGGCAAGTCCAAATTTATCTCAGGTCTATATATGTCAGAACTTAGTAACTGACATATTCCCAAGGCAAATATCTCTATGTGAGCAGAAAGCACAGGTAGGCCATTTTAGTCTTGATTGCAGTGATGATCACTGCTCACATGAAATGTTAAAATGACATTTTCCACCTGCAGACTCCATTTTAGAAGTGCTCTCTGGCAGCGACTTGACATTGTTTGGTAATCCTATCAATGTCAGGCTCTTATTATGGCCTTCCTCAAATCCTGCAAGGTGTAGGGACATTTATACACCAAGACTAAAGTATTGCTGTTTTACAGAACCTTAGTACAATTGAATCCCTTTTCTAAGAGAACTGGCTGTCCCAATACTTTGTGTTATGTCCTGAGGTTATACTGTGGTTACCTGCACCATGCTTTTGTCTGTCATAGGCAACTCAAGCTTTTCATCAATAGTTTTTGTAAAGACAATTGCAAACACACCTCCTTTCTTGATTCTGTGTGTGTAACTCTTTAGTAAGAGCCCTAAGGACTCTCTTATAGAAAGGAACACTCACTTAATAGCAGTTCTCATGGGCCCCCTGCTGCGTGCCTCCCACAGCAACAGTGTACTGGAGGGGGCTTTCCTCCCCTCACAGCCCATCACTTGAAAAAAAAAAAACTAACACACAAAAACAAATCTCATCAACAAAGTGTGTTTGCTGATGGTGGCTTTAATCATAGTAAGGGAGATTTATTTCTTATTACTCTCAACATTGGCCTTGACTGGCTAGAAGTAAGAGGAACTATTCACTCCATAAGAGGACAACAGATTATAATGTATTGAAACTCAAAACTGGGTCATTTGTGGAGACATAAATGGATGGACTCAGATGGTAAAGAATCTGCCTGCAATGAGGGAGACCCAGGGTCGATCCCTGAGTTGGGAAGATCCCCTGGAGAAGGAAATGGCAACCACCCTAAGTATTCTTGCCTGGTATATCCCATGGACTGGTGTAGCCTGGTGGGCTACAGTCCACGGGGTCACAGAGTCAGACACAACTGAGTGTTTAACAGATGGACCTAGAGACTGTCATAGAGAGTGAAGTAAGTTAGAAAGAAACAAATATCACATATTAATGCATATATGTAGAATCTAGAAAAATGGCATAGATGACCTTATTTGCAAAACAGAAATAGAGAGACAGACTGGACATCAAGCGGAGGAAAGGGGACTGGGATGAATGGGGAGATTGGGACCGACGTATACACACTACTGATAGCGAGTATAAAATAGATGACTAATCAGAAGCTACTGTATAGCCCAAAGAACTCTACTCAATGTTCTGTGGTAATCGAAATGGGAAGGAAATCTAAAAAAAGGGAGATATGTGTACACGTAAAGCTGATAGTCCATCCTAAAGGAGATCAGTCCTGAGTGTTCATCGGAAGGACTGATGATGTTGACGCTGAAACTCCAATACTTTGGCCACCTCATGCGAAGAGCTGACTCATTTGTAAAGATCCTGATGCTGGGAAAGATTGAAGGCGGGAGAAGAAGGAGACGACAGAGGGTGAGATGATTGGATGCATCACCGACTCAATGGATATGAGTTTGCGTAAACTCCGGGAGTTGGTGATGGACAAGGGAGGCCTGGCGTGCTGTAATCCATGGGGTCACAAAGAGTCGGACACGACTGAGTGACTGAACTAAACTGAACTAGCTGATTCACTTTGCTATACAGTGGAAGTTAACACAACATTGTAAAGCAACCATACTCCAATGTGTGCTGCGTGCATGCTCAGTCATGTCCAACTCTTTGCGACCCCATGGACTGTAGCCCGCCAGGCTGCTCTTTCCATGGAATTTTCCAGGCAAGAATACTGGAGTGTGTTGCCATTTCCTCCTTCAGGGGATCCTCCTGACCCAAGGATCGAAGTCACATCTCTTGCACCTCCGACATTGGCAGGCAGATTCTTTACCACTGAGCCACCTGGGAAGTCCCATACAACAATAAAAATTAATTAAAAAACTTTTTCTCATCTCCCTCCTTATTATAAGTAAAAAGAGAGAAAAAGAAAGCAAAAAGTTGTGCAAAGACCGGGATGTGGCAATTCTCAAGATAATGACAAGGGACACAGAGCCTAAGGAACCGGTTCCCTGAGTGGTTTTTATGCAAGTTGCCTGATCAAAGCCATATTGGTCACAACATATAATAGAGGCACCCAGACGATGTTCTATTCACCCTGCAGCCAAAGAATCTCTACCCTCTGACCCTTTTCTCTGTTTGGCTAGACCTGGCCTCCTTGGATGAGCCCTGTGCCACTCAGGATGGCCCACAGGACATGAAGGAACTGCCTGAGTGACTTTCTGAGAACGGATCCCTAACCTCACCACCTCCTCCACATTCTGCAAGGAGAGGCAAGGCTGTCTCTCCTACAGACATGAGGGATTCTACTAATAAGTTTCACCCATGAAACACTGATATGTGTGCCTGCTCTCACAGATCACTGACTTCCTGATTTGGATCAAATTTTAGGGACTTTAATAAGAACTATTCCCACAGACCCCTCAAAGACAAGTCTGCTGTAATACATTCATTCATTAAAAAGAACCCATTAAAAAGAACTATGAAAAATAAAATGGAAAGTAGATAGCACCAAAATGTGGTTTGACTTACTTTGCTGATTTCATGAGGTAATTTGGATGATGGAAGACATGCCACCCAAAAAGCAAAGTCATCTAGTGAAGTGGTGGAATAAACCTACACATTCAAGCCATGACGTCCATGCTTCTAGCCAGGAATGCAATTTTCCCCTCTTTCGAATTATTCATTTCCTTTTTAATAGGTCACGTCTCATTTACCTTGATTTAGCATCAGACCAAGTACAGTTATGTATTTGGTGAAGGGGAGGGAGGGGAAGGAAAAAGAACAAGAGGGAACTTTATGTGAAATACGGTGACCCTGTCCTTAAAACACAATCCAAGCAGGTCAGGAACTGTACTATATCTTTGAGTCCTTTTATACTGCGGGAAGAGTACAGGGCTTCTTTATGTTTATGTGCTTGAAAGAATAATGGGAAGTATGCTTGAAAATACTGTTTGATGAATAACGCTTTTGCATGTGACACTGTGAGGAAGTATCGTAATGCACATTTCACCACAAGGCCAAGGAGGATATTTAAAAAGAAAACTCCAGTGTAATGTGAAAAATAGACCGACCCTTACATCTGTCTCCAGGATGAATAAATCACTAAACAAATATTTTAATGGTCTTAAAATACAATCAAAAAGAGCAATTCCCTAAGGTAGTTAGCTTGAGCCCTCATTAGAAGGTTTATTTTATTTGAGTGTATAGATTGTTATATATTTTAAATTGCAATTATGATAAATCTATAGGAAAAACATCACATGACCACATCATGTTAAATGGGCATTCTACATGATAAGGAGTAAAAATAAAGCATTGAGATGAAAAACAGGCTGTAATAACCAACCCTGACAAAGGAAACACCATGGTCTGAGGTTCTGATTCCAACAGGAACTTTAGGTGACTTAAAAAAATCCATCTAGAACCCTGACTTCTTTCCACAATATTACCCTTTATGCCACAGTTCCTATTGTACTTAAAAACCTATCAGCTAACCACAGCATGCAATAAGTACTTGTTGAATAAATAAATATTGAACCTGATGTAGTTCTCAATATTATGCTAACTTTTTATAACTTTTTTCCTTACTACTAGCCTGGTAGTTCAAATCATTTCATGCAAAGTTAGGAAATTTCTTGACCTTCAGAACTGATGAACTTTCTTAGACTTTGGTTTCTCTGTTGATAAAAAATTAACATTCTTTCCCATAGAATGACATAGTAGAGTGCTCTGAACATTGTGAGGTTCTTTTAAAAAGTCTTATTTTTTAACCAAAAAAAGTGATGCAAACTTGCTTTACCAGGTTGAACAATACAGAAGGGCAGAATTGATGCAAAATGTGGTAGTCTTCTTACCTAAAGTCAGTCTCAGTCCTCAGAGGTAATCAGCATTAACAGTGCCAGGTGGAGGCTTCCCTGAGGGTCCAATGGCTAAGACTCCATGCTCCCAATGCCTGGGTTCAATCCCTGGTCAGGGAACTAATGCCCACATGTCACAACTGAAGGTCCCACATGCCACAAATAAGACCTGGCAATGAAATAAATAAGTAAATATATATATATATATATATATATTTTTTTTTTTTTTAAACAGTGCCAGGTGTAATCTTTCAGTCATTTTTCTCTGGGCTCTTCTAAGTATGTAGTTTTTTTTTTTTTAAGCTGCCCCCGCAAAAGATATCGGAGAAGCCAATGGCACCCCACTCCAGTACTCTTGCCTGGAAAATACCATGGATGGAGGAGCCTGGTGGGCTACAGTCCACGGGGTCACGAAGAGTCGGACACAACTGAGCAACTTCACTTTCACTTTTCACTTTCATGCATTGGAGAAGGAAATGGCAACCCACTCCAGTGTTCTTGCCTGGAGAATCCCAGGGACGGGGGAGCCTGGTGGGCTGCTGTCTATGGGGTCGCACAGAGTTGGATACAACTGAAGCAACTTAGCAGCAGCAGCAGCAAAAGATATAATACTATAATACTGTCTTTCAGTTTTTTTTTCTTAGTGGGATTTAAGTTTGCATGATAGAATACAATCTAGGCTAGCCTTCAAAGGAAAGGATCTCTTTCGCTCATTAATCCATCCAACGAACACTGACTGAGCCTTCACTGAGTTGGGTCTGGGAAATACATCAGGGAAGGGCTACTTAGCATGTCACTGAGAATGCTAGTCACCAAGAACCTTTGGGAAATCATCTGTTGCAAAACTTCCTTGGGGTAATATACACTAAATTCTAAAGTTTAAACCAAATATATTCACTAATAGGGCTTTATTACATACATTTTTGTATCATTTCACGGAAACGAAAGGTATTTTTATCTTTGAGTTTAGACTAGAATATATTTTGTCTTCCTGTTGTTCCCTTTGAGGATCACTGATATGTAATACACTGTAGCTGCAGTTCTTTAATGTCTAGTGAGGGGTTAGGAATCCCCCTCCTACAACCAAGTTATGCCTAAGTCAGACCACCAACCACAAGAAAAAACAATCCTCGGCAGGAAGCAAGCCTGTTCTCACACACTGTAGAGAAACTTCTGCCTGGCTCAAATAGTATCCTGGAATGGGAATATTCAAGCATAATGTTTTAGAGATGCCTTCTGAATCTCCTTGTTTCTTGTGTTTCCATGACATGAGGGGAAAAACACACTTGTGCATGTGTGCACACACTTAGAGCCCTGATTGTCTACAGTCTACACACCCGGAACCCTGGAGTCAGCGTTAGCTAATTACTGCCGAGGCCCCAGTATGCTTCCTCTGGAGAGTAAATGTGAACCTTGTCATAAGGAGGATACCCGGGAGGCCATTTCTTGCTGTTATCTCCCTCCTGCACACTGATGGGGTATGAGAAGAAACTAAGCCTCGGTCCCTCCCCGGAGGCTGCCAGCCCAGCCAGCCTGTCCTCCAGGCTCTCTCGTGGGCACCCAGCTGCCCTGCACAGTGGTCTGATTGAGGCTCGGCTCTGTCTGGCTTGCTGGCCTTGTCAGGGAGGCATTTATAGCTGCCTGCTGACCTTGCTTGGCCCACTGAAGACTGTGTGGGCATTTATGCGGTCCCAAGTGGGAACGCTTCTGCCCAATTCTCCGTCTTAGGCAAGAACTTTTTGAGTCCTGGCAGCTGAAATGAACTGCCTGGAAGACAAAGAGGCATTTGCTGGGGCCTGAAAATGAACATCTCCGAGGCGAACCACGGCCATTTCTCAGCACTGATGGGGCTTGGCTGAGGGTAAGCGAGCAGGCTATAAGCAGAGGGAGGGGACTCTGTGTTGGGGAAAGGTGATGCAGCCTGGGCCTCGTGGCTCCCTGCACGTCCTTGCTGAGTTTGCCACACTGCACGGTTGACAGCCTCTGAGCCATTTCTGTAGCTATAGCTGGTCACATGGACAATTACACAGGTCAAGGTGACCGTAGCATGACCACAGTAGTGTCTACTCGCTCCCAGAGGAGGAGGAATGGCTGGTTTACTCTCGATGGACCAGAAGCTAAGCTCCTGGGCCCTGGGTTTCTTCTATCTCTAACTAGAAGCAGAGGGTCTTTTAATTACAGATTTTATGGAGACAAAGCATATCGGCTGATATCAGCCTTATGATGACAACAGAACTGTATTGGTTAAGCAAACTGTGCAAAGCATAGAGAAGTTTTCCCACTACCTGCTACTAATTCTCTCCTCTCCTCAAAAAAGGAACCCAGCTAGGGTGGTAAGTCAACTTTCAAGACGGCCTCCACTAATCCTCACCTCCTGGCCTCCACGCTCTTTATCTTCCCCTTCCACACTGTAATAGTGTGAGTCTCTATGACCGACAGAACACGGCGGAAGTGACGGTACATCACTTACAATTTGGTTCTAAAACGGGCAGTGGCTTCGTGTTAATCTCTCTCTCTCTCTGATCATCCGTTCGGGGGGAGGCTGTCCTCCCATTGTGAGGACATTCTGTGGAGATGCCCCTGTGTGAGGACTGAGGCCTCCAGCCCACAGCCGCGTGAATGAGCCACCTTGAGGGCAGCTCCTCCAGCCTGTCGATGCCTCGACTGAAACTTCAGGAGAAACCCCAAAGCACCAGCTAAACCGCCCTCGCGTTTCTGACCCATAGAAACTGAGATAATAACCATTTGTTATTTTAAGCATTCAGCTCTGAGGGCAATCTGTCACACACAAACATAAACCCACATAACCAGGAATGGAAACCATCCCTGACTTACTCCTCCTCTTGATATCCTGGCTCAATTAACCTTCTTTTTGGACCTCACTGCTCTTGCCTTCAGAGGGTCTGCATTGAGATGGGAGCATCTTTGCACCAAGAATCTCACAATCATCCCTACCTTCAGTCTGTGGACTTGCACAGTGTTTACTCTAAGAAGAGGTAAAATGAAAATTACTAATAAAGATTTTTTTAAAAAATAACTATTTTAATTGGTAAACAAAGCAGGGTTCAGTTCAGTTCAGTTGCTCAGTCATGTCCGACTCTTTGCGACCTCATGAATCGCAGCACGCCAGGCTGCCCTGTCCATCGCCAACTCCCGGAGTTCACTCAGACTCACGTCCATCGAGTCCGTGATGCCATCCAGCCATCTCATCCTCGGTCGTCCCCTTCTCCTCCTGCCCCCAATCCCTCCCAGCATCAGAGTCTTTTCCAGTGAGTCAACTCTTCGCATGAGGTGGCCAAAGTACTGGAGTTTCAGCTTCAGCATCATTCCCTCCAGAGAAATCCCAGGGCTGACCTCCTTCAGAACGGACTGGTTGGATCTCCTTGCAGTCCAAGGGATTTTCAAGAGTCTTCAATTAATGCAAATACAATACTCTATATTTTTACTTGTCAAAACAGCAAGGTTTTAAAAAATACTTATACTTAATGGTGAAAAGGTGGCTCAATCTTTGCGAAATGTGTTAAGAATGTTCCAAATTTTACATACACTTTGATGCAGAGTTGATTATACTGCTAGGAATAGATGCTATGAAAGCAAAGAAAAATGAAGATAGAAATGAATTGTTAAAGATGGTCACTAAAGCATAATACTGGTAAAACATTGGACACAACCTTTGTCCGATGGGGATTTTTAAAAATCACGGTACATCCATTTCATTTGAAGTAGTGCTGCTAGTTAAAGATTACAGAGCTTTTTATTATGTGGGCAAATATTTAAGTAGAAGTTCAAGATACAAAATTATCCATGTAGTATAGTTTCAATTCTAGAAATATAAACAAAGATCAAAGACTGGAGGGAAATATTATCATCACTTACCATTCGAATAATCCTCCAAGGCAAGGATAAGGGATATTTTTTTCTTTATGCTTTTGAGAATTTTTACATTAATAGATACTTCTAATATGTCTATTTTTTATTGAAATGCAGTTGATCTACAATTTATACTAGTTTCAGGTGTACAACATAGTCATTCAAAATTTTTACAGGTTATATTCCATCTAAAGTTATTATAAAATATTGGCTACATTCCTGTGCTGCACATTACATCCCTAAAACTTATTTATTTTATATCTAGTAGTTTCTACCTTTTAACCCTCTTCCTCTATCTCACCCGTCCCTCCACCCTTCTCTCCACTGTTAACTGCTAGTTTGTTCTCTATTATGTATTTTTGTTATAGTCATTGGTTTGCTTCATTGATAGATTTTAATTTTTTAATTAGAAAAAAATGTTTTAAAATTGCAAATGTGTGGAAAATATAGTTTCTTAAAGTCTGGAGTATTTGCCATTATCTATAAACCACAATATATATTTTGGGTGATTTGTGAATGATTCACATCAAAAGTCTAGGTCAACTTAACCTTCACACTGCTTTCAGGTAGGGGACCAAGGAGTATTCTTTAATAAGACTGTGGCTTGGGCAGCAACTGCGTGATGAGCCCAGGAGGATGTCTGGAGGGAGATGTGTCCTTTGTAGCATCCTGACAATAAGGTCCCCAGGGTCAGGTGCTCTGAAGGAAGTGTTGTGAACTCAGGATGCTGTTTCCTTTACTTAGGGATGGAAGTGGGAAGATAGAATGCAATTACAAAAAGCTGGTCACCCACTCTGAGAAAGACTCAAATCACTGACAGGTTAAATTAATCAATGTTATGACAGCTATAATTACCCCAATACTGTAAAGTTTTGTGTTTTTTTTTAAAGTTCTTCCAATCTGTGTCTTTCTGTCTGGATCTCTCTGGTTACATGACTAGAAAAGGGCCCCGCTTAGGAATGAATCACAGATGGGTCTGCTCAGTGTTTGCTTTGAAGTCAGTTCCACTTGATTTATCTGGTCTGTGGTTTGAGGATGGGATGCCAGGATCCAACGACACAACAGTGTCCAGGCCCCACATCGGGGACAGAGTCGCTGGCCCCTGGGCACAGTGCAAGAGGAGAGGCTTGGCCCTTCCGGGATGTTGATTCTGACCCTGCCTGCTTGGTGGGGAGGGGTAGGGTGTGCTGCTCGCAGGCCTATGGGCCCTGGAGCCTGGGGGCTGGCTGAGGCCTCTCTAAGCCTGCTCCGTGAAGGCTGGGGCTCCAAGTGTGAACTGGGCCTCTCCTGACAGATTCCTTCCAAGCAAGGAAGCATCAGGCTGCTGTTAGCTGGATAAGGTCAAATGAGGCCCCAGGCTTCAGCCTCCATTGTGGGTCTCAGTAGTTATAGTTTGTTGCTCTGTTCATTTTCTCTCAGGTAGTTAATTACATCATTCTCTCCAGTTTTCTGAAAGGAATAACTGACTCAAGAAGCAGGAGTGTCAAATATTTGTAGAGGGTGGTGTGAGATGACTGTAGGAGGCAGCGAAAGTGAGAAGGTGCCATTGAGAATCATAGAACCACAGACAGGACAGGCAGCACCAGGAAGGCACTAGAGGTCAGCTAGGTCGGGGGCATAGGGCCGACGTCTACAAGGACAGCAGGTTACCTGAAGGCAGGAACTTGGCGGGCATAACACAGCAGAAAGCAGAGGGGCTGTGGACTGGAGAAGGCA
Organism: Oryx dammah; assembly: GCF_014754425.2. Taxonomy (NCBI): domain Eukaryota; kingdom Metazoa; phylum Chordata; class Mammalia; order Artiodactyla; family Bovidae; genus Oryx; species Oryx dammah. The sequence goes on from NW_024070204.1 coordinate 62,976,737, forward strand.
CACCCTTCCTAATGGCATGAAAAGTAAAAATCTTAATAATAATTTCTGAGCCAAAGAAAACTCAATCAGGTTGGATTTGGCCCAAGGGTCAGCAATTTGACATTCTTGGGTGGTCCCGCCCTTCAATGCACAGATAAAAAACAGGTCCGGGGAAATGACTCATCCAGTTAGTGACCAGCTGGGCTGAGAAGGCAGCCAGGGGCCTTCTGTTCTGGATCTCTGCTGAGAAACTACCTTGATGGCAGCCTCCTTACTTCCCCAGTGGGGCCATGATGACAGTTTGACAGCAAAAATCACCCCATCAACCGCCCACCACCCCCTTATTCCAGGAAATGGCCAGATTCAAAATATCTTCCATTCCAAACAAGAAATACTCTTTTGAAATGTCTCCAAATTGCTCACATGCCACCTTGCAGCCAATGAAGGATTTCCACATGTACCCAAAGACCAGTGAGAAAGTCTCCCACTCCCAAACTCCCACCTCGAACAGAACCTATCAGAAACTCTCTATTTCCTCTTTTTACTCTATAAAGCTACTTTCAACCTCCCTAGCAGCAGCAGCGGGAACAGCAACACCTTCCAACCCCTGCTGAAACAAAAGTGACCTGCCAAAGTGTTCCCTGGCTGCATGTTTGTGAACGAACAGCTTGTGTTCTTTTGGTCCTGAACACCGTCCTATGTGAGAGAGGACTGCAGCTCTCAGGAGTTTTGTCTTGAGTCTTTCTGCTCCTGGAAGAGTAAACATAATTGGTCCCCCAACACCAGCAAACTTTAACTATCTTTGCAAAGCAGTTTGCATTCCTAGGATTGTTAGAGAAAGCACACAGATTGAAACCGCCCGCCCTTGCCAGGCACCATAGTAACCGTATGCCTGAGTTGTTTTACAACAGGAGGTCCTGGTAAGGAACATGGAACTAATAAGCCACCACGAACTGGAAGAGTTTGGGAAAGGTTGAAAGGAGACACCACATGTCTGACCACCTCCCAGAATCCTTCTCTCTGGCATCCATCTCGGCTGAACAAGGCGTGCACCCCCAGGAAGGACTCTGAGTTGGAATTATTGGCTAAAGACAACCCAGAAACTAATCCCACCACCATAAAACCCAAGACTGCGAGCCATGTGGTAGAGCAGTTCTCCTGGGTTCCCTTACCCTACTGCTCTCTGCCCGGGCGCCCTTTCCCAATAAAATCTCTTGCTTTGTCAGCACGTGTCTCCTCGGACAATTTATTTCTGAGTGTTAAGTGAGAGCCCAGTTTCGGGCCCTGGAAGGGGTCTCCCTTCCTGCAACAGGATGCCAACTGGCAATTTCTGCCCCCGCTGCACTGGAGCTGCAGAAGAGATGCCTGAGGCCACAGGATCCTTGGAAACTACCCATCAGTCCCCAGGGCCTTGCACAGTGGCTCCCGAGTAGAGGGTTCTGTAGCCCTGCCTGCCTGCTCTCCCAGGCTCCCCTCCCCAGGCTGGGGCCTACCTCCTCCCAGTCCTCACTAGGGGCCTGTGTTCCAGCAAGTCACAAAACCTCTCTGCAAGGCTGATTTAACTCAACGGTGGAAAAGTTGCAGGAAGAAAGATCCTTTCCAGAGCCCAAATGGGGCTCTTGTCTAACACTCGGAAATATGGAGAAACACGTGCTGACAAAGCAAGAGATTTTATTGGGAAAGGGCACCCAGGGGCGGAAAGCAGGAGGGTAAGGGAACCCAGGAGAACTGCTCTTCCACGTGGTTTGCAGTCTCGGGTTTTATGGTGATGGGATTAGTTTCCAGGTCGTCTCTGACCAGTCATTCTGACTCAGAGTCCTTCCTGGTGGCACATGCATTGCTCATCCAAGATGGATGTCAGCGAGGATTCTGGGAGGTGGTCGGACACATGGTGTCACCTTTTGACCTTTCCCAAACTCTTCCGGTTGGTGGTGGCTTATTAGTTCCATGCTCCTTACCAGGACTTCCTTTTGTAAAACAACTCATGCAAATGGTTACTACAATGCCAGGCCAGGGTGGGTGGTTTCAGTCAGTGTGATTCCCCTAACAGGAACAACACCCAGTCAACAGTCACTTACTATTTTCTCTGTGGCTCAAGCTGAGCACAAGTCTTACTGATCAACAGCAGCAGAAGTAAATACTCTGCCTTCCTTCTGACCTCCAAATTTAGAGCACACGTGACTGATAGAGACTTTCTAGCCAACCCAGGTTGCAAAAGTCTAGAAAATACAGTTTTTACCTTCCCACTTGCTGTGGAGGAGGCTTTTCCAGTACAGGAGGCTGGGATGGATAGTCAGCTCTATTTAACCATGATATATATGGATAGTACCATAATGTAGGCACTGAGCCTTAAAGATCAAATAGGAATGTGCCAGGAGGGGACACTGGGAGGAGATTTGAGGCAGAGGAAGCAATGTTTGCAACAGTAAAGAAAGAAAATTCAGTTCAGTTTAGTCACTCAGTCATGTCCAACTCTTTGCGACCCCAAGGACTGCAGCATGTCAGGCCTCCCGGTCCATCACCAGCTCCCGGAGCTCGCTCAAACTCATGTCCATCAAGTCTGTGATGCCATCCAACCACCTCATCCTCTGTCATCCCCTTCTCTTCCTGCCTCCAATCTTTCCCAGCATCAGGGTCTTTCCCAATGAGTCAGTTTTCCGCATCAGGTGGCCAAAGTACTGGAGTTTCAGCTTTAGCATCAGTCCTTCCAAAATAGAAACAAATTGGAGTTGCTGTTTTTCAAAAAGCCTTAGTAATCAAGACTCCTCCCACCCCCTCCCTGCGACACTCTGCTTAAGGCAATTACAAGGACAATCGCTACAATAGTGTTTGCTAAGCACTTAACTACTGTTTTCCCATCTATCATGGAAAATAATTGGGGAAACAGTGGAAACAGTGTCAGACTTTATTTTTTGGGGCTCCAAAATCACTGCAGATGGTGACTGCAGCCATGAAATTAAAAGACGCTTACTCCTTGGAAGAAAAGTTATGGCCAACCTAGACAGTATATTCAAAAGCAGAGACATTACTTTGCCAACAAAGGTCCATGTAGTCAAAGCTATGGTTTTTCCTGTGGTCACGTATGGATGTGAGAGTTGGACTGTGAAGAAAGCTGAGTGCCGAAGAATTGATGCTTTTGAACTGTGGTGTTGGAGAAGACTCTTGAGAGTCCCTTGGACTGCAAGGAGATCCAACCAGTCCATTCTGAAGGAGATCAGCCCTGGGATTTCTTTGGAAGGACTGATGCTAAAGCTGAAGCACCAGTACTTTGGCCACCTCATGCGAAGAGTTGACTCATTGGAAGAGACTTTGATGCTGGGAGGGATTGGGGGCAGGAGAAGGGGACGACTGAGGATGAGATGGCTGGATGGCATCATGGACTCGATGGATGTGAGTCTGAGTGAACTCCGGGAGTTGGTGATGAACAGGGAGGCCTGGCGTGCTGCAATTCATGGGGTCGCAAAGAGTCGGACATGACTGAGAGACTGAACTGAACTGAACTGAAGCACTTAACTACTCCCCAGGCCCACAGCTAAGCACCTCCCATTCTTCCTCTCACTTAATTCTCATGAAAATTTTATAAGGTAGGCATTCTTATCCCCTTTGTGCTGGTGATAACATTATGTTTCTATAGTGTTTAGGTTTAGGTTCTATAGTATAGGTTTAATAAGTTATTCAGGATCAAACGGTGGGGGGAGGAAGGGGGTGCGGGGGTGGAGTAGGGGTGGGGAATTCAGGTTTGAACCCTGGTTTAAGCTGAACTCCTGACCACCGTCCTACAAGGCATGTCTTTCTTTCACTAGGAGCCTCAGCCTCTTGCTCTCCCCCATCCCACATTGCAGACCCTGTCCCCCTGTTACTGTCATCTCCTAAACCCAGACAAGCCTGGTCTGAGTTTGGAGGGCGTGGTTGGAGAGGAAGCAGAACCGGTTTAACTGTTTCACAGATGCAAAGGCCTAATTAACTTTTACTGGTACCACTCCCATGATACCAACTATTTTTAAATGTTTCAGCAGCTTAAACATAAATGTGGTTGAAAACCTTTGAAAGGCATTTTATAACTTTGTTTTCATTTTATTTTTTATTTTAACTTGGCCATGTTATCAGAAATTATCTTGAAATCAGTTTTCGCTCCGAAACATTTTGTAGACCCTTGAAAAGCCCTAGGCTCTGGGCTTATGTAGTGCTTAAATGATTTTTTTTTTTTTTAATCATGGGATAAGGAAGAGAGCCTCTCCATAGAGCTCCACGTTCTCACCAATGTGTAAACCTTTGACTCAATTTCCAGAAGCATCATTTCGCCTCCTGAGGTGGGCAGCACTAAATCCTTTCGTTAGTGCATTCTGGGAATTTCTGAGCCCACACCTGCTATTTTGGCGCTCTTTTAACATGTCCAGCCTATGGGTGCCATGAGAGGTGAATGCATGAAAACAGAAGAATGATTTATGTTCCTTTATGCATGACCAATTTTCAGTTCCTGAAGCCAGTGGGTACCCTTCCTGAGTGAGGGTCAGGGACTAGCAATGATACACTTTAGAGACATTGGCAGTACTTGATCTCCAAGATAGTGTCTTAGTCATCCAGGGCTGCTATAGCAAAATGCCACAGACTGGGTGGCTTAAACAACAGAAATGTATTTTCTCCCAGTTCTAGAGGCTGGAAGTCCAAGATCCAGGTGCTGGCCGAGTTGGTTCCTCTGAGGGCCATGAGGGAAGGATCTGTTCCACGTCTCTCTCCTTGGCATGCAGATGGCTACCCTCTTCTCCCACGTCCCTCTGTTCCTGCAAGTCCCTGGTGTCTCCTTGCTTGTCCTAATCTCTTCTTATAAGGATATTATATAGGATGAGGGCCCACTCTCATGGCTTCATTTTAACTTAATCACCTCCTTAAAGGCCCTCTCTTCAAATACAGTCACATTCTCAAGTGCTGGAAGTTAGGGCCTCAGCAGGTGAATTCGGAGGTGAGGCACAATTTGGTCCATAGCAGATGGGTTTTCTTTCAAAACACCCTGAGGCTCAAAAATACTTCCTCCATTTTTGCCTAGACTTCAGCAGAGGGCTCTGATGAGCTCGGCAGAGCTGGAACAAGGTGGGTGCTTCTGCTCTAAGGGTGCTTGTTAAGCACTGTGCTAAATAAATGCTTTAGTAGCCATAACTCAACATCCTGTGATGTAAATAGTTATCACCCCCAGCCTGCACATCAGAAAACAGAGAGGGGATGCCATTTGCCCAAGGTTAATCAGCTAACAAGCGGCAGAGCTGAGAAATGAATGGAAACAGTGATGTTCTTAGTCACTATAATATGCTGGTATGTAAAAGCCCTTAATATTAATAAATACATGGGAGAGGGGAATAGCTTATCATTTCCAAAGGACTTGGTTTGCTTACTCATCATATGTGTGTGTACACATGTGTGGGTGCGTGTGTGTGTCTGTCTGCTTATGTGTAATAGAGGGAGGTGATAACATCTTCTCTGTGTTTTGTCTGGTTTTACGTAGAGTAGTTCAGAGAATTTGCATGGGAGATCGCCCATAGTCAGGCCTTATTTAGGCCTTAGACTTCAAAGATGAAGGCCCAGGGAGGGAGTCTGACTGTGAGCTTAGGCTGTAGCCTAACAGTAGGAAGGAAATAGGGACTGTGAGCTTGAGTGTAAGAGCCCTCTACCCCAACCCCAGGATCATCTCCCAAGATTTGGAAGGGCTCTGCATAAACTGTGCCAGGAGGAACAGAAGCCTGAGCCCACCCACACACAGGGACCCCGAGGGGGCAGAATCAGGGGCACAGTGCCTGTGGAGAGGGCCACTGACCCCCCCTGACTGAGGACTCTCCATGAAGGCCCCTGAGGCCAGGTCTGGTATGGAGATGAGAGGATGCAAGGGGAGCCAGCATCCTTCCAACAGACGGAGGACAGACCATGCTGCCCCATGAGCCCAAGGGTTCTTACGTGGGGAGGATACAGAATCCCAACAACTGGTCTCAGGATTCTCAACATCTGGAGGAGTGGGTATGTGTAACAGATTTATCTTGATTTAGGAAAATAAATTTCTTATCATTTGAACGTCATGGAGCAATCCATATTGTTCTGGTTCCTTTCCAATTTTTCCTGTATTGTTCAAGTGATGAGCTCCTGAACTGGACATTAAGTGTACAGACAGGGGCTTCAAATCCACACCAGCCAACCCAGCTATTTCCCAGTCTCCGCATAAGAAGTAACTTGTATACACGTGTCACATGGGTATTTGGCTGCCTCATCTGCATGTGGCCCATTTTTCCAAACCAGCCATTAGAGTCTTCCTAAGTAGGGACCAGATCTTCCCTCGTTCTCTCACCCGCAGCTTGTAATGGTCAGCACAAAGCTCAACACTTGGAGAATGCTCATAGATGGGAAGGGAAAGTGCTTAACATTTGAATAACAGCTCTGCTCCTAAGCAGAGCATTAACATCAGCCAGCGGGGATTTGAGCAGGGATTTTAGGTATCATAATCAGGAATGGTCTGGCACCTCTCAGCAGGGGCTGGACAAGAAGTGCCCTGGAAGTTGCTAGCAGCTTCCTATGTATCCTTGACTTGCCAGACGCTCACCTAGCTCAGTGGAGGAGGACTGCTTTAGAGTCCAAGAGACTTGGGCTTGAAATTATTTAACCTTGGATGAATTCCTTGGGCAAATCACTACCTCTCTTAACCTCATTTCCTGGCTTTTAAAATGGGAAAAAGAGAAATTATTAAGGTATATCTAAGAGGATTAAGTGATAGAACTTTTGCCAATTCCCTTTCACAGAGAAAAGGCTCAGTCATCACTGACTGCCTTACCACCCCCTGGATTCTCTCCATCATCCCTCAAGGATAAGACCAGCATCCAGAACCACTCCTGAGCAGAGGTAAGTACTAGAAGAGGCAATACTTGAGGGAAGAAAACAGCCTGAAGACTCTGATCCAGGATGACTGGCCGACTCATGAAATTCACACCAAGAAAACAGCAGAAAGACTTAGGACAAGGGGTGCAGCCCATTTGAGGATTATAATTTGTGCCCTCTTGGACCTGCCAGTGAGAGCCCTGGACCCCGCTTACCTCCATCTGAGAGCTATCTAGTTTAAAAAGCAGCTAAACACAGCAGGCGCCAAGGGGACATTGTGGCAGGATGGTCAGTGCACTGACCTGAGCTTAAATCCTCACTCTGCCACTTACTACTTGTGACACTCGATTTGACACGTTACCTATCTGAGATTATTTTATCACCTGCCCAATAAGCTGGATGAAGTGTTTATGGTACCTAGGGCCCAGTCAGCGCTCAGAGTCATTAGGGCATTATAAAATGGTCGCTAGAACTTGAATTTGGAAGCCGGGCTCTGCCACTTACTTTCTATCCATATTCCAGTAACCAGCCTCTCAAAGCCTCAGTTTCCTCATTTCCAAAATGGGGACAGTAATGTTACCCAGGGCTGTTAGTTTGGGTGCCTCCAGGAGCTCTAGGACAGGATTTGAAAGGAAGGAGTTTCCTTGGAAGGTGCTCCTGGGACACCCTCCTGGGGTGGAGAAGTGAGCAACTGCGGCTCGTTTGCACGAGGAGTGTGCACAATGCACACCAGATACCCCCACCAGGGGGGTAAGGAGGCTGGCTTACTACCACCAAGTCCCCTCTGTCATTGTTGGGGGCTGTTTCTGAGTGTCTTAACACCCCAGGGTCCTGCATGTGGGGTGAATGTGCTCCAGCAGCCAGGGCAGAAAAAGCAGAGAATTTCAGGTGCTTGAAGTAAGAGTCTGCAGTGTAGAGGAGAGTAAGTGTGGATACGGGCAGACCACCAACAGCCACACGACCTCATAGGGCTGTTATCATCACTGAATAAAATAAATACATAAAATGCTCAGAACAGTGCCTGGCACGGGGTAATTGCTTTCTCCAATGACACTCACACTAAAGAAGTCCAAACCATTTTTCACTTAAAAACATTCAAAAGGCGTGTGACTATTCTTAATAATTTCTTAGTTAATGGAAAGGAAGAATTAGCAGAAAGTAATTCAACTCAATAAATATTTATCAACAGCTCACCTGTGGCTGTGAGGCACTGTGTTCTCATAATAATCAACACAAATACAGAACTTGTATACCTGAGACAAGGTTCTCTACCACTGCCTCTTCCTAAGCATATCCTTTGGCTTGTTATCCTTTAAAAATACTCTTTATTTTTGACATTTTGCTTACTTCAATTTGCAATTTGCAGGTGGAGTTGCTGAAAATTCATGGATAGTAAATGAATTGCCAAAATCATATCATAAGCAAGTTTCACTTGTCAATTCTGTGAACTATAAACCAATGAAAAGTCCAAAGAAATAATTAGTCACCAAGAGCTCTCAGCAAACCTACTCAACAGCAAAAATAAAGACATATGAACGTCACAAGCGTTAGTTTCTGCAAAAATCCCCCGATCTATAATGTGTTGAGTTTTCTGTTTCACTGGGCTGCACTCCTCCTAGTGCTTTGGCTAAAGAAAGCAGACTTCTGTTGGGGCATTTGATGTCTGCACCCATTGGCATTTCTGGGGTGAACTTCTTCAGCTCCAAGTCTATAGGCAACAAGAAAACCCAGGGTACTCACCCTTATGTTGTTCCTTGGGGCCTCCTGTCCCTGGCTGGTCTGCCTTCTTCCTTCCATCTTTCAGAGTCTCCCTACACTTGTTTCATATATAATGTCAGGATTTTAGCTGTATTTAGTAGCATGAATAGGGAAAAACATGCCAATCCATCTATCCTGAGGTCAAAGTCTTTCATTCTTCATTTTAAAGTGAACTAGTATTACTAAGAATTTCATTGCAAGGCTTGGAAAATCCTACTGCTAAGAAATAGTCATGATTTTATAGGAATCCATAAAAGCCAATGTTTGGAGGCCAAAATAAACTTTTCTAATAGAGAGACTTTATATAAGTTTTTCACTCAAAGTTATTGCTTTGTTTGGGAGACCCCTTTTGACCTGTGATAGACATGACATGTCATAAAAAGAATATTAAAGGTGCCAGGCTGTCATTGTGCTTTAAGTGATTTGATGATAAGCAAAGGAGATTTAATATACTCAGTAGCACTGTGAGGTTTTAGGAGGACTCTATGCCTAGTCACTTTGAGTCAGACGGTAAGTTATTCTAAAGTCATTTTGCTACATCTGAGTGGTCTGCTTAGTATCCCCGATCAATTACATCATACATTTGCATGCATGTCAGGAATATACACAGCAAGTCTCAAAAGGTGGGGAAAAAAGTTCCCTGGGTCACTTTCACATGGGTGTGCTTACATTTGGTTCAGATTAGAAATGACTGGGCTGACTAGATAACTTACTGAGCCCCCAAGACACAGTCTAAGCTCCATTAGGGGAAAGTCATGATCAGGAGTGTCAGGCCACTTTCTGGGATGGCCCCCCACCCAGAAAAAAAAAAAATTTCAGGCTGGATCCTATTACCCTTTGTAAGTTGTATATAAAACCATCACTTTCGGAAGACCCCCTTCCCACCTTAAAAAAACGTCTCTCAGAGATCCTGGACTGAGACTCAGACTTGGGAGGCAAAGACAAATCATGCTGGAGCAGTCAGTAATTTGCTGGCGTTGAAATATTTACTTGGTGTTGTTTCAGTCAAGAGCACTGTATACTTGAGCAATGGGTGAGTCTTGGGATGGGAGAGGGGTAAAGATAATGAAAAAGGAACCCAAAGTGTTCTAGGCAGAGTTGAAAGCACTCTCCTTGGCACACATTAATTTACTTTCCCAAATAATCCTAATGGAGCATTTTAGTATCAGCTAGATGTTCCCAGAGAGTGCCTATAACCCTTCAGACATCAGTGTTCTCTTATGTCAATATGTACATAACTAGCAAAGATCTCATTATTCAGAAAGAAGAAATGGTAAAGTGTTATTCAACTTCAGAGTAGGGCACTCTAATTTTAGTTCATAAGGCTCTATTTTCCAAATCTGAAGGAATGTTACATCTTGGAAATGCATGAAACCTAAGCATCCAGATTCTAAATTTCCAAAGACATTTCAACAATGACACATACATGGATTTAAAAATATGCATGCTAGGCAGATAGTCTCACTAGCAAGAGTCTTTCCTTTAAGATCTAACTATTGGCTCCCTGGCCAGGACCTAGCACTCAAACCAAAGAAGAATATGCCGTCCCCAGAGGAAAAGTAGCTCTGCAAACCCTGCCCACGAGGGCACATGTCTGCATCTAGAAATGGCACATGTCTGCATCTAGAGATAACATTTACAAAACTGGACTGTGTTTTTGTTTTGCTTTAACTTCTTCAGAGGGAGGCCAGTGTTATTCCCATCTCTGAAAAGAATGTAAAAACACTACAGGACTTAAAATAACACACTCTCTACTCTCAAGGAGTCAAACTGCCATTGTAAATGATGATGTAAGGAAAGAGCATTCAGAAAGACTTAGAGGAAGGGAACAGTCAATCAGCAGACACAGGGCATATGCTGTTTTCATGTGAAGTTCTAGGAGCTGTAGAAAGAGGCAAAAATGAACCAAACGGAGAGTCTGTGCGCAGTGCACCGGACGCTCCAAGCCACCACACCCGTGATGACTGAATCCCTCCATGGCCTCAAGCACGCACACAGCTTACCGAGGGACACAGAGTGGAGCGCTGGGAAAGCACATCTCTAGAGCCAGGAAGAATCCCCATAGAATCCCAAGTCCATCACATACTAGCTATGTGACCTAGTACTGACTACCTAACCTTTCAGAATTTCCATTTTCTGAGTATTCATTAATTCATTGGATATATATTCAAGGCTTATTATGTGGCAAATATTGCGCTAGATCCCAAGCAATACAGCAATGAATAAAACTGCTTGTGTATTCTGGTTTAAATAAAATAATACATGTAAAGCATAGAGTACAGAAACTAGCAGAGACCTTGGAGATGCTCAAAAACTATTAACTCCTTCCTCCTTTTATCCTTTGAGGAATGCAGATGGAGTTTAGTCCAAAACAACCACTCGTTCGTTGAAAGATAAATTATATTATGGCTACCTCCAACACAAAGAAAGCTTCAGTCCATGAACTCCTCTTAGGGAAATTCAGCATCTTGAGTGTTAGGACTTCATATGAGGGTTGGAGATGAAGGGGTGGAGGAAATTCTACAGGCTTCCTATCAACCACTTGCCCTGACCAATCCCCAGTTCTGAATCAACTCCTAACTAACTGATGTGGTATAGGGATAGAGTCCAGAAAGTGGAAGGCATGCTAGGTCGCTTCCCGTACCATTAACTAGCCATGTGACAGAAGGTAGGTCATCTAAGCCAATAAAAACTACAGCCGTCACTTACTGAAGTTCTTCAAAGTGCTCACTAGACTAAAAATTCCTTGAAATAAAGACTTACTTATTTGCATCCCTCCTGCAGTGGCTACTAAAAGGCAAACAGTTGGCACTCAAGCAACATCTGTTGAATATAAAATTGAGGTCATTCTGCCTTGCCTCTGTTGTAGGGGTATAAACGATCTTTATGAAGATCAAATGAGACCATTTCTATAAAAACTCTTTGAGTTTGTAAAATACCCTGAAGATATAAGGAATTAACATATGCCTGTATCGGGTCTGGAAAGAAAGTAGGAAAAAGAGAGAAATGGGAAGGATAAAAGAGAGCGGAGGGCAGGACAGGCAGTTGGACTTGAGAGATATCCGAAGCTACTCTGAAAGTAGAGGAAAGATCTCGGTTGCTGCAAGAATTTGGGGTTCATTTCCCATGTAGCCTGACAGTCTTTCAGTGAATCTTCTTTAAGACCTACACCAAGATATTCTGTCCTATGACCAGACTAAAGGGTGTTGGAGAAAGGAATTATGACAGTCATTTAATATGATGGATACCACAAAGTCTTTCTTAAGTCATGCTTCAGAGAGACTATAGTGATATGGGAAGAAACTTAAGAACAAACTCAAATCATTTTTTTTAAAAAGCAGTGAAGATTTTAGTTTATTTAAAGATTAAGTAAATAAAAGCATATAGAAGCAAGGACAAAAGCATTCTCCAAGAGGAGATATACAAATAAATTAACAGTAATACATTATTCAGTTCAGTTCAGTTCAGTCACTCAGTTGTTTCCGATTCTTTCTGACCTCATGGACTGCCACACACCAGGCCTCCCTGTCCATCACCAACTCCCATGAGTTACCCAGACTCAGGTCCATTGAGTTGGTGATGCCATCCAACCATCTCATTCTCTGTCGTCCCCTTCTCCTCTCGCCTTTAATCTTTCCCAGCATCAGGGGCTTTTCAAATTAGTCAGCTCTTCGCATCAGGTGGCCAAAGTATTGGAGTTTCAGCTTCAACATCAGCCCTTCCAACGAACACTCAGGATTGATTTCCTTTAGGACAGACTGGTTGGATCTCTCTGTAGTCTAAGGGACTCTCAAGAGTCTTCTCCAACACCACAGTTCAAAAGCATCAATTCTTCGGCACTCAGCTTTCTTTATAGACCAACTCTCACATCCACACATGACTACTGGAAAAACCATAGCCTTAACTAGATGGACCTTTGTTGGCAAAGTAATGTCTCTGCTTTTCAGTATGCTGTCAGGGTTCGTCGTAACTTTCCTTCCAAGGAGTAAGCGTCTTTTAATTTCATGGCTGCAGTCACCATCTGCAATGATTTTGGAGCCCCCCAAAATAAATTCTGCCCCTGTTTCCACTGTTTCCCCATCTATTTGCCATCAAGTGATGGGACCAGTTGCCATGATCTTAGTTTTCTGAATGTTGAGCTTTAAGCCAACTTTTTCACTCTCCTCTTTCACTTTCCTCAAGAGGCTCAATAATACATTATTACAGGTACTTAAAGTAATTGGGATTCCCAGGTGGCATTAGCGGCAAAGAACCCACCAGGAGTGGTAAAGAACCAACGCAGGAGGCATAAAAGACATGGATTAGATCCCTGGGTCAGGACGATCCCTCGGAGGTGAGCACGGCAACCCACTTCAGTATTCTTGCCTGGAGAATCCCATGGACAGAGGAGCCTGATGGGCTATAGTCCACAGGGTCAAAAAGAATTGGACACAAATGAAGCAACTTTGCATGCAAAGTAATTTAGTAATCTTTGTTGTCTTGTTTATCCTTGTATGTATTCTACATAGTCTTCAATGAGTAAGTATTAGTTTTATAATTGGGAATATATCTCTGTGCATGAACAGACATTCTCTTCTATGCTGATTCTTGCATCTCTTCTGGGAACTGATTCAGATCCAAATCAGTTATTCCAAGCACCAAATCACCAGGAACTGAATCAGATGCTTCATCCAAGTCCCAGCTGGCAAAAACAAGACCTGCCATTCAGTTTTCTGGTTTTGTTGGCAGTAAGGCTAGACTGGGCTCTTTCCCTCTTTATCCCGGAAGTTGGATGCCCAGGTTCCAGCCACAGCTCTAATTATCTGTGTACCCTCAGACATATCACAGGCCCTCTCTAGGCCTGCCTCCTCCCCTGTAAAATGAGGGAGCTGGACTCCAAAGATCTGGGACCACCTGCACAACTTTTATACCACTCACCACCTTCCCTTGGCTCTTTTCCTCTGAGTATATTGGTTCTATTTTACTCCCTCTGACAATTCTTTCGAAAGAAAAGAAGTGAAGTGCAAACGAGCCTTTCTGAGTTTCTGTTGACACTTTTAATTGCAAGTCGGAAAACCCGGTTGGCTGGAGTGAAGGTTCTGCTTGTTGGTGGAGTCAATGAGCCTGAGCCCGCACGGTTCCCTCTCCCTCCTCCGAATCAGAGCCCTGGCTTCTGAACTCTGGGGCTGGCAACAGAACAGCAACCAACATTTGGTTGACACGGACATAATTTTTCATCGGGGAAAAGCAGGAATGAATACAAAAGGCTTCTCTCCTTTAAGTAACTTTGAGTATCTGCTTTGGGGCTTGTGTCTGTCTGTATCTGGCAGAGCTGGTCTTGGGGAAGACCTGGCGTTTGTGACCAAAGGGCCAGGCTGTTTCCTTCTCCAGGATGGAAGCAGCACAAAATGTCTCCGAGCCCCCAGACGGCCGGAGGGGGGCACTCCATCCTCCTCTGCCCCAGCCGCAGTAGCCTGTGGCAGTTCGGCCCCGAGAGCCACAGGCCTCGCATCTCCCCAGCTCCAGCCTCCTTTCAAAGGCCCTTTATTAAACCACCAACTATTTGCTGTCGAGACATTTAGGATGAAATCATTGTGTTAAACAAATAAACGCAGCTTCGTCCAGATTCCTGCTCTGGGAGCAGAGTAAGAAAATAATTTCTGTCTGCTCGCCACAAAAGCGGCTGGAAAGGTCCAAAGAAAAATATTATTTTTACTCCATTGTGTGAAATATTGTCCTGGAGGATCTGACGCACTGAGCGTTTGAAGAGTTTGTGCTGGCAGGTTTCAAGGGTCCCCCGGGGTCGGCCCCCTGGGATTGTTTTCTGCATTAATAAACTTAGCATGATGTGTGTTAAAAGGAACATTCTGTTTGCTTTGTAAATAAGGGGTGTCAAACAAGAAGCAGAAGCCTTACAGACACTAGGTGATGTACTCTCAGAGGAGGGAGAGGGAGGCAGGGCAGGAGAGGCACCCTGGAAAAATGGGCATTGCTGGGGCTCCGTGAACTGAACTGAGGCCTGGTTGGGAAAACACAGCAGTCTGTTTGAGTCCAAACCAGGCCATTTCCTCACTGATCCTGGTGGGAAAGCTGCACACTTTGCCCTGAACCAGCAGGATACAGGCTTGGGAAGGAAAGTTCTCAAGTGTCTGTCAGCTGTGTGGTGGAGGGGAGACCGTGGCGCCTGGCAGAGGCCCTCCCCCGACCCGCAGCCCCACCCACCCCTTCTACAGAAGTTTCCTGGCTTGTCAGGGTCTCCCAGAGCTGGCAGGCGGGAAGGGGCAGAGGTTAAAGCTATATCTCTGGGAATGATGATCTGACTGTCCCTTCTTCTCTCTCTCTCCTCTGCCTTTCTCAGATGTCTCCGCAGCCCCTGAGCTAGTTCCTCGGCACATTCCTGACGGGCCCTCAGGGACGCTGACATCGTGGGAGACACGTCACCCTGGCCCTCTGATCCCTGCCTCTGCGGGGAACCTGCAGGACCCAGGGCAGGATGTGTACCGTCTCTGGCTCAAGTATTTGCTATTTTCACAGGTGCCTCCCCCTGGCCCCACAGCCCCCTCCAGTTGTCCGATGCAGTGTTATTGAAGGTTCCCCAGACCTCCCAGGCGCTTTCATTTCCACTCACTGCCCTGCTGGCTTCTTCCCTTTCTCCCGAAGTTCTCTGTTCCCCTCTGCGGTCCTGGAAAGACATCCTCTCACATCCATTTCTATTCTGGCAAGTTCTGCTTCTCTCTTCAAAAATTCAGACCATTTATTGAGACTCTGGAGGAAAGTGATGACAGGGAATGCTGAGTTCTCTCTGGCATAGAGACTCATGGATCCTCAGAGCCTTATGGATGGAGATACAGACACCAGGGATGCGTCACCTCAGACCCCAGCAGAACGACCTGGAGGGGTTTATAGGTGCTGTTTTCTGAGCCCAGACCCAAGTGGTTCTGCCCACTTTTTGGTGATGCTAAACCCCCAAATGTTTTTAAGTTTTGGAGATTCCTATAGTGGGTGATTCCAGTGCAGCAACCAAGTAACCAAGCCAAACTGTTTTCTTACCCCCATGTGCTAATTTCACGGAGAAGTCGCTCGCGTGTCTGATCTGTCTGTATTTGTTTCCTGTGGCAGCTGCAATGAGTACCACAAACTGGGTAGCTTGAACAACAGAATATATTCTCACAGTTCTAAGGCCAGAAGTCCAAAACCAGGCTGTTGCCCGGACTGCACTTCCCCTGGAGGTTCTGCAGAAGGACCCTTCTTTGCCTTTTTCAGCTTCCGGAGGCTGCCGGCCTTCCGTGGCTTGTGGCTGCATCTCTCTGCTCAGTCTTCACACTGCCTCCTCCTCTGCGAGACCCTCCATGTTCTCATCTTCCATCTGTGCTGTCTCCCTTGTCTTTTTCTTATAAGGACATTTGTCATGGCATGTAAGTCCCATCTGGATAAACCGAGATATGCGCTTCCTCTCAAAATTGCTAATCACATCTTTTGCTGTGTAAGGTAAATACTCACTCTTTTACCACGTAAGGTAATGTTCACAGGTTACAAGGATTAGGACATGACATATGTTGGGAAGGGGGGCCACCATTCATTCCACTACAGTCCTTGAGTCAGTGGCAGAGTCAGGACTAGAAGTGGGTCTGTTGACTTGCCACAGAATATGCCTGCGCTACATCAGGCCCCTGGGCCGCACACATCCCTGTGAAGGAGTCCAGTGTAGACCTTAAGTGCAGGGTTGTTGCATCAGCAGACCTGAGTTCAAACCCCAGCACTTATTTAGTTCACCACTGATTCCTGATCTGCAAACTGGGGATAATCATTTGCTGTTCAGTCGCTCAGCCATGTCCAGCTCTCTGTGATCCCATGGTGATCACTGCACCACACCAGGCTTCCCTGTCTTTCACAATCTCCCGGAGTTTGCTCAAACTCATGTCCTTTGAGTTGATAATGCCTTCCAACCATCTAATTTTCTGTCGTCCCCTTTTCCTCCTGCCCTCAATCTTTCCCAGCATCAGGGTCTTCTGCATCAGGTGACCAAAGTATGGGAACTTCAGCTTCAGCATCAATCCTTCTAATCAGTATTCAGGATTGATTTCCTTTATTGACCGGTTTGATCCCCTAGATGTCCAAGGGACTATCAAGGCTTCTCCAGCACCACAATTTGAAAGCATCAGTTCTTCAGTGCTCAGCCTTCTTTATGGTCCTACCCTCACATCCATACATGACTACTGGAAAAAGCCTAACTTTGACCATATAAACCTCTGTCAGCGAAGTGATGTCTCTGCTTTTTAATATGTTGTTTAGGATAATCATTTAGTTTTAAGGAATAGATGGTACAATGTATGTAAAGCACTTAGGACCAAGCACACGGTAAAGGCTCAATGTTAGTTATCCGTAGGATCACTGTTCTGGCAGGGATTAAATATCTTATCATAAAGAATTACAAGAGAGAGTAAAAGAAAAAAAGAGAGAGAGTAAATACTTGCAACTATATATCTGATACGTGATTATTACTCAGGATATATGGAGAACGCCTAAAATTCAACAATAACAACAACAAAAATAACAACCTGATTTAAACATGGGCAAAAAAACTTGAATAGACATTTCTCCAAAGAAGACACACAAATGATCAATAAACACAGGCAAAGATGCTCAACATGAATAATCATTAAGGAAATGCAAATCAAAACTACAGTGAAATACCACTTCATACCTATTAGGATGGCTACTATCAAAACAACAGAAAATAACAAATATTGGCAAGGATATGGAGAAATGGAACCCTTGTGCACTATTGCTAAGAATGTAAAATCAAGATACTCAAAAAATTAAAAACAGAACTACCATGTGATCGAATAATCCCACTCTAAGGTATATATCCCCAAATAATCAAAAGCAGAGTCTCAAATCAATATTTGTATACCCGTGTTCATAGAAACATTATTCACAATAACCAAAACATGGAAGCAACGCAAGCGTCCATCACACCTGGATGAATGGATAAGCAAAATGTGGTATATACATACAATGGAATGTTATTGAGCCTTAAAAAAGAAAGAAATTCTGACATATGGTTTAGCATAAATGAACCATGGAAACATCATGCTAACTGAAATAAGCCAGTCACAAAAAGATATATACTGTATGATTCTACTTATATGAGGTACCTAGAGATGTCAAAATCATAGGGACAAAAAGTAGAATAGTGACTGCCAGAAGCCGGGGGGAAGGAAGGTATTGGGAGTTAGGTATTGCGCAATGAGTATAGAATTCCAGTTTTGCAAGATGAAAAGAGTTTTGCAGACGGATGGTAGTAAAGGTTGCACAACAATATGAAAAAAAAAAACTATAATATGCAACAGGTATATTGCTAGTGCAACATTAGCAACCCATGAGCTGAACTTAAATTGAACAAAGAAGATAAAGGTATTGGAGGGCCCTGCTTGGGAGGCAGGAGGAAAGGGGCCACACTGGAAAAGGGGCCTGGACTGTAGTGAGTGGCAGGTCAGGTGTGGAGCGATTTCAGGGACTTGCACAGAGCTCCTATCCCTGGTCTCTCAGCTAAGTGGTCTGCAAAGAGCCAGGGCAGCCACCTGCACAGCCTCCTGGTGACCCTCAACAGGAGTCACCCCCAGCCTACTCTTCCATTGCTCATCTGTTGTAGTGTCCTCTACCTGGCTAAGTAGGATGAGCCAAAGAAAGGCAGGGGAGACCTTAAAGGTAGCTTAAGAACTGTCTGAAATAAGGTTGGGTGATCTAGAAGCCATTTAAGGACTTTCTGTTGCTTTTGTAAAATCTCTCTTCCACCAGCCTGTATTAAGGAGAAAATTCCTCACGGCCAGAATTCAGTGCAAACCTCCCAGCACTGTGGAGCTGCTGACCGTCCCCACTATGCTGCCATTTTCAGTAAGCAGCACAGTCATACTGAACGTGAAAGTCACTCAGTCATGTCCGACTCTTTGCAACCCCATGGACTGTAGCCCACCAGGCTTCTCTGTCCATGGGATTCTCCAGGCAGGAATACTAGAGTGGGTAGCCATTCCCTTCTCCAGGAGATCTTCCTGACCCAGGGATCGAACCCAGGTCTCCCGTATTGCAGGTAGATCTTTACTGTCTGAGCCACCAGTCATACTGAAAGATCCATTTAAAAGGCCTTCCCTCTGGACTATGTGGGAGAAGGCAAGGGTGGGACAATATGAGAGAAGAGCATTGAAACATGTATATCACCATATGTAAAATAGATGACCAGTGCAAATTCAATGCATGAAGAAGGGCACTCAAAGCTGGTGCTCTGGGACAACCCAGAGGGATGGGGTGAGGAGGGAGGTGGAAGGGGGATTCAGGATGGTGGGACGCGTGTACACCCATGGCTGATTCATGTCGATGTGTGGCAAAAACCACCACAGTATTACAAAGTAATTAGCCTCCAATTAAAATAAATTAATTAATTTTAAAAATAAATAAAAGGCCTTCCTTCCCTTCCCCCTCAGAGCCTCCACCCCCAATGCTCATGCACTGCCTATAGGTTTCCCACCAAAGCTCCAGCTGAAAATACCTGCAGCTGTCTGCCTCTGTTATGGTTTTCACTACAGACCCACAGTCTCCTAGGCACCCAACAACAGTCCACAGGCTGAGATGCAGCTTCCCTGAGCTGGAGGGCTATGAACAGGCTCCTCAAATCCCTCACAAAAAAATGGCCACTGTCCCTTTACTGCTGACCCACACTCCTCACAAGATAAACCAAGCAAGGAGGGGAAAGCAGTTTTGGGAGGCTCAGGACCCTACCCACAACTTCCCCATACCTTGCCGTCTCCCAAAGATTTCTTTTACTAATCTTGCTCCCTGAGCAGCAGGTCACCAGAAATTCTAAAGTGGCTCTGGAGGCAAATTCAGGATGATGAGATACGGACGGTGCCTAAGTATTAAGATCACTGCACCCACCCTCACAGTGAGGGCAAGCCCTGGCTGGTCTGCCTCCCAGAGCTTCACACTGGAAGGCAGCCCATGCCAAAACCCACGCCCAGAGAAAGCACGAGCTGTGCACCCAGATTATAATCAGAAGAGGTGAAAGCCTTCTCCCTCTGGTGTGCTCACATACCATGTCCACTGTCCGCTGCTGGTGAGCGCACCTGTTTTCCTTTTCCTGACACCCCCTTCAGCTAGTTGTCTTCTCATACAAACTTCAGAGGTGTAGCCAAACAAGAATTAACATCATACCAGAAAGAAACTCTTTAAGATAGTACAGAAGAAAAAGATGAAGACAATGGCTTCTTTGTTATATCCCACACATCTTCATGTGGCTACTTTAATGGCACCTCTGGCCCATCCTCTGCCTTACGGTCCCTGCCTATAGGCAAGCCAAAACGTGGCCACCATGGGAGTAATAACAGCTTAAAGTAGCTCCAGCTATGGATATGGTCAGAACCATGATGTGGTGACAAGGTGTCTGGGGAGGTTTAAAATAATGCTAGTGTCATTCAACATCTTACAACTGCTGTGCCTCCCTTGGGATTCTTGCCCCCGGCAAACACTGGAGATGGGACTGTTAGCCATAAAATGTTCTTGGGACAGTGTGATTGCAGCACTAAGCCATGATTAAACTGCACCAGTTCTAACACCCCTTTCAACTCAGATATCTAGATAGATACAGATCTTCAGGTTAAATGGAAGGGAGGCTCAGACCCATGCAGCCTCCTGCAAAGAAGGTCCCGAAAGATGGGACCAAAAGATGGCCCGAAAGATGACCAAACCTCCAGGGTTAAGACTTCCTATGTGTCTGGTGTGCCCAACAAGAGATTAATATCCAAAATATACAAATAGCTGATATAATGCAATATTAAAAAAAATAACCCAATCAAAAAATGGGCAGATGATCTAAATAGGCATTTCTCCAAAGGATAAATACAGATGGTCAACAGGCACATAGAAAGATGCTCAACATTACTAATTATCAGAGAAACACAGATATAAACCACAGTAAGGTGCCATCTCACCCTGGTCAGTAAAAAGTCTACAAACAATAAATGCTAGAGAGGATATGGAGAAAAGGGAATCCTCCTGCACTCTTGGGGGGGATGTAAACTGTTACAGCTGCTGTGGAAAACAGTATGGAGGTTCTTAAAAAATTAAAAATACAGCTACCATATGATCCACTAATTCCACTTCTGGATATTGATCTGAAGAAAACAAAACATGCCATCTAGGACTTCCCTTGTGGTCTGATGGTTAAGACTTCTCCTTCCAATGCAGGGGTTGCAGGTTCGATCCCTGGTCTTGGAGCTAAGATCCCACATGCCTCACAGCCAAAAATAACACATAAAACAGAAACAATATTGTAACAATTCAATAAAGACTTTAAAAATGGTCCACATCAAAAAAAATCTTTAAAAAAAAATGGGTTAAGGATTTGAATAAGCATTTCTTCAAAGAAGGTATGTAAATATTTAGCAAGTACATGGAAAGATGTTCAACATTGTTAGTCATCAGAGAAATGCAAATCAAAACCATAAAGAGATATTACTTCACATCTACCAGGATGGCTATAATAAAAAAAAAAAAGAAGAAAATAACAAGTGTTGGTGAGGATGCAGAGAAACTGCAACCCTCATACACTGTTGGTGGGAATGTAAAATGGTACAATCACTTTGGAGAACAGTATGGAAGTTCCTCCAAATGTTAAACATAGTTATCACATGCCTCAACAATTCTCATTCCTAGGTATATATACCCAAGAGAATTGAAAATATATCTTCATATGAAAATTTGTACACAAATGTTCATGGCAGCACTATTTAAAATAGTCAAAAAGTAGAAACAATGCAAATATCCAACAACTGATGAATGGATAAGCAAAATGTGGTATATCCACATACTGGAATACTGTTCTGTCATAAAGAGGAACGAAGTTCTGATACATGCTACCACAGGGATGAACCTTGAGAAAATTACGCAAAGTGAAATAAGCCAGACACAAAGGGCCATGCATTGCCTGATTCCATTTATATGAAACATTCATATATATTCCATATTCCATATATATTCTATTCCATTTATATGAACAGGCAAATCCACAGAGACAAAAAACAGATACATGGTTGCAAGGAGCCATGGAGAAGGGGGAATGGAGCATGACTGCTGATGGGTATGAGGTTTCTTTTGGGGGTAATGAAAATGTTCTAGAATTATATAGAGGTGATTACTTGTGACTATACTAAAAACAACTGAATTATATCTTTCAAAAAGTAAACTTTGTGATATGTAATTTTATCTCAATAAAGCTGTTATGAAAGAAAAAAATAGGTGTATATGTGTCAGAGTCCTGACTTGGGGAAAACTGTGATATGGGGAGAGGAAGCAAAAACCCAAATGATGGGGCAAAAACCAAACCTGGGGATGAAAGACCCAACTTTTCCATTACTGCTCTACAACTTTGTAAAAATCCACTTATCCTTCAGATTCTTGGTTTCTTCATTTGAAAAACAGGGAAAATATCCCTCTCAAAGTGTTTTTATATGAGTCAGAGAAGACCTTATAATGTACAAGGTGCGATTTAAATGTTAGCTATGGTCTTAAATTTTTCTCTGAAATGGTAATTCTCGTTCCATAACATTTGAAATAAAGAGTGGCTCAGTCATTTTTGTAGATTCTGCTCCTTCCTGGCCCTCAGTACTTAATAGAGTGTTCAGCACAGTAAATACTTCATAAACTTACTCAACAACTGAGCAGCGGTGCAGGCCTAGGGCTGTAAACATAAACAAGATTTATTTGTGTCCTCAGGAAGATCAGTCAAGTGGGGTGGGGTTAGAGATATCTAGATTCATAAGTACAATGCATGTGCATGTAATTACAGTGAGATGAGCACGTGATCATGTGTACACATCCACCCTTTTCAGCACGTGTCTCCTGGAGATAAAAGATGAAGATTTGATGGGTGAAGAATTTGTGTCCTCCACCACTGGATTCCTCATGCTTCCAATAGGAGGATAGGGTTGAACATGGTTCAAAAAGATTTCCAAAGATTTATGATGTTGGCTATTTAAGGAAATAAGAGCATCACTAACATACGATTGTTGAGTATGGAAACTTGAAAAATACCATATTTCTGCAGCAAGGGGCCATTCTTAGCTCACCCTCTTTCTTGGTAACCTTGGATTATTTTGTCTCTAAAACCCTAATAAAAACATCATGTAATTCCCTCCAACACCATGTTCAAAGTGAAGCAATAGAGAGTGGATCAGCCCATGAATTTTCTAAGTTATTTATAGGGCTAAAGCCCCACAAGGGAGGCATTAGATGCACCCATTTCTATTAGGTCATATGTTGTTCATAATGGGTTCCTGAAAATCCAGTTGTCTTTTCCTAGGGGACCCCAGGATGTCATGACCAAAAATATACATTGCAAAACCTCTCCACCTCCAAGCTCTGCTCAAAGGAAGTTTTGCTGCAGCTTTTCATTCCTAATATTGAAATATTTCTATTGATGATTATTTGGCACAGCTAGTTTCAAAACCTGGGTATTTGAAATAGCTTGCTAATATTTTCTTAAATTACATCCTCTTGTGGGCCCATAAAATCCCCAAGTTATTACAAATAAATAAATGGAGTTTCTCTTCACGATGTAAACTAGCTTTCAATGAAGTCATTGAGGGGAAGTTTGGTTTGGATGGAAGCAGTACCTACCCGGGGCAAGTGCTGCTTTCTGCTCGCTGGGGGTTGAAGACACAGTCAGCAGCTGCTCTCAGGCAACTGAATGGAGCAAACCCCTGCTGCTTCATTTCTTGTTTTAACTTCCAGTGGGAAACTCAATATGTTTAAATGTTCCTTTTTCTTCAAGTCCTCTGCATGTGGTGACCAGGGCCTCGGAGGTGAGTAAAGAAAGAGTCTGTGTTGGTGCTCACTGACCCCATCCCTACCCCATCATGGACCCAACTGGAGCTTGTGGGGTGATCCTACAGCATGTTGGAACCCCCAGTGCTGGCCAGCCTTATCCAAAGTCCCCAGGTGGCAGCCTTCTCTGGGCACAGAGGGGAATACATAATTCAGGGTGAAAGAAAGTGGGGATGCAGAGGCTGGAACCCGGGAGAGCAGTAGGCCCTGCAGGCCTCGTTGTGCGTGTACTTGTGGGACACATCCTCGTGGGGGGGCAGCTCTTGTGGACCGAGCTCACAGGGGCTACCTCCTAGATACCCGCAGGCACCCTGCCCTTCACTGCAGCATGGCTCCAGAAGACTTACGAGGCGGAGTGTGGCCCGTGATTGATGTGACCCACTACTGGTGTGCAAGTGATTACTACTCACACACACAGTTTGGGTCTCACAGTTTGGGTCTTGACTGGACAACTTCCTTTTCTGCTTCTGCTTTCCCCCGTGCTCAGAGTCATACAGAAATATACTTTTAAAATAATAATACAAGAGGGATTCAGCTTAAGATGATGATATAAGAAGATCTTGAATTCACCTCTTCCCTCAGACAGACTGAATATACACAAAGGTATGAAAAAATTTCCTCTGGGGAAAAAACCATAAAAACTGATGGAACCACCCCTTCACACTGGGCAAAGGAGAGGGAAAGCTCATCGAAGTGGGTAGAAAAGGCTAAGACACAATCTCTCCTAAACCCCACACCTGGCATGGCATCCCAAAATTGGGAGGGAACTCAAAACCCGAAGCTTCTCCCTGAGGAGCAAAGAGTTTGTACCCCACATTGGGCACCCCAGGTTTTAAGACCAGCACCTGGAATAAGAGCCCCTAGAACATCTGGCTTTGAAAACCAATGGGGTGCATGGCCTTGGGACCCACGGGGCTGTAGTGAACTGAGAAATATCTCTTAAATGGCTTACATGCAGACTCACCCTGCCCAGGGCCCAGTGCAGAAGCAGCCCTTTGAAAACCACCCAGGCTTTGTGTAAGAGACTCCTTTCCTAATTTTAAAGCATTGGCCTGAGGGGAAGGGACTTGCTGGAATAAGCAGCTGGGATAGAAACTGGTGGGCGCCATCTTCCTGAGCTTTCTCTGCCTTGCTTAAGCCAGCAGAAACCATCTTTTTTTTTCCTCTTCTTTTTGTTTTCTCCTCTTTTTTGTTTTCAGCTTGTGCCATCTTCACACTCCAAGGCAGAAGCCTTGGCTTTGCCCTCTCTCTGCCACACCCTGTATCTCCTAGAGGGGAGCATCTACACATGGCCGGTGCCCTGGCTTCGATATCTGGTGACCTGGTTTTTGTAGTTGCCCCCCAGAAGATGCCTCTTCATCACCTGACTCTGGAAGCCAGAAGGACTTGAGTTCCTGGGTCCCATGGGACTCTAAAAATTGGAGCCAGCTCTTGAGTAGATTGCACAGTGAGCAAACTGAAACAAGCCAGGCTGCTCAGCAGGGCCTGTGGGACTGTTAAGTCAGAGAGACCGTCCTTGACAGGTAACTACCTCCAGGGCAATGCACAGACAGATGACTGAAACTCACCCCCAGCATTTCCATGACAGACACCTAGCTGCTGCTCCTGGAGCAGCTGCTGAGGAATAGGCTTCGGGTTTGGCACACATCTAGGGGATGTGGAGGTGCTCTCAGGGAATGCAGGTTGGGAAATGCCATCTTTACATTCTCCTTCTGCCTCACGTCGGCTCATTGGTTATCTCCCAGAAAGTAGCACACACACTCTTCTGAAGCCCTAGGGACACCTCCAGATCACCTGGCTCTTGGGGGACAGCAGGGCTTAAGTTTGTAGTCCCACAGGCCTGTATATATTGCATTCTTTAAAAGCTGTTGCCTGAGGGTCTGGCTTCCAATCAGTCTGAATCTAGGTGCTAACTGTGCGTGCTAAGTCGCTGCAGTTATGTCCGACTTTTTGCAACCCTATGGACTGGAGCCCACCAGGCTCCTCTGTCCATGGCATTCTCCAGGCAAGTATACTGGAGTGGGTTGCCACACCCTCCTCCAGGGGATCTTCCTGACCCAGGGATCGAACCCACATCTTTTACGTCTCCTGCAATGTCAAGGGGGTTCTGTACCATTAGCCACCTGGGAAGCCCTTGGGACACTGACTGGTCTTGGTAGACTGGGGGAAGTGACTGTTTCATGTAATACAAAACATTTCATCCAAAAGCAATAGGATACATATGCTTCTCAGTACACATGGAACATTCTCTAGAATCAATCATATGTTAGGCCACAAAACAAGCCTTAATAAATTTGAGACTGATATCATATAAAATCTTTTCTGACCATAATAAAACTAGAAATCAACTAAAAGGAAAAAAAACTGGAAAATCCACAAATGTGTGGCAACTAATCAACACTGCTGCTGCTACTGCTGCTAAGTCACGTCATCATGTCTGACTCTGTGTGACCCCATAGACTCCCCACCAGGCTCCTCTGTCCCTGGGATTCTCCAGGCAAGAACACTGGAGTGGGTTGCCATTTCCTTCTCCAATGCATGAAAGTGAAGAGTGAAAGTGAAGTCGCTCAGTCATGTCCAACTCTTTGTGACCCCATGGACTATAGCCTACGAGGCTCCTCCATCCATGGGATTTTCCATGCAAGAATACTGGAGTGGGGTGCCATTGCCTTCTCCGACTAATCAACACACTACTGAACAAACCAATGGGTCAAAGACGAAACCAAATGTGAAATAAAAAAATATATTGAGACAATTGAAAATGGAAATACAATATACCACAATTTATGGAATGCCACAAAAGCAGTTCTAAGAGGGAAATTCAAAGTGGTCAATGCCTACCTCAAGAAGTTTTAAAAATCTCAGATAAACAGTTTTATACCTCAAGGATCTAGAAAAGAACAAATGAAGTTCAAAGCTAGAAGATGGAAGGAAATAACAAAGATCGGAGCAGAAATAAATGAAATAGAGACTAACAAAAGAACAGATCAATGAAATCAAGAGCTTGTTTGGAAAAAAATCAACAAAATAGATTGAAAAAAAGAGAAAATACTCAAATAAATAAAATCACAAATGAAAGAGAAGACCTTACACCCCAAATCACAAGGGACTACAACAAATGATTATATACCAAGAAGCTGGACAACCTAATGGAAATAGGTCAATTCCTAAAAATAATCATGAAGAAACAGAAAATATGAGCAGACTGCTTGCTAGTAAGGACACTGAATCAGTAATTTTAAAACCCCCCACAAATAAAAGTTTAGGACCAGATAGCTTCACTAGTGAATTCTACCAAACATTTAAAGAAGAATTAATACTAATCCTTCATAAACTCTTTCAAAAAGTAGAAGATGAGGCCATACTTCCACACTTATTTTACAAGGCCAACATTACTCTGATACCAAAACCAGGTAATGATACCACACAAAAAAGGAAAATTACAGGCCAGTGAACAAAGATGCAAAAATACTCAACGAGTTATAAACAATCCTTATTCAATAATACATTAAAAATATCATATACAGTAATTCCCCTATATACAAACCTTCGAGTTGAGACTTGCAAAGATTCACATGTCCAGTCCACATAAGTTAATGTGTCTGGTATATGTTGTCACATTCATGCATCCTCTAAAAGCGGCTGTGCTTTTGTGTACTTTACAGTACTATTTTTTGCGTTTGTTCTTCATGTATTATCTGTGTGAAAGGCATTATAAACCTGTTACAATACAGTATACAACATATAGCCAATTGTGGTAGTTGAATACCTAGGCTAACTTTGTTGGATTTAGGTATAAACTGGACCCAGAACATGCTCTTGGACCAGAACTTATTCACTTGTAGGAGACTTACTGCACCTTAATCAAATGGGATGTATTCCAGAGATGATTGAATGCTTCAACAATCATAAATCAATCAACATAACACACCATGTTAACAAAAGAAAGGTAAAAGCCATATGATCATCTCGATAGACGCAGAAAAAGCATCTGACAAAACTCAGCATCCATTTATGATATAAACTCTTAAAATATATATAGGAGGAACATATCCCAACACAATAAAGGCCATTTATGGCAAATGCACAGCTACCATCACATTCACTGGTGAAAAACTAAGTTATCCCTTTAAGATCAGGAATAAAAGATGCCCACTCTTGACACTTATTCAACAAAGCATTGGAAATCTAGTTGGAGCAAATATAGAAGAAAAATAAAAGGCACCCAAATTGGAAAGGAAGAAGTAAAACCGGCATTACTTGTGGAAGACATGAATTCATATAAAGGAAACTCTAAAGTCTCCACTAAAAAACTATTAGATATAAAAACAAACACATTGGCAGGCTACAAAGTCAACATATGGGAAATCTGTTGCATTTATATACACTAATATTTAACTAGCATAAAGACAAACTAAGAAAGCAATCTCATTTACAATTGCACCAAAAAGAATAAAATATTAAGGAATAAATGTTAACCAGGAGGTAAAAGACCTATATACTAAAAACTGTAAGACACTGACAAAAGCAACTAAAGAAGATACAAGTAAATGAAAAATATTATATATTCATGGATTGGAAGAATTAAAATTGGTAAAATGTCCATACTACCCAAAGCAATCTACAGATTCAATGCAATAGCTATTAAAATTCCAATGGCATTTTTCACTGAAATAGAACAAGCAATTCTAAAATTTTTCAGTCAGTTCAGTTCAGTCACTCAGTCGTGTCCGACTCTTTGCGACCCCATGAATCACAGCATGCCAGTCCTCTTTGTCCATCACCAACTCCCGGAGTTCACTCAAACTCATGTCCATCGAGTTGGTGATGCCATCCAGCCATCTCATCCTCAGTCGTCCCCTTCTCCTCCTGCCCCCAATCCCTCCCAGCATCAGAGTCTTTTCTACTGAGCCAACTCTTCGCATGAGCTGACCAAAGTATTGGAGTTTCAGCTTTAGCATCAGTCCTTCCAATGAACACCCAGGACTGATCTCCTTTAGGATGGACTGGTTGGATCTCCTTGCAGTCCAAGGGTCTCTCAAGAGTCTTCTCCAACACCACAGTTCAAAAGCATCAATTCTTCGGCACTCAGCTTTCTTCACAGTCCAAGACACATCCACACATGACCACTGGAAAAACCATAGCCTTGACTAGATGGACCTTTGTCAGCAAAGTAATATCTCTGCTTTTTAATATGCTATCTAAGTTGATCATAACTTTTCTTCCAAGGAGTGTCTTTTAATTTCATGGTTGCAATCACCACCTACAGTGATTTTGGAGCCCCCCCAAATAAAGTCTGACACTGTTTCCACTGTTTCCCCATCTATTTCCCATGAAGTGATAGGACCAGATGCCATGATCTTAGTTTTCTGAATGTTGAGCTTTAAGCTAACTTTTTCACTCTCCTCTTTCACTTTCAAGAGGCTTTTTAGTTCTTCTTCACTTTCTGCCATAAGGATGGTGTCATCTGTATATCTGAGGTTATTGATATTTCTCCCAGCAATTTTAATTCCAGCTTGTGCTTCTTCCAGCCCAGTGTTTCTTGTGATGTACTCTGCATATAAGTTAAATAAGCAGGGTAACAATATGGAACCACAAAAGACCCCCAAATAGCTAAAGTCATCTTGAGAAAAAAGGACATCACTGGAGGCATCATGCTCCCTAATTTCAAACTATATTACAAAGTTATAGTAATCAAAACAGTATGGTATTGGAATAAAAAATGAACACATAGATCAATGGAATGGAATAAAGAGCCCGGAAATAAAGCCATATATATATGGTCATTGAGTCTAGAACAAAGGAACCAGGAACATACAATGGAGAAAGATAGTCTCTTCAACAGACGGTGCTGGGAAAACTGGAGTGTCATATTCCAAAGAATGAAACTGGATCACTATCTTATACCATACACAAAAATTAATTCAAATTGGATTAAAAATTTGAATGCAAGACCAGAAATCATAAAATTCCTAGTAGAAAAACATAAGTGGTAAGCTCCTTGACATCACTCTTGGCAGTGACGTTAGGATTTAATACCAAACACAAAGGCAACAAAAGCAAAATTAAATTAATGAGATTACTTCAAACTAAAAAGCAAAGGAAGATATCAACAAAATGAAAAGGCAACCTACCAAATGGGAGAAGAGATTTACAAATCATATATCTGATAAGATGTTAATATAAAAAATACATTTAAAAAATTCCTACCACTTAACAGAAAAAAAAATCCACTTGAAAAATAGGTAGAGGATCTGAATAGAAATTTACCAAAAAAGATATACAGATGGCTAACAGACACACGAAAAGGTGCTCAACACCACTAATCAATGAAGAAGTGCAAATCAAAAACAAAATGAGATATCACCTCACACCTGTCAGGACAGCTATCATTAAAAGGTCTACAAATAACAAACGTTGGCAAGGATGTAGAAGAAAGTGAACCCTCCTACACTATTAGTGGGAATGTAAGTTGGTGCAGCCACTAAGGAAAATAGTATGGAGTTTCCTCAAAAAAATAAAAATGCAACTACCATATGATCTAGTAATTCTACTTCTGGCTAAACACTAACTCACCACAAGAAAAACAAGTTTGTAACTACACATGGTGATGAATGCTAACTAGATTTATTGTGATCCTTTCATTATATTCAGAAGTATCAAATTGGTATGTTGTATACTTGAAATTAATATAATACTTTATGTCAATCATACCTCACTAGAAAATAAGAAGAAGAAATCAGGAATGTTGTCCAGGATTCAGAGCATGACTTGGAACAGGGATTATGAGGGCATTTACTGCTGATTTTTAGGTGATGTGGATAGACTGTTGAGCTGAATAATTTTTTCCTTAGTCATATGGTAGGAACTGGCATTTTAACAACCTGTGAAATGGCTCCCGGATTTAAGTTCCAGTAGCTTTTAGATTTGCACCTGTAGCCAAATGGAAATTAACCTGAGAGCTAGATAGCTTAAGGCTATCAAGTGCCTTTAGCGTCAAAGGCTGGTTGCAAGAGAGGTGTCTGCTATTCAGTTAGCTCCCGTCCAAGACAGAGAGAACGGAGGATTCCAGATTTGCCAGTGAACCTGCTCTCCCAACAGAAATGCACCTACGAGTGCCCAACAGAGACTGAGAAGCAGGGCAGTGTACTGGTGAGAAATCTGGGCCCTGAAGTCAGAGAGATCTTCACTCTAACCCCTGCTCTGCCAATTCAGCACCATTATCTCGGGAATCTCACCATTTTGAGCCCCAGTTTACATATCTCTCAGATGGCGATCAATACTACTTACTGCATACTGGTGGCATGTTAGACGGCATTTTTTTCTCTTGGCCACACCATGAGGCATGTGGGATCTTAGTTCTCTGACCAGGAATCAAACTCATGCCCCCTGTAGTGGAAGGGCAGAGTCCTAACAACTGGACTACCAGGGAAGTTCTAGATGGCATGTTAAAACAACTGGCATGTGATAGGCACTCAGTAAGACTTCTTCACTTTGCAGTTCAGTTTTTGCCACCCTGCCTCCTCCTCATGTATTGTAAGAATATGCATTGCTTCCCTCCCTCTAGAAAGATCAGACCCATGAGGGTGAGGCAGAGATTTTTTAATTTCTTTTATTTACAAGCATTTCCTTAGTACCTAAAACAATGTCTGCAACCTACAAGGTGTTCAATAAATGAATAAGCTCATGCATTTTTTTAATCTTCATGCAACAGATAGTCATTAAATACCTACTTTATGCCAAGCGATGTGTGAGACTCAATAGATTCCTTGAAGGACCATAAGAAACCATCTGTGCAGAGGTGTGAGACTGAGGCAAAACAACCAAAGGTTGCTTTCAGGGGTCACCTGAGTGGTGTGAGGGCTACCACTGGGTGGTGTGAGGGCTTCCACAGAACTTCACAGAACTGGGAGTCTGGGGTGAGTGGGTCAGAGAGAGCTTTGCCCAGAGACGGGCTTGAAGCTGGGCCTCCTGCGTCCTCCTGCACAGGTTCCAGCAAGGCATACCACAGAAGGCCCTGGTAGATAGGCCTCTTTATAGATCCAATACAATTATTTTTGAGGTCCTAGTGATATGTTCACAAGTTTTTGAGAAAGTACTGGAAAGCCACTAAGCATTATATCTTTCATTCTGATAACAGATAAAAGACAAAGCTCCATGTCTTCATAAATTCTAATCAACACACCTACAAACTCATAAGGAAGAAAACTCCATTTCACATGGCAAATTTTCTGTCCCTGGAAAGTCTACAGAATGACCAAAGGAGAGATTAAATTCCTAAACTTGAACTTAATGGCCTTGTGACCTACCAGTGAATTTATTGGCATTTTTGGTTTCTAGAACGTTCTCATATTGACCTTATCAGGTCTGGGAGCTGAAAGACATCTCTAATTTTCCTTAGTATATTCTTGTGTGTGTGCTCAGTTGTGTCCGACTCTTTGTGACCGCATGGACTGTAGGCTGCCAGGCTCCTCTGTCCGTAGGATTTCCCAGGCATGAATACTAGAGTGGGCTGTCAGTTCCTCCTCCAGGGGATCTTCCCGACCCGGGGATTGAACCCGGGTCACCTGCGTCTCCTGCACTGACAAGCGGATTAACAGCTGCACCACCTGAGAAGCCCTCCTTAGCATATGACTTAGCATATGACTCTTGCTTTTTCCTTTTTTTCCCCCCTCCTCTTTCTGATAAGAACATCACTGGGTCCCAAACCCCACAGGTTGAGCCAGAGGTAGAGAGTTGAGACTTAGTCAGCTGGGGGCTGGGGCAGGGGGACACAGCTGCAGAGTTGCCTGTGTTTCCTGATGGCCCACCCTGCTGTGAGCGTCCTCTCTCCCCATAACTCTCAGTCTCACTCTCACATCTGCCTAATATGGTTAATCCCATGATATCCACACCCATGTTGACTTTCTGGATATTTACCCATCACGACCAGAATCCCAAGATCCCAAACCATCCCTCTCACTAGGACTCACTCCCACAGATCTTGGTATATCCCCGCAGTCTGACCAACTCCCCACCTTCCCAGCCTCAGACACCTCCATTGGATGCCCTCTGGAATTTACAGCCAATCATCACAGAATCCCTACTGACTGCAGACAAGCTCAGCACCACTGTCACTCAGACCAATGGTGTCCCACCTGTGCCCTGCCTGCTCCATCCCCTCTCCATACTCAAGCAAGGCCAGCACACCAGCATTTGCCTCGCCCTGCCTGCCTCATCAGTGTTTCCACATCAGCATCCACACAAACTGCAACTTCCCCAGTCTTGAAAACGAAACAAAATACAGAGACCAATCCAGGTACTGCCCATTTCTTTACTCTCCTTTACAGTCCAGCTCCTCAAAAGGTTGTATATTCCTGCTGCCTCTAATTCCTTTTCACCCATTCACTTTCTTTAAAATTTTAAAAACTTTTTATTATGAAAAATTTCAATCATATATAAACATAGAGAATATTATAATGAATGCCATAATTATACCACCCAGACTTAATAATTATAGGTGAGGGACTTCCCTGGCCATCCACTGGTTAAGACCCCACACTTTCAATGCAGGGGACATGGGTTTGATCCCTGGTCAGGGAACTAAGATTCTCCATGCTGCGTGGCATGGCCAAAATAATAATAATAATAACAATTATAATTATTATAGGTGAGATAACTTCTTTGCTTTGTCCTTGCTGAAGTGTTTTAAAGAAAGTCCTAGATAACATGACATTTTTCTCTTAAATACTTCAGAATTCATCTGTAAAAAATTAAAAAAAAATTGTATACAACATAAGATATTAAGCTTATGTAAGAATAATGAGGTAATGGTATTGTAACATGTACGATGTAACGCCTGGGCTTCCCAGGTGGCACAGTGGTAAAGAATCCACCTGCCAGTGCAGGAGACACAAGAGACAAGGGTTTGATCCCTGGGTCGGGAAGATCCCCTGGAGTAGGAAGTGGCAACCCGCTCCAGTGTTCTTGCCTGAAAATCCCATGGACAGAGGAGCCTGGAGGGCTATAGTTCACGGGGCTGCAAAGAGTCGGACACGACTGAGCATGCGCGCTCACAGACACAGACACAGACACACACACACACACACACACACACACACCCCGATGTAACAATAATCCACCTTTTCTCTCTTAAAACCAACTTATCCCACTCAGTTTTGTCCACACTTGTCCCCACTATTCCACACAAACTTAGCTTGCCTAAATCAGTCCTGACCAATATGTTGCTAAGGAAAGGCCATTCCTCACTGGTAGAGCGACCAACCATCCCAGCTGGCTGAGGACTCGCAGTGCCCAAACTGGGTGAGTTCTGGACAAACTAGGGCAGTCTGTTTCTCAGTTCCTATTTTTCTCATCTTTTAAGGAGCAACCTACAAGGGTGATTACTCTCCCCTCTTTGAACAGCATTCTCGTCCCGCCGTCCGGGACGCCACTCTCCCTGGGCACTCCCTCCCTCTCCGGCCACTTCAGAGTTAACGCTCGCTGAGTCTGTGCATCTGCCCATCTCTGAATCTTGGCACGTCCCAGGGTTCTCCATCCTTGGTCCTCATCCTGCCGCACTCTCAAGTCTTCCAGTACACATACACACTGATGATGCACAGATTTCTACCTCCAGCCCAGACCTCTCACCTGAATGTCAGACTTTTATTCCAGCGAATTCCTTGGCATCTTCCCTTAGAAGTCTTAAACTTATCTCACACTTAGTAGTCCAAAACCAAACTCCTGACTTCTCCCCTAAAATCTACTCTTCTCATAGCTCTCCTTATGGCAGTAAATGGCAACTTCATTCTTCTGTCTGCTCAGAGCAAAAACTCCGCAGCCATGTTTGAGTCCTCTCTCCACACTCACAAGGAATCCACCAGCAAATTCTAGTGAGTCTTCTTTTGAAAACTGTTAACAATCCAGCTACTTCTTACTAGCTCCACTGGCATTTTTTGCTCAAATTATTGCAATAACCTCCTGATTGGTGCTCACTCCAATCAATGATAGTTTCCATCATGCTAAAATGCTGTGGTTTTTACACCGTTATATTAAAGCTTGAGAAATGAGAAGAATCATGTATTAACAGAGATTTGAAACTATATTCCCTATAAATCTATACCAAAGGAATATATGAAGTCATAGGCATAATATTGATTCTATTTTAATGTTTGATTTTATAAAGAATCCATCCTAAGCTGGCTCTAGAGATTTATAATTAAAAATCAAGTTGTCTAGGACTATGGAATACTCCTACATTTATCCATCTCTTAAGCTACACTAAATATGAAAACAACTTAGACACTGCTATTTAAATCCTTTTCAAACTGACATAGACTTTAAGTATCTCCAGAATGTTATATAAACTTATATTAAAATGCATGATTCTTATATTAAGAAGCCCCAAAATATGGGATAAACCGGAATAGTTAGATTCTATTCTGTGTGCCCATTCCTGGAAGCCAAATTTTTTAGATAACAGCTAAGCCTATGTTTTAGTTCTTCATTATTAATAGTATTCTACTTCTCACAAACTTATTTCTAAGTTGCCTAAACAAAACATTAATTTTTAGCATTACATCATGATCTTTATTTTAGAAGCTGTTCTTAAAAAAGAAGTAATCCTAATTCTTTTAGAAGAATTCTTTAAAAAACTAACATGACAATTGTTTCATTGCCATGACAAAAAGATGTTTCTAATTATCTTTCTCCAGACGCTCTCCAACAAACACAACCATTATTATTCCTAATTCTCAATAATCAATAAAATATTGGCCAAGCACTTCATTATTAAGATTACATGCAAAGAAGCATGGAGAATGTTATCGTGGTTTATCCACCAAGAATCCTAATGGAATATCTATTGCAACCACAAAACCATGCTGAATACTATATAGACAAACAGACTTTCCTCTCTGAAAGCCTTGCTGACTTACTCTGCAAGAGTGAAAAGCTGAGTCAATTCTCTGAGAAACCAGTGGGTAAAGAGCAGCTACTCAAGGCAGGCACCTTTCTGGGAGTGAGGAAGTGTTTCTGGGAGAGGGAGCACCGCCTGCTCCCTCCTCCTTCCATGCTCCAAGAAAACTATGAGGTGGCAAGCACACACCCAATCCTCTCCAGTCCCCTGAAGTCCTGACATGTCTCTGGGGGCAGTTCTTCCAGCTCCCATTCATATAATTGTTACTAAGTCTCCCAAGGCTGCTGTGATATTTCAGATCTCTTCCACAATGTCACAAGACTGCAGTTCCTAATTGCCTGCTGAACTTTATCCCATGTTTGCTCAACCACATCCTTAGGGGAACATGGGTTGCTGTAAAGCTTACAATGTGGTCCAGCATGATCATCGCCTTAGTTTCTTTGGAACAGGTCTGGCACCATCAGAGTAGATCTTTTTCAGCCATCAACGTTCTACACTTTTTTTCTTTTTTTTTGCCAGAATGAAGTGTAAATGATAGGAGAGGCAAACTAAACAGCGCACTTAACAATACTGCTTACTATGCCCTACCCAGGATTACCCAGAAGGGCCCTCGTGGGCCAAGTGCCTGTTCAGGATGGTGGGCTGCTGCTCCTCGGGTGCCATGCTGCTCGCCCTGGCTAACAGCATATGTCAATGGGAAATATACATATACTGTGAATGCTAACGGAGTCCACAGAGGCTCTAAGTACATTGTGAGTCTCCTAGCACTCTACCTCTCAGTACCGGAAGGGCTCATCACCTATTAAGTCTTTTGATGGAAAAAAATGGCTGAAGTCCCTCACAAAGGAGGTTTATTCAGCTCACCTTTACCTAATTTGATTGACTGCTACGTACACATGTCATTTGTCTGTGTGTAAATACTAGCTCACATCGTCTCCACTGACACAGCCAAGTCTGCAACAACCAGTTGAGCGGGAGCGCTAGTTAACAGTTTCAGATATTCCTTTAGCTCATACTCATACATCACCTTTGCCAGAATGCCCATAAAATTAAGGCCTCATTGTAAACACTTTCTACAGGTAACTAGACACTCTTCCACAGAGAAGCTATCGTCATTTGTTTCAAGTGGTTTTCTGCTTCAAATGAAAGAAGCAATGATTGCTTTTGATCCAGTTAGCATCTGTTCTCATTCCTAATGAGCACCCTGATATTTTTGGGGGGAATTACCTCTTCCCTCTGTGTGCAGATTTTTAAAAAATATTTATTTATTTGGCTGCACTGGGTCTTAGTTGCAGCAGGCAGGATCTTCACTGCATCACGAAGGATCTTTGCTGCTCATAGTGCACAGGATTCACTAGCTGCAGCTTAGTTGCTTCAGGCATGTGGGATCTTAGTTCCCAACCAGGGATCGAAGCTGTGTCCCCTGCACTGCAAGGTGGATTCTTGACCACTAGACCACCAGGGAAGTCCCTGTAGTTTTAATGGGATGACACGCACTTCCTATACAAAAGCTGAGGGACTAGATGCTTTTCCCTTTCATTCTGGTAGTAAAGTGACTGGCACACTTGCAATAAAGCCTCAACCAATTGGATGCTTCCTCTCAAGACTTTGAATCTTGAGTGACCCAAGCGTGGCGCCCATGCCTTATCCCAACTGTTCCAGCTATGGTATCATTCCCATAATACAGGTTTCCTCACTCTGGAGCAGTCTTGGTTACTGTCCTTCCCAAGCCTGGTTCTCCAGGCTTCCTGTCAATCTGTGAACATCAGATAGATACCAGTAAAATCCCTTTCCCTTGGTTCATCCAGAATCTCTGTCTGTTACTTACACCACAGCATTCTGACTAACCCACGAACACAATTGAGAAAGACATAATGCTGACTCCAAAAATATCTTCTCTTTGGCTGGTAGGAGGTAGCTCAGTAAGCTGTTAATGATTAGGGCTGTGTGTTTCCAATAAATCTGCAAATAATGACCTGGCTTGTTCTACTGGTGTTCCTTGTAGACTAACCAACGGCCAGCATTCTGATGTGAATCACTTGAATATTTTTCAACCCACTTGACTATTCTGAGCTTTATTTGTCAGCTAAAAAAATAAAACCCCAAAGCTTTCATTTTCATTAACCAGCTTAAACTATTTTAGTCTCACATTTGCCTCACATCTCAGCATGCTGCTTACAAGCCAGGGTGGGATATGATTTCCCTTTTCCTCCCAGAACTTGTATGATAAGAAGCTTCCCATTTTGTTTGTCCTTCAGATTCATCTATGGGAATAAAAGTGCTCCTAGACGTGCTTATCAGAAATGAGTGAAAGATAAGCAAGGACTAGGAATGCCTAGATTGAGGCACCTGTGAGCAGGAGGAAAGAGAGTCATCTACCCAGAGAGCAAAGCAGGAAGCCCCATGTGTGAGGTGGGCAGGGAGGGGGTAGGATTGCAGCCAGGAGCCCTCAGCATGGGCACAATGAGTGCCCCAGCTGCTATTTTTATGAGGTTTGTACCCTGAAGAACTCTCATGCCTTCAGCTAAATAGATGGGTGGATTCCACACGAGCAGCCTGAGGAAGGGGCTTGTGCTGGCACCTGCTGCGGAGCAAACAGGTAAAGGAGCAAACCGAGGGGTCCTCAGGAACCCCATAATAGAGGCAACTCTTTACCCCAAGGCTTTGTTTCATGACAGCAGAAATGACAGCAGCAAAATACCGACAAAACCCAGACTGCCCAAACTGGCATTTTGCCAGGCCTTGTTTATCAGTCAGTCTCTTAAACCAGCCTCCCTGCTGCTTTCCAAAGTTTGAGGAATCCAGCTTCCACAGAGAGCAGCTCAGAGGTGTAGTGTTCCCAGAGGCAGAGTGGTGATTTGGGATTTCTATCTAGATCAACCCAGTCCCAAAGACCCAGGGCAGACTGCAGGCACCAACAGGAATACTCAGAACTGAATACCCACTTGAGTCTCAAAGGATGGTCCCTAAAGGGCAGAGAAGTGGTTGGAAGGCTGAGGAAAAGATGGAAGAGCCAATAGAAGAGCTGAAAACACAGATCTAGGGTGTACAAGTGTTTGAACAAGGTTCCCAGCTGGCTGAGGAAGGGAAGAAAGAAGGAAAGGGGACTGCTGCTCACCAGCAACTTGATTTCATTACTTTTTTTTAAAACTGCATTTTTTATTGAGATAAAATTCACCATTTTAAAGTGCATAATTCAGTGCATTTTAGTATATTCACAATGCTGGGTAACCATCACAACTATCTAATTCCAGAACATTTTGATCACCCAAAAAAGAAATCCCATACCCATTAGCAGTCACTCCCCATTATTCTGGGCTTCCCAGGTGGCGCTAGTAGGAAAGATCCCACTTGACAATGAAGGAGACACAAGGGACACAAGTTTGATCCCTGGGTGGGAAAGATGCCCTGGAAGAGAAAATGGCAACCCTCTCCGGTATTCTTGCCTAGAGATTCCCATGGACAGAGGAGCCTGGAGGACTATGGTCCAGAGAGTCGCAAAGAGTCAGACACGACAGAAGCAAATTCATGCACACACACATGCCCCGTTATTCCAGCCCCTAGCCTCCTGCAATCACAAATCTACTTTCATTCTCTATGGGTTTGTTTATTTTATATATTTCGTCGGAATGGAATCGCATTGTATACGGCCTTTTGTATATGGCTTTTTCCACTTAGCATAATGTTTCCAAGGTTCATCCATCTTATGCCATGTATCATTACTTTATTTTCTTTTGAGCTTAGTAATATTCCAGTGTACGGACATACCACATGTGTTCATCCAGCCATCAGCTGATGAACGTTTTGGATTGTTTCCCCTTTTTGGCTGTTATGAATAGTGCTGCTGTCACGTTTATATATATATATGTTCTCAGTTCTCTCCCAAGTGCCCCTAGGAGTGGAATTGCTGGGTCACAGACTTCATCAGTTCTTGAGATTCTTGTTCTCAGTGCAGGAGTATGGAGCAAAATGACAATATAGTCCTTGCTGTCATGCTCCTGGATATAAAGCTCTAAGCACAGAGGGTTCAGTGTGACAGCTTGATGTGAGCCCACGTCTCCTGCTGGAATGTGATGAAGACCACAGCCTTCCAGGAAAGAGGAAGAAGAAGGTGAGGTGACAAAGGAAGCCAGGCCAGAGTCAGAGGGCCCTTGGAGGCAGTTCCCACTGCCTCCAGCTGTGAGCTCAGCTCCTCCCCTGAACCTATGGTCCCATCCACAGCCCATTCAGCATTGCTCTTTCCAGAAACACCAAAACATGGGTCAGGTGGCCAAGTGAATAGGTGCAAAGGGCTGATAAGATTTTTTAACCCACTACTGTATTCCAATGTCTTAGTTCAGGTTGCTGTAACAAAATACTATAGACTGTATGGTTTATAAATAATGGAAAATTATTTCTCACAGTTCTACAGGCTGGAAGTTCAAGCTCAGGGTGTCAGTCAGGTTCTCATGAAAGCTCTCTTGCTGACTGCTGACAGCCATTTCCTCATTGTGTCTTCACTTGGTGGAAGGGGTGAGGGAGCTCTCTGGGGCCACTTTTATAAGGGCACTAATCCCATTCATGAAGGCTCCACCCGCATGACCTAATCATCTTCCAAAGGCCCACCTCCAAATACCACTGTACTGAGGATTAGGCTTCAACATACGAATTCTGGAGGAACACAGTCTATAGTGCCTGGAAACTTCAATGATTTACTTTCTAAAGTCTTTCCTCCCTTTATCATTGTGTTCTGCAGTGAAAGCCAGAGAATTACGAGGCTGGAACCCCTGCTAACACTCTGCCTGGTCCATCTCCTGCCCATATTTTCCTTCATTCCATGATGCTCTTCATTTCTTTCTATGCCTTTGTCTTCATCCCCTCTGTCAACTGCCAAACAGCTGGAAGAGAATGCACACCTTTCTTCCAATCGAAGTTTGTCTTCCTCTGACCTCTCAAGATATTTTATGTTGTTCCTCTCATCTAAGAAATCCTGTAGGTACTGTTTCAATAGTTCAGATGGATTCTCATCCTCAAAATGCAGATGCTCAGGAAACCCACAGGATGATGATGAGAGCTCCTTTTTTTGTTCTCATGATGGGATGGTGATAGTGGTGGAAAAGGTTGAAATGTTGTTTCTAGAGTTAATTAAAATTGGAAAAAAGAAGACTCATCCAAATACTAGGTATTGGGCAGCTATTTGGGGGGAAGTGTGTCTTACGACCTTGAACCTGTGCAGATCCTGTCTCAGTTCAGTTCAGTCGCTCAACTGTGTCAGACTCTTTGCGACTCCATGGACTGCCACACACCAGGGCTCCCTGTCCATCACCAACTCCCGGAGCTTACTCAAACTCATGTCCATTGAGTCGGTGATGCCATCCAACCATTTCATCCTTTGTCATCCCCTTCTCCTCCTGTCTTCAATCTTTCCCAGAATCAGGGTCTTTTCAAATGAGTCAGTTCTTCGCATCAGGTGGTCAAAGTATCAGAGTTTCAGCTTCAGCATCAGTCCTTCCAATGAATTTCAGGATTGATTTCCTTTAGGATGGACTGGTTGGATCTCCTTGCAGTCCAAGGGCCTCTCAAGCATCACAGTTCAAAAGCATCAATTCTTTGGCTCAGCTTTCTTTATAGTCCAACTCTCACATCCATACATGACTACTGGAAAAATCATAGCTTTGACTAGACGGACCTTTGTTGGCAAAGTAATGTCTCTGCTTTTCATCTGCTGTCTAGGTTGGCCATAACTTTTCTTCCAAGGAGCAAGCATCTTTTAATTTCATGGCTTCAGTGACCATCTGCAATGATTTTGGGGCCCAAGAAAATAAAATCTCTCACTGTTCCCATTGTTTCCCCATCTATTTGCCATGAAGTGATGGTACCAGATTTCATGATCTTAGTTTTCTGAATGTTTTTAAGTCAGTTTTTTAACTCTTCTCTTTCACTTTCATCAAGAGGCTCTTTAGTTCTTCACTTTCTGCCATAAGTGTGGTGTCATCTGCATATCTGAGGTTATTGATATTTCTCCTGGCAATCTTGATTCCAGCATGTGCTTCATTCAGCCTGGCATTTCACATGATGTACTCTGCATATAACTTAAATAAGCAGGGTGACATAAAAGAGTCTTGACATACTCCTTTCCCAATTTGGAACCAGTCTGTTGTTCCATATCCAGTTCTAACTGTTGCTTCTTGACCTGCATACAGATTTCTCAGGAGGCAGGTCAGGTTGTCTGGTATTCCCATCTCTTTCAGAATTTTGCACAGTTTGCTGTGATCCACACAGTCAAAGGCTTTGGCATTGTGAAAAAAGCAGAAGTAGATGTTTTTCTGGAACTCTCTTGCTTTTTTGATGATCCAACGGATGTTGGCAATTTGATCCTCTGCCTTTTCTAAATCCAGTTTAAACATCTGGAAGTTCATGGTTCACGTATTGCTGAAGTCTGGCTTGGAGAATTTTCAGCATTACTTTACTAGGGTGTGAGTTGAGTGCAATTGTGCGGTAGTTTGAACATTCTTTACTATTGCCTTTCTTTGGAATTGGAATTGAAACTGACCTTTTCCAGTCCTGTGGCCACTGCTGAGTTTTCCAAATTTGCTGGCATATTGAGTGCAGCAGTTTCACAGCATCAACTTTCAGGATCTGAAATAGCTCAACTGGAATTCCAGATCCTGCCTAGGTGGCTCATGATGCTGGCCCGTGAGAAGGCCCTATATACTTGTGAGAAAAACATTTTGACCACTCTTTTTCAATGCCTAAGTTTATGTGGTACGTGCTCTGCTAAGAGAAGACAATACAAAAACAAATAAGTTGTATCCTCAAGGAACTTATAGTATTAATAGAAATACATGAGGGAATGTGATGTGTTGGGCAAAGGAGAACAGTTGAAGGTTATGAGGAAAAAGGAGAGACAGCAACCACCAAGGGCAAAGAGCATGTTCCTTCCATGAGTGCTCTGAGGCGCGAAGGTCAGCAAATCACTGTGTGAATTTTCCTTCTGCCTAGACCACTGCAGTGGGAAAAGGAGCAGAGTTGTTGGATCCAACGAGTCCACCTGGGCCTTTCTTTGTGGTCTTAAACGCCCAGAGTCACCTTTCTAGATAGTATGAAGACTACAAATCCTGATAATCACGGTGGCAGAATGATCTGCTTGGACTGCAAAAAGATAGTAGTGGTTTTTTCCCCAAAATGTGCATATTTTTATAATTAATTAAGTTAATCCCTACAGTCTACAGTGGCCACAGGACTGGAAAAGGTCAGTTTTCATTCCAATTCCAAAGAAAGGCAATGTCAAAGAATGCTCAAACTACCACACAATTGCACTCATCTCACACGCTAGTAAAGTAATGCTCAAAATTCTCCAAGCCAGGCTACAGCAATACGTGAACCATGAACTTCCTGATGTTCAAGCTGGTTTTAGAAAAGGCAGAGGAACCAGAGATCAAATTGCCAACATCTGCTGGATCATCAAAAAAGCAAGAGAGTTCCAGAAAAACATCTATTTCTGCTTTATTGACTATCCCAAAGCCTTTCACTGTGTGGATCACAATAAACTGTGGAAAATTCTGAAAGAGATGGGAATACCAGACCACCTGACCTGCCTCTTGAGAAATCTGTATGCAGGTCAGGAAGCAACAGTTAGAACTGGACATGGAACAACAGACTGGTTCCAAATAGGAAAAGGAGTACGTCAAGGCTGTATATTGTCACCCTGCTTATTTAACTTATATGCAGAGTACCTCATGAGAAACGCTGGGCTGGAAGAAACACAAGCTGGAATCAAGATTGCCGGGAGAAATATCCATAACCTCAGATATGCAGATGACACCACCCTTATGGCAGAAAGTGAACAGGAACTAAAAAGCCTCTTGATGAGAGTGAAAATGTTGGCTTAAAGCTCAACATTCAGAAAACAAAGATCATGGCATCTGGTCCCATCACTTCACAGCAAATAG
This sequence comes from Oryx dammah, assembly GCF_014754425.2. Classification (NCBI taxonomy): domain Eukaryota; kingdom Metazoa; phylum Chordata; class Mammalia; order Artiodactyla; family Bovidae; genus Oryx; species Oryx dammah. The sequence continues at coordinate 63,020,009 of NW_024070204.1, forward strand.
ATGGGGAAACAGTGGGAACAGTGTCAGACTTTATTTTTCTGGGCTCCAAAATCACTGCAGGTGGTGACTGCAGCCATGAAATTAAACGACGCTTACTCCTTGGAAGAAAAGTTATGACCAACCTAGATAGAATATTCAAAAGCAGAGATATTATTTTGCCAACTAAGGTTTGTCTAGTCAAGGCTATGGTTTTTCCAGCAGTCATGTATGGATGTGAGAGTTGGACTGTGAAGAAGGCTGAGTGCCGAAGAATTGATGCGTTTGAACTGTGGTGTTGGAGAAGACTCTTGAGAGTCCCTTGGACTGCAAGGAGATCCAACCAGTCCATTCTGAAGGAGATCAGCCCTGGGATTTCTTTGGAAGGAATGATGCTGAAGCTGAAACTCCAGTACTTTGGCCACCTCATGTGAAGAGTTGACTCATTGGAAAAGACCCTGATGCTGGGAGGGATTGGGGGCAGGAGGAAAAGGGGACAACAGAGGATGAGATGACTGGATGGCATCACTGACTCAATGGACGTGAGTCTGAGTGAACTCCGGGAGATGGTGATGGACAGGGAGGCCTGGCGTGCTGCGATTCATGGGGTCGCAAAGAGTCGGACGCGACTGAGCGACTGAACTGAACGGAACTGAACTGAACTGAACTGAACAGTCTGTGGTAGGTACAGCCCCCTTAAATTCCAAGGGCATTGACAACCCAAATAATTATACTAATATATTTAATAAAGGGGTGCTGGAGTAGGGGACAGGGCAGCAGAAGCAGCCATAGAAGGCTGCTCCCTTGCAGCCCTGTAGAAGGAAGAAGGCAAAGGGCAGGGCTGGAAGGGGCCCCCACCACATATATTGCAACCTGAGGGACTTTCTCCCACCTGGGGGTTGTGGGATTTCAGCAAACTTTTCATATCCTTATCAAGTGCTGGGAAGAATTTTGATCACAGAGCTGTGTATGGAGCCAGCACTGGTGAGGTCAGATGTTGGTCTGGGAGACACTGTAATAATGACTGGCTACCGGGAAAACGGCATTTCTAAAGGACACATGATTTCATCAGTCATTGTGTCTTTGATTAATGTCTTGTGTCCTTCGGGGTGTTTCATCTGAAACTATCATGTAAACACCGACCTTCCTGCCCCCACCGTGAGGTAAGCATTCCTCTTTGAGGAAACTGACAAGAATTCTCTCAGAGTCTGAGGGTGAGCTTCACAAGCAGGACTGGAATTCATCCCTTGCCATGGGCTTAGGAAACAAGGCTCCCAGCTTCACCCCATCGTCTTCCCCTTGGAAGGCAGGGAAGGCAAAGCGGCACAACAGGAGGCTGTCAGTGCTTAAACTGCTAACTAGCGTTTTTCCCAAAATGTGTTTCTGGTTAGTTTAAAGAAGGATAAACAAGATTTAATAGCTGGCAATGAATCACATTTTTTTTTTCCTCCCTAAATGCTATTTGGATCCACTCAAACGCCTGTCGTTCTACTTTTGTACAAATAAATAAATCTTCTTTTCTTTTGTGCATTTTTCTCTGTCCTGCATTTCCTAAAATACAATTTGTTTGACGGATGAGTTAAGCAGTTCTGAGATTTGTTTTTGGCTCTGTAGGCAACTGGGTTGTTTTCTCATCATAATTCAGTGGGACAAGGTTATCACCCCACAAACACTAACACCTCATTTAGAACCAGAAGCACTCCCCCACCAGAAGAAAGCCATTGCTAATGTTCTCCATGTAAGTTTCAGTTGTTACATATGAAGTTTCCCGGTATTAACATCTCTGCCCTGCCCCTTTCCTTCCCTCTTGTTTTAGTTACGCTGGATATACTTCATGCATACAGACATTTAGAAGTGGAATTACAGACAGAAAGTAAACTTGAGATGAAGCACAGAGGTGGGCCCTGCGTCTGCTTAGGCTTATGATTCTAGAACCAAGAAACTGACAAATAGGAACAAACCTCACTATAATTTGAAAGCAAAATGAACTCAAGAGTATTTTTTTCCCCTCCACATAATCACGGATTTTTTTTTTTTTTAAGACAAAGACCTGTGAAACAGTTGAACTGAAATTAAACCTATTATTTTTCAAAGTAATTGTACTGAAAACTGACATGTTCAAGCAGACTCTGAATCAAGAGGACATTTCGTTTGGTTTCAAGTCCTTGGCTAAACAGAGAAGTGCCTTTTCAGTAACTGCCCATTATAATAAAAGATGAGGCAAGTCTATAGAGATATGCTGCAGGTCTCCTTTTCCGTTTCATAACGGAGCCTATGTGAGCCTGTTCCAAACACTCCCTCTGTACTCCTCATAATCAGAAGTGCTATAGCCCAGGAAACAAAGGAAGTTCCAAGAAGAGGGCAAATCCTGAACCCAGAGGTGGGCTCGTGTTTCTGCCAGTTCTCAGCTGAGTAGCTGGGAATCAAGAGGGAGCTGTCTTGCCATCCCATCTCTCCCGATCTCAACTGTCCAAGTTCAAGCACAAAGCCCTAAAGTAACAAAGTAACAGTAACATGGCCAGGTCTGAAGATTATTTCCCCCAAGTTCAGAAGATTTTTTTTTTCTACAACAGTACTGTTTAATGCGCCTTTTGGTACTTAGTATATTGTATTGCAATAATTTGTTTACAAGCTTATGTTATCTCAAAAGTAGGGACCACAGTATCTCCATATTTATAGTCTATGGGAATTTGAATAGAATCTGTATCTCACTGTTACGTGAAAATTGTATAAATCTTAATTATGTTGAATTGGTTCATTACTTTTCAGGTCAACTATATCCTTTTACATTTCTGTCTATTCATTCTATTAATTTCTGAGAGTTTGACACTGAAATTCCAACTAAAAATATTTATCTACTTAAAAAAATAATTGTAATATATAGTGGAACTATATGTAACTTTGTTCTGTATTTTCCAAGTCTCCTGTAAATGTGTCATCATACTTTTATAATTTAAAAAGTAAAAAACCAAGAAAAAAAAAACAGTAGGGACTATACCATCTTTGAATTTCTCAGTATCTAGCACAGAGCATATTAGATAACCTATAAATGATTAAATGAGTGATTACATGAATGAAAGGATACCAAACAACATTGATGAACAACCAATTTCCTTTCCCAACATTCATTTATCACCCCTGTGTAGTAAAATATACAGTTTTTTAAAAGTATGATTTTCATTCTTTAAGTTTCATGCAGTTTTGAAGACCACTTATGGGGTTTTATCATTATGTCCACTGAGCTCTAGCGTCCAAGAAACCTGACCTGGGAACTAGTGATACAAGCCTGTGGTTCTCAGTCTTGAGTGTGCATTAGAATAACCTCAAGGGCTTCTGTTAATACACTGCTGGGCCCCCTTCTAGAGGCTCTGACCCAGTATGTTTGGGATAATGCTGATGCTACTAGTCCAGGGACCACACTTTGAGAAACACTGATTTAAGCAGGGTGGGTGGGTCAGTTCTCATGCTGACTAAACTGCATGACCTACAGTAGACCTTTCATCCATCTCATAGGGCTCATGAAGATGTGGAGAGTCAATAACACCTTATATCCACATAGTATTTCAAAACACAAACCCTGGATCACTTACATGAGTACACCTGTCTCAGCCTTCTTCACAGGGATTAAAGCTACAAGTGAGAAAGGAGGTGAACACAACGATGCTTTGGAAAATTCGAAATATCATAGAAATATATTGCCTTGTTATCACAAAGATCCAACCTTTATCTTGGGCTTTTCCCACTAGGGCCTTCCTGGATTGGACTTCTTAGCATAGAAATACTGATGTTAATTTAAGGGAACAAACCCACTAGGTTAGTAAACATGAAAATGGCGGAAAAGTTTGATGTGTTGGAGTTCGCATGCTGGAAGAATCCATGATTCTCTGGGCATTCTATTGAGCTCCTACAGAAGGACTAGCATGTGTTCAGTACATGAGCATACGTCTCTACCCACTGATGCCACAACCACCAGGATCTGTGCACTCATGAGGCCTAGCTGCTGGCAGCCCTGACTCTAACATTAATCAGCTTGACATCTGGAACCAACCTGAGGCACCCCATCCGACTGCCACAGATGCCTTTACTTTTCGGCTGTCAGCAAGGAGATTATTCAGTTTAGGGTGCCAGGTCTACACCACACAGTCTGCATGGAGGGTTGAGTGGTGTGTTAAAAAAAAAAAAAAAAGTGAGCTGAATAATCTGGGAGTGTGGGTGAGACAAAAATTTCCCTCAGTAATCTGTCAGCTCGAACTTACACCAGGAAGGCATTTTGCCTGAAGCAGCAGAATTACTGTGGTTGAGTAGAGCTGGCTAGATTATGTTCTACATATCCTTGGAGTACATATTTTGCCCATTTTTGCAAACTAAAACATCCTTTAGCTAACTATACAGCAGTGGCAGCAGCTACTTTCAAATCCCTTTAGCACACACTGGCCTGCTAGAGTTAGGACTGCATTCTTTAGTGGCACTGGGGAAGATGTCAAAATCTCTCTTTAGTGAGTTCCAAAGACTGGGCACTGGTTGGTGACTAGTAATCTACTCATTGTCATCATCATGGCAGCAGTGTGGGAAGGGGTTAGTGGGCACAAGGTCAATTACATCCCTCTTCTATTTTAGCATTTCATGTACTCTAATATGGAAAAAGAGGACCAAGACATTTTCCAGAAGAATAGCTTTTTGGAAACTGCTCTGTGACACATTAAGAAGACACAAGCAATAAGGAATCAGACTCTACCTCATCAAGAAAAAAAAAAAAATCTATAGATAACACTGTAAATCAGTCAGGAGTCAAACGTCCTCCTGGATTGTCACCCACTGTTTCACAGCATCGATTTCTCAAAGCCTAAAATCATAAAGAACCTAAACCAGAGCGGAAGGGCATCCTGGCCTCCCGTGTTCACTGATTTAATTTTCCCCTCTGAACACATGCAGCTCCATAATTAGAACATTTACCAACCATAAATATAATTTAAACTCTGTACATGTGTGCCTACATGTGTGGAGAAACTTAAGCTGAGATACGGTTTCAATAAAAACAATCCTTCTGCACTGATTAGAATGTGTAAAGAGGAAATCTGTTTATACCACAATCTACTCAAAACTTGTGTTGGCAGCAACACTTTTGGCTAATAACTGTCAATGGCAAAGCTACATGGAGGATATGAATTACACTACTCACAGTCTGGAGATCAGAGCTCAGTCTAAAATGGCATGTCCAACACTTTCTGCCATGTCCACCATAAAGGGATGCCATAAGCCTATGAAGCTCAGACTGCTATGAAAGTGGGCGTGCTCAGTGATGCTCCATGGTCTGTTGAGTTCAAGTCCATCCACAAATGGAAAAGAGGTTTCAGAGGAAACTGCAGAGCTCTGCAATGTTTTGGGAAGGTGTTAGTATTTATTCTCCGTCTCTTCAAATAATGATGGTATCATTCTGGATCTATAGTAGCATGAAGAATGAGATTATTGGATTAACTAGAAACCAACAGGGCATTTAATATTTTATGCTCCATTTTTCATTTCTTGTTGATTTCATAAAAACCAGAAATCAAGCATTGTCCAGTGAGTCCATCACCCATGGGTTTATCCCAACCAAGAGCATCCCTGGTCTAATTAACGCAAGATCACCTGAGGGTCTGCAGAACTCAGAAGAACCCCTCGGTCACACTGAAGAAGCAGTAGGAAGAGGGAAAACACAAATAGAAGAGCTGAAGGTGGTGAAAAATCACTAGTGAAAAGTGAAGACCCCACACTGCTTCCCCACATGGCTGGTAAGAGTCAGCTGAACATCCTCTAGTCCCCTCCATCTTTCCTTTGGCTCCACCACATTTTCTTTCACTCCAGGCTCTGCCAGAATCTGTGCTGCACCCCCAAGTGACTCAGTTTTTATTTGCATGTCTAGTGCTGTCAGACGCAGTGCAACATGGGGCCATTTTCTTGGACTGGCTACCCTTCCCTTCTCTAGATTCTTCAGGCATTTGCTGAGATCCAGTTCACAACAGCAAAGGCTGGCTACACGTAAGTAAAGATAAATAGAGAGTTCAGATGATTGAGACTCAAGAAGAAATTTGGGTAGCAGTACAGTCTCATAGAGATCACTTTCAATATATGACTCTAGTACTTCCACACAGGTTATTTCATTTAATTTTCTTATCGACTCTGAGAAACCATCATCACTATTGTCTCTAACATTGAGACATACTTAAAATCCAAGAAAAACGTTGTGATGTACCCAAGATCAAACATTTAGTAAATATCACAGCTGGGTGCTGCAAATGACATTATTTCATTCTTTTTATGGCTGAGCTATATTCCATTGTATATATGTACCACATGTTCTTTATCCATTCCTCTGTCAATGGATATTTAGGTTGCTTCCATGTCTTGGCTAGTGTAAACAGCAATGCATGGATGGACCTAGAGATTTTCCTACTGAGTGAAATAAGTTAGACAGAGAAAGAGAAATATTGTATGACATTGCTTATATGAAGAATCTTAAAAAATGATGAAAATGAACTTATTTACAAAACAGATTCACAGACTTAGAGAATGAACTTATGGTTGGTTACCAGAGGGGAAGGGAGGGAGGGATAGTTAGGGACTTTGGAATTGACATGTGCACACTGCTGTATTTAAAGTGGACATCAACAAGGACCTGCTGTATACCACTGAGAACTCTGCTCAATATTCTGTAACAACCTAATTGGGAAAAGAATTTGAAAAAGAATAGATACATCTGTATGTATAACTGAATCATTTTGTTGTACACCTGAAATTAACACAACAGTGTTAACTGTACTCCAATATAAAATAAAAAGTCAAAAAAATCACAGCTGGGACTCAAAATCCATCTCTGTATCATGATGCTGCAACACAAAGGAAGAATCCTTCCTTTAGCCCTTTATTAGCCCTAAATAACAATAACTAAAAAAAAAAAGAAAAAAAAATGAGCTCAGACCTCAGCACCTGGGACAAGAGTGGTTATCAGCTCTAATGGACCACATGTGACTATTCACCCATGCAGCCCCAGATATCCACAGGAGGTAAGACAGGCTCTCTGTTGCTTCCTTCCTCAGCTTTTCGAATGAGCTCAGTCTCCACACCCCACCCTGCAGTGCATTTCTAGAGAGCTGGAAGCAGAGGGTCTTCCATAAGGGGCCCTCCTCTGTAAAATACCATTCCTCTGTTCTCCTGAGGGCCCTGGTTAGTTGACCTTTCAGGCATGATGAAAGATAGCTCTTTTTGGTTTATTTTCCCCAGATAGTTGGAGGAATGTTGTTCTGGGCTCATGTTCAGTGGGTTTGTGCTTTTTGTTGCTCTAATGGTGTTTTGCTATAGTAGTATTACCATATTTTGGAAGTTTTCTAAACCATTGCCTATGCACCCAGGGGTGACTATTAAAATGATGAGGACATTTTTATAAATCACAAAAATAAACAAATGTATAAAAGTGTAATTAATAAAACGGGCAAAGCTAATGTAGCTAAAGAAACAACTTAAAGTGTTTTTCAGAATGTAAAGTGAGTTTTATGCCCCAAAAGAAGTCCATAGAATAAAAATTCTGTACATTTTAAGGAAAAATCAGTATACAGAACTGATATGATAAATGGTAAATGCTGACTTTGATTTTGTATTTTATTTGGGTATCTAGAGGGAAGAAATATAGATGGAAAAAAAACATATATGCATTAGGAATAACTATATCTTATTTACATATGATTGTTGCTTTACTAGAATCAAAACAAGCACGATAATTTTTTTTCTTTTTGAGGTTTTTTTTTTTTAAGTGGCCTTCTTGTTCTTTTTCACCTAATACCTATAATCTTTACCACATCTGAAGGGCTACCATCTTTAGGATATCACAGTCAGAACCAGCTGAGAAACATCAGAAACTAGACTTTCTAGATCACATACCAATCTTCCTCCCACTCCCTGTCCACTGCCTCTACCTACCTCATCCACTGCTATCCACCAGCTGGGGCCTCACTGGCTGCACAGGAATGTGCTTGGGTCTCCCTGTCCATCTCTGAAAACTTGCATAGGTGGTTTTTCAAAAGAGAAGACACTGACTGCTCAATGCTCTGTGTGCTGGGCAAGATTTCCATGCACCCATGAATAGCCATTCAAGTAGGAAATAAAAACTAAGCACTTGATGATTTCATTCAGGGGAAAAAATTTAACCACTTACAGGTGAACAAAAGTTTCTAAATGTGTATTTTGTTTCAGATATTTTAGGGGCAGGTGGGGCTTTTAGCCCTCAGATGGGGAGGGCAAAATGGGGTGATTAGGGAAGTGCCTAAAAGGTATGTCACCCAGAGGCCTCTTCCAGGCCGTGGGCTGACCACAACCTGGGCCCCAGCCTTCTGACACAGCACAGGTTGGTAGATCTGAAAGCATAGGCTCATTGCAGATGATTATGGTTAAAATCTTGGGCAAGATCTGAAGAAAGCAGGTTTCAGACCAACTAGACTTAACCTAGCTGTGAGGGGCCATGAGGGTCATCCTACTACATCCCATATTATTAAGGGACAGGGGCACCTCTTCCAACAGAGCAATGACATGAACAGGCAAGTGGCCAAAGATCAAATCTTCTGCCAACTATAGAACTGATAAGACTACGATCACGTATGGACCATTCAGTCCTCTGTGTGTGTGGTCTGAAAAATCAAACCAGACAAAGTGTAGGTTTTGGTGGAGGGTGGCAGGGGAGGGGGATGCGGGAGCAGAATCAAAACAGCAACTCTATCCGGATGTGTTTTTAACTCTGCCAAATAAATGCATGTGGAGGAACAGAATCAAACATGTTTCTCAAGCAGAGAAAATTATTTTGCTTTCAAACACCAACCAGGTAAATATGGTCTCTAAAATGATTAGAAATGCAATTGATGTGCTACTGTGATTATTCTTTCTAATCACATACCAAATTTCAAGTACTTTCTGTAAATTACTCACAGGCAATTAAGTCCTTTAGATTCATCCTGTGATGGTGGCCGTCTTGTTGGACCATGTTTGTCAACACAGCTGCTGAGATCCTGGCAGGGAAAAGAAAAAAAAAAAGCCACATGACTTTTTTAGCTCATAATTCAGTTAGTTTCTTTTCCTGAGGTTACATTTGGGCATCCTAGCCATGCAGGTAGCAAGGTAAGTGGCTCTGGGTCAACAGCTAGGAAACGGAGCTCCCTAATATCCCCACTGGAGAAGGCAATGGCAACCCACTCCAGTACTCTTGCCTGGAGAATCCCATGGACGGAGGAGCCTGATGGGCTGCCGTCTGTGGGGTCGCACAGAGTCGGACACAACTGAGTGATTTAGCAGCAGCAGCAGCAGCAACATCCACACAGATAAAGAATGATCAGATGATGTATTTGGCCTTTCCCTGTCCACCTCACCCCTACAAAGGCAGACACACACCATGAATTCTAGATTTGTCCTTCAGTTGTTTCCAGTGCCCACTGCAAGTGCAGAAGGGTCAGGGGGAAAAGTGCAAAGCTGAGCCAGGCCCCATCTGGATACTAGCTTCCCAATCTACTCATCCCGTTCTGTCTCCAACATGACCTGTGGACCACTTGGGTGACCCAGAAAAGATTCCTGTGAACTGTGCCGTTCTTCATGTTCTAACTGCTGCTCTCCTCACTTCGTCCCCTTAACAGTACTATGCAGCCCTTCCTATCTCTTTAAGGGACATGAATACCCTAAATTTTCTAAGTCTTTTCTCCCAAAGCAAATCAGAGGTTCCAAAAGGGCAGGGAACACATCTGTTCCTTTCATATCCTTTACTATTGCTGCTGCTAAGTCGCTTCAGTTGTGTCCGACCCCGTGCGACCCCATAGATGGCAGCCCACCAGGCTCCCCCGTCCCTGGGATTCTCCAGGCAGGAACACTGGAGTGGGTTGCCATTTCCTTCTCCAATGCATGAAAGTGAAAAGTGAAAGTGAAGTCGCTCAGTTGTGTCCCACTCTTAGCGACCCCATGGACTGCAACTTACCAGGCTCCTCCGTCCATGGGATTTTCCAGGCAAGAGTACTGGAGCTGGATGCCATTGCCTTCTCCATCATTATTGCTAGTGCTAAGCAAATAGCAGTCTCTCAAAAGCAAATTGTGTGAGGACTCTCTGGTGTCAGTTTTGTCAGCTGTACTGAATGTGTAAGGCGGACAAAGGAAAGGAAATATCAAGAATGACAATAAGGCAGTCAGCCTCTACAAAGAAACCTTATTAAACTAACACCTTGTCTTTACTATACTCTGAGATAATTCTGTTGTCTTTCTTCATACTTTGTGGCTATGCTAATTATGAATAAAAAAGTATAATTTTAACCTTAAAATTATTACTTTTCAGGGCAAACCTTCCAATTTGTCTTCACCAATTGACTAAAACTACCTCAGATCCTTTCACATCCTCTGTAGATTTGTTTTCAGTAGAAAGTACTGGAAAGGCCACAAAATAAAATGCTCAAGGATCTGAAAAGAGAGACTGCCCCTTATAATTGAGACCAAAGCCAAGTTGTTACATAAATTTAAGTTCTCACTCCTTTGTTGGAGGGGGTGGGGAGAAGTACAGTCATGAGTTAAAGGATTATTTGCCTTTTGAAATTTAAGGGATGAAGTGGGTTGGAATTTTCATTCCTTTTCTCCCAGAATATCTTGCTTTTTTAAACTACTCATTGCCAGTATAAAAGTAAGTCACATGACAAGGAATCGAGGGTAGTAGAGGAAACTGGGGGCTGGTTATCATGAAGGTTGTGTGGGAGCTTTTTCCTTTCAACTTTGGAAAAGATGGACACTTTATCTGTGGAGACATGGGTTCTGGCCTTATCTGCCTTTACCCAGGAGAGGGCCTCCACCCTAATGGAATTAGCAAAGGTCACTTTAACCGCTAGGACTAAAATTTGGGTCTTGCTTTGTAGATGAGCCCTTCATTGATCTTATGGCCTTCCACAGACTCTCTGGTACAGAGGTTTAAATGATCAATGGATATTGCTCCTCTTGTACCTTCTTCAAGTCGACCTCAGTCACATTTTGTACTGTGTGTAAATCACTATCGTTTTTTCCTGTAGCAACTAGTCCTCCCCTTGAAAGAGTAAGTTAGCATGGGCTGCAGAGGAAATGGCTAATTTCTACCAGGACACTGCGACAATCGCCCAAGTAAAGGCGGCAGACGTCTGTCAACATCTTCGTTTTCACATTCTTTTTTCAGTCCGCAATCCATGGACCAAAGAAGCCCCAACGTCGGACTCGCACTCTCACCCGGTCACCCCACCCCACGTCCTGCTCTTCAGACCGGACCGAGAAGCCCGTGAGCCTGCCACCAATCCGAGGCTTTTCACCGCCAGCGTGGATTAAGTAACACCCGCAAAATCAGCATTTGCACACATGCCAAGGGCTGATTACGGGCCTCTCAGCCAAGGCAGCCGACACTACTGCAGGGCAATTTCTCCAATTACTCAGCCCCAGGACAGCCGGGGCGCGACTCCAGCGCACTCTCCCGGGCTGCGGAGCCTGTTACGAGGCCACCTGACGGCCGCGGGCAGGCCTAAACCACGAGACCGCCACCCACCCGCACCAGTGCCGGCCGGCGCTTCACGCTCCATTGCCTGGGTGCCTTTTCTCGCCCCGGGCCTGGGAAGAAACCGTGTTCCTCCTGCGAGCCCCGAACCATCTCCCGCGGCTCCCCAAAGGACTAGACGGCTTGAGCCGCCTACGCCTCCAACCCATCCTCAATCCGCGAAACACGCAGGGAGCTGGGCGGGAAGCTGCGGATCGCCGTATGCAGGAAAGAGACGCAAACGAGTCTGCGGGGTGGAAGCAAGGAGCTGCTGCGGGGGTCGTTCAGTGTCAGCGTAGCCTAGCCCACCCCGCAAAAGCCAGAACACATCAGAGCTTTGCCCACCGCGACCCGATTGCTCCCAGGCTGCCCCGCCGCCTCCTTCGACCCGTGCGTCTGCGTCTCTGGCCACTGCCGAAGACCAATTGGTTTTCAAATAAGTAAGATAAACCTAGGATCTAAATTTCCTTTATAGGGGACCGACCGAGAGGCTGTGTAAATGTCTCCTGACAGACGTAATGGAGGGTTATTAGCAGTACAAAGCCTGTCCGACCCGTAGCGTTAGTTCAAGGGAATATTTCGGTGTCGCACTGAAATTGCTACGCATGTAAACCAATTTCCCCGACAGAAGGGTAAACACAGACTCGTTTGAACCGCGAGATGAAAACAGATGGGATATCGCAAACAGTTTCCCAAAATACAACAGACTTCTGGGCCAATTACACGTGGTTAGCTCTGAATGGCAGAGGAAATAGTTTTCTTTGCTGCTAAATGTCACAAAAGTCACCTAAAGGCACAGAAGGAAGCCGCTCTGTTTTTGAGAAACTTACTAGAATTAATCTCTGCTGGAGTCACTTGTGAAAACCAGTCACCCTTCTGCCCCGCCCCCACTCCCCAGCCCCTACCCCACCGCCCCAGGCCGCCGGGTTCCAGGCCCTTGGGAAGGGCAGAACAGTTTAGGTTGGTGATCCAGGCTCTAGGGTTTCGAAGTCTGAACCCGCCCGTCGAGAAAACTGGAGGAGGGGAAGGAAATCTGGCAGGCCCTTGCGAGCCCGGAGAGGGGCCACGGTCTCCTCTCCCCGCCGGGACCGGTGCGTCCCTCCTCCCGCACGCACGCCTCGGCCGCTCGAGTGAGGACACAAAGGCTCACGAGGCTGCCTTGATGCCAGCCGATTAAGCCAGGGCTGCACCGTGTGCGTGAAGAACAGAGCCCGGCCTCGCGGGCGCCGGGCCGAAATCCCCAAGAAAACTCCGGAGAGACCACAGGACCCGGCCCCAGGGCTTCGGGGGCAGAGCCCGGACCGGGCGGCCTCTCCCCGGAGTCCGCGGCAAGCTCTGAGTTCCGGGCCCGGCCGGCGCCTCCGGGGTGGTGCGCGGCGCGGAGACTCAAGGGAGTCGCCTAGGCAGGGGACTGAATCTCCGAGGCGGGAAGCCTGGGAGCCGGCGCCCCCAGCCCGCCCGAGACCCTCCCGGAGGACACCCGGACGGGGCCGGAGGAGAGAGGCCGGGCAGAGCGTGCCGGCTCCCAGCTCCGCCCGGCGCTGCGCTGGGCCCGGGTCACCGCGCTCCCGGGCTCCGGAAGCCGCGCTGGCTGGGCGGCCAGGCGGGAGGAAGCGGCTCGGGCCGCGCCGCCCCGCGCCCAGGAGCCGCGTGCAGGGTTCAGCCGTGTTTCGGTTGCCCTCTGACCTGACCCTGAGCGCACAAAGGCCTCCCGGGTGCGCCGGCCTGGCCCAGGCTTCCAGTCGCTGCCAAATTAATGAGCCCACGTCAGGTTGGGTTTACAGCTCGGCCGGAAGCAGTCGAGTGGAAAATGAGCTGGGGGCCGCTCGGGGGGGTCCCCACAGGAGTGCAGAGGCTGCCTGGCGTCCCTGCGGCCGGGGACGTCGAGGCCCGCGCGGGGCCGCGCTCAGTTCTCCACGCGCCCTCTCCCACTGGCCCTGAGGGCGCAGGCCTCGCCGAGAAACCTGCCGCTCTGTGAGAAACGTCTGTCCCGCTTTCTTCCCAAAACACACCCCCCACAGTTAACATCCCAGCCGCACAGGCCAGGCGTGCTCACCACGGGTCGTTGGGTTGCGGCTTGGCGACCCTTCGGTGTCTTTGCGGCGCCTAGAGCTGCGGCCTCGAATCCGTGCCTCCTAACACCGAGGCTCCGGGACTCCTAGCGCGCCCAGACGGACCCACGACCCACTCCCAGCAGCAAGGGTCTGGAAGGCCAACTCCGAAGGCGTTTTTCGATCTGCGGCTGGTGCTCGGTTTTGAAAGTCAAAGATCAAAGTCGAAAAGGGATTTGTTTTGAATGAAGATCTATCTGCTAGTTCATCCTGAAGTCTTGAAAACTGACTGAAGGTCTGCTCTCTTAATGAGGAATTCGGTTCAAGAAACATGATTAAATTTGAAGCTGATAAAGCCTTAATTGATTTATAATTACGACATTGATTTATCGTATTTCTTCCAGATTTTACAGGTATATTAAAAAAGTGTGCGAGCATGCTCAGTCTTGTCGAACTCTTTGCGACCCTATGGACTGTAGCCTACCAGACTCTGTCCAAGGGATTTTCCAAAAATACTGGAGTGGGTTGCCATTTCCTCCTCTAGGGGATCTTCCCCACCCGAGGATGGAACCCGCGTCTCCGGCATCTTCAGCGTTGGCAGATGGGTTCTTTACCCACTGAGCCACCTGGAGAGCCTGAAAGAAAGCATTTCATTCAGAAAACATTCAGAAGTTCAGAAGAGACATGCTCTGAGAAGAAGCCCTCTCTTTCTACAGCTTTGTTGCTGTTGAGAACCAGTTAGAGCAACTGGTGTGACATTTACCTTGAATCACCTGTCACTTCCGCATCTTCCTCATCCTTGCTTCAAAGAGCACCCTGCCACAGACCCCTTTTCTTCTGATGACCTGAGTAAGGATAGCCTTAGGTCACCTCTCATGACACCCCAGTTACTCATCATTGTCCCTTCTCTAGATTCCACACACATCCCTCTAGGCATTTTCTGGGCACCATCCCTTGCAGATTTTGCTGCCCTGAGTCCACACCTTCCTCTGAAACTTCAGTGTACTTGGAAGGTCAAGTTGCCTTTATGATGTCAAGCAGTCACTATCTTTAAAGGTGTTCAGTATCTCACAGAGTAGGATACAATACTTGATGTACTATGATTACCATTTTGGCAAACTGTCTTCTCAACTAAAAATTTAACACATTAGGAACAATGACCAAGACCAATTGTCTCTGTTGTCCTACAGTGCAGTGCTGGATCAAGAAATGATACCTATGTTGACTTCACAACTAATTAGAATTAATACAGTCCCTTCTAAAAGGCTAGTTACTGGAGTGGTAGTGGTGGGTGTTCATTCTGAGATATGTCAATATATTTGTTTTTCTTCTGAAGCCAGATTGAGATAGTACCATTAAAGAAATTGACATTTTGATTGGAGGAGGAGAAAGGGAGGAGGAGGGGAAGAAATATAGGAAGGCAGAGCATCTTGAAAAATAATAGGAATGGGTATCAAGACAAAGTGAGGATACCTAAGGAAACCAGGAGGGCACCAAAGAATTAGGAAGCAAGAACACTCAATGGTGGGCCCGGGAGAGAGAGAGGGAAAGCGGGCCATGCTAAGGACAAATTTCACCAACTAAGAGGCAGTATGGTATTATGATTTAGAGCTCATGTTCATCAACTCCTTGGACAAATTGTATAACCCTATGAGCATCAGTTTCCTCACCTGCTAAATGAGGATGGTAATAATACATAGATCACAGAGTTATGAGGATTAGATAAAATAACACTCACTTAATAAACATTAGCAAATACTGCTCTCAATTTCACCTGGGAGCACTACATCATAATGTCATTAGGCCTTTGGCATTCCTGTCTGCTCTATTACGATGTATCTTACGAGCAGACAGTGAAGTGAGTAAAGTGCTTTTTTCTTTTATATGTAAGAAAGTGAAGAAGAGTCACTAGATATTTTAAAGAAGATATTTAACAAAAGACAAAAACCAAATTGGAAAAATAAGTAGCTGAGAAGAATTAGAGAACTTTTTAAATGTTCACACATACACACACACGCACAAATCTTCCAAGTAAAATCCTTGTAGAGACGGGAAAAGGTATTGCATCCAGAAAATGTAAAAAGGATGCTCTAAAAATGAAACAGTAAAAGAACAAGAAAGAAATTTTCAAAATTAAAAATAGGGTAGCAAAAAAGAAATTCAGTAAAAGAGAGTTAAGATGAAGAATCTGTCAGAAAGAACAACAAGACAGATGGAAAATAGGGGGAGGAAAGATAAGAAAACTAGAAGATCAATACAGGAAATCCTACACTCAAATTAAATTCCAAGAAGAAAGTACAGAGATAATAGAGGGAGATTTTTTCTTTTTTCAAAGAAACATTACAAGAAAATTTCCCAGAACTTACTAAGTTCTTAGACTACAGAAGGGCCAGTTGAATGCACAGCACAAAGACTAACAAAAGACTTATACTAAAAGGCATACTCACAGAATTTCAGAAACTTGTGAATAAATAGAAACTCCAAAACCCTTCCAGAAAGAAAAACAAGTCCCAGACCAAAAATCAGAATGGCATTGAACTTCTCAAAAATAACACTAGAAGTGAAAAGATAATGAATAGAGCAATGTGTTTACAATTCTAAGGAAAAATAATTTCCAGTCCAGAATTCTACAGCCAGCCGAACTACTCATGTGTGCAAACAAAATTAAGACATTTTCAGGCATGCAAAATTCTAAAAGTTTTATCTCCCTGTACCCTGAAACAGATGCTGCTGACTCACCCAAAAGCCATCTCCATCTTTCTTTCATTTAATTTGTTAAGGCATCATATAGCCATGTGCTTCCGAGAAGTCAAGCCTTTCCCCAGCTCCAAGAAGTACCTTTGATTAATCTAAGCCAACATGTTGTAATTCCTTGCCCTTTGCCAATGATTGGCTTAGAAATAGGCATGTAACACAACTGAGATCAATTAACTATCAGGAAAATTCTACTAGGGGTTGGGGAAGATTTTCACATCAAAAAGAAGTAAAAGAAAGGGACTTCTTCATTTGTATGTAGTTGTATGAGGACATGATGCTCCAAGTTGAAGCAGTATCTTATCAAGGATGGAACACAAATATCAAGGATGGCAGAGAAGAAAGATAAAAAGAACCTGCATACTTGATAATGTCACTGAGCCATTGAGGTACATGAGCCTCAAACCTGAACCTAGGCAATATCCAGACTTATTGTTTCAAGAATGCCAGAATGCAAACGCTGGGCACTTGAGCTCATCTCTCAAGCTGAATTGTATAGTGAAAGCAATAATAATTAATATAAATGCCTACTATTGATTGAGTACTTAGGTACTGTTCTTTTGATTAATGTCTATGATAAACCTGTGAAATAAATACAGACTTGCTTCCATTTTGCAAATTAGGGCATATGCGCTTGGCTCAACAAGTACATGAATTAGCCAGATTTGTAACCATTACTTTCTGACTCTAAGGTTTGAATATTTTATTCTGACTCTGTACTCAGGACAGATGTGAATGGAGCATGGGAAAATGTTTGAAGTATGCTGAGTTAAAACATGGTCTTAATAACCATTTTTAATTCCCTTAGTTATTTGCCAATATAGTTCTGATTTGTGGTAACCAACCTTCAAGATGGCCCCCAATGATCTTCACTTCCTGGTATTAACATTTTTGTGTAGCTCCCTTAGTGAATAGGGTTGACCTATGTAACCAACAGGATATCCTGACAATGTGTGACTTCCCAGGCTATGTCATAAAAGCATCATGGCTTCTGCCTTGCTTTCTCTTGGATCACTCACTCTGGGAGAAGACAGTTGGTGTGTCACACACACTGAAGAAGCCCTGTGGAGAGGTCCATGTGTCAAGAAATCAAAATCTGCTGCCAATATCCATGTGTGTGAGCCATCTTGAAAGTAGATCCTCCAGCCCCAGACAAACATCTGAGAATTGCAATCCTGGCCAACACTTGACTACAACCTGATGAAAGACCTTGAGCCAGAACCATCCAGCTAAGCTACTCCTGAGTTCTTGACCCATAGAAATTATGAGATAAGTGTTTATCGTTATGCAACCTAAATGTCCATCAACAGATTCAAATGGAGAAGGACCCTGTGTTCTGCCCTCCCCTCCATTGTCTTCTGCCTGCCTTTTGTCTGTGGAAAAACTTTAGCCAAAGAATAAATTTAATCAGAAAAGTGAGAAAATGCAGAAACAAAGGAAAACAGTACAATAAGACTAAATAATAATAGTTTAGTTCCTCTTCATGGGCCATAGATCATATTCTGAGCCATATCCTGTGAGCTGTCATAGATACGGAAACCCCTACCAAGTAGAAGAAGTTAACCACATGATGGTTAGACTATAGCCATGATATAAGCTGCCACAGTTCCAAGAACTGACCGCAGAGAAATGGGAACAAACCAACCCTAGAACTGAAGACTAACTGTACCTAAGTGAAGACTAACTGAGGCTGGGCAGAGCACCACATGACCAATTTTAAGATGACTATCAAAGCTAACTGTACAGTCTTTACCTGTAACCCCCTCCTGTCTATGAAATCTCCTGCCCACTGATTGTCAGTTCTGGGGGAGTCAGCCCTTGGACAGGAGTTCACCCTCCCCCTGGTTGCTGGCATCCAAAATAAAGCAAATTTTCCTTTCCACCAACCTTGTCTCTTTAATGGCTTTTGAACAGTGAGTACCCAGACCCCACTTTTGTTTATAAGACAAATGGATTTAAAAAAATATTTTTTATATATACGTATATGTATATGTATATATAGTGGACTACTCCTCAGTCATAAAAAAGAATGAAATAAGGCCACTTGCAGCAACATGGAAGAACCTAGAGCTTATCATACTAAGTGAAGTAAGTCAGGAAGAGAAAGACAAATATATGATATCGCGTACACGTGGAATCTAAAATATGACACAAATGAGCTTTTATACAAACGGGAAGCAGACTCACAGACATAGAGAACAGACCTGTGGTTGCAAAGGGAAAAAGGAGATGAGGGAGGGATGGACTGAGAGTTTGGGACTCAGCACAAGCTATTTTATATAAAAGGAGTAAACAGCAAGGTCCTACCATAGAGCACAGGGAATGATATTCACTATCCTGTCATAAACCATAAAGGAAAAGAATATTTAAAAGAACGTATATATATATATATATATGTATGTATACATATACAGAGAGAGAGATATCTGAATCACTTTGGTGTACAGTAGCAATTAGCACAACATTGCAAATCAACTGTACTTCAATAAAGTAAACAAAGTTTTACAGTGTTCATTGCTTTAAGCAGCTCAGTTTGGGGATAATTTGATATATAGCAATAGATAAATTAATACACTGGGTAATTTAATAACCTTCACTTTAAAGGCGAAAGGAGACTTAGATTTATCAATTTATGTTTTTCAAAGAGACATATGTGGTCCTCACACAACACCATGGAGGAGGGCATGGCAACCCACTCGAGTATTCTTGCCTGGAGAATCCCATGGACAGAGGACGCTGGCAGGCTGCAGTCCCTGGGGTCGCAAAGAGCGGGACATGACTGAAGCAACTGAGCATGCTGGCACACACACAACACTGGGAGAGGAATAAAGTACCAGCTCAGAAAACTGATCATCAGACACACATGCCCAAGGTACTCAACTTAGCCAGGGACAAAATTAATAGAAGAACATTCGGGGTCATTTTCACCAAGCCTTTCCAGTATCCCTGTTTAGAAGTTGGCTCAGGCCGAAAAACCCAGAATGAATACAAAATAAAACAAAAATGAAAGAAATCCCCAAAGAGCCCCTAATTTTAAAATATCTCCTAAGAGGCAGTCAGCCACACATAACACTCCCGATGCTCCCAGCCTCACTGCCCTTGTGGTTCTCATTGCACACAAGTTTATAGTCTTGGATCTTGCCCAAAATTGTAGATAGTCATCAGTTTTAAGAACATTCATGTATTCTGAACAGTGAAACTGTTAATGGTTATGGTGTTTATAGCTTGGGTTTAAATAGGAAACTAATAAAGATAAAATCTCTGTTTGATAAGGTGCTCAAACCCCAGTCAATGGAAAGCTTCCTGCTGCACTGTGCGTTCTTTGAATCTGTCATTGAGCCCTGGGTCCAGCCTCAGAAAACGCAATTAGGAGGGAGTTAAAACTCACAGAGCTAATGTGCTTTTCTTAGAACTAATATTGACGTGGTAAATGCTACTTTTGGACAATAATGAGGGAGGGAGTGACTGAGTGGGTCTGCTTTTTGTTAGGCACGAGCCCTATAGGGTTTGTTTGGGTTTCCTGTTTACTTTGAAAGAGCAAGCAGAATCTCTGGGGCCAAAACTGCTCTGACAGAAACCTCAGTTGATGACCTTGGCTTGAGTTGGGCAAACCCTCGCAAATAAAGTCTCCTCTTTGCTCCAGAGGTAGTAAAGTTGTAATGTATGCGGTCTTTCAGGAGTAATCATCTACAGCAGGGAACTTGGCAGAAAGAAAGCCTGAGTTTGTTTCTTAGAAGTCATTCGCATTAAAGTCTAAACTGGACTGCAAAGCACATACCCATCTGCAATAGATGTTGCTACAGGTGTAGGATGTTGTGGTTTCTAACATCTTACATGTGTTCTCTAAACAATACCTCAAGTGTCTTTTTGTTTCTGGGCTGTGTGGTTTCCTGTATTTCTGGCAGATGATCCCCTATGTAGAAAGACAGCTGCCTGCAAAGTTTACTGAAAATTATGTATAAAGACACACATGCACAAAATGGTGTTGGCTCTGAAAGAAGCTTGGAGCAAGAGCAGGATGGAGCCTGCGGCACTTGTCCAAGTAGCTGAAATAAGCAGTATCATTGACGTCCAAGCCTGAGCAGCTTCCCTGTACCTTCAGGAATTCCTCCAGTTCCCAAGCTCTTGAGCCGTGCAACAGACTGAGTAATAGAAATCTGAATTCAAAACACAGGAGCACGCTGGGGGGAAAAGATAAAGGAAGGCCCCATTAGATGAGAGCTCTTGCCAACACTCCATACCCAAGCAGGAATGTCAAGAAGTTTTTGTGTGAATCATCCAAATCATAAATCAAGCAAGCCTCGGCTCTGGAGCCAGAGATATGGCTGGAACACAGCTATTAAATATCGAAAGTTGACAAATGCCCAGGGTGTGGAGCTTAAGATACTAGACAGCCAGGTCTATTTTTATTTTTTTGTTGTTGTGTTTTTGGCCTTGCTGTGTGGCGTGCAGGATCTTAGTTCCCCAACTAGAGATCAAACCTATGCCCCCTGCAGTGGAAGCACAGAGTTTTACCCACTGGACTGCCAGGGAATTCCCTAGGTGGTACTTTAAAAAGCAAACATATAGGCAATCCTGAGGCCTGTCTATATAGTCAGTGCACTCAGACTTTCATCCCACGCTTGCCAAGCCAAGGGTCCTCCCTTCCCCCATCCCATGAACACTGTCTTGAGATTATGGAATTCCCACTTTGAGGATTCTCTCCCATTACAGGCTTGCCTGGTACTCATGTAGGTCTCATTTGCCCTACATAAAAGCATTAAGGGGAGTGTGTGTGTGTGTCTGCATGTATATGTAAGTATCAATAGATAGTTGGAAGCCCCACATGTAAACTCACCTACAAAGAATTGACCCTATTGAGAGCTCTTGGCTTAAAAATCTTTTAAATCTTTTTCTTTCTCCCCTTCCAAAGAAGTGATGCAAATAAGCTGCTTCCTTGCAGCCATGTCTTTATCCACTGGGTTTCTGAGAATAGTGACCTGGCAGAATCCAGCTCCTGATTCCATGGACTGGGCAGTCCTTCATGGGCTGCTGAAGCGTGTGCCTCTCCCTCTGTCCTGGAGCCATGAAGGTGACCAGGGAAAAGGCAGGTCAAGAAGAGCAGCTGGAGGGGCAAACTCATGGCTATGCCATAAGGCAGGGGAAGTAGTGCATTTCTTAGAGTTTCAGGCCCTCCTCTCCCATCCCTGTTGCTGCTGCTGCTGCTGCTAAGTCACTTCAGTCGTGTCCGACTCTGTGCGACCCCATAGATGGCAGCCCACCAGGCTCCCCCGTCCCTGGGATTCTCCAGGCAAGAACACTGGAGTGGGTTGCCATTTCCTTCTCCAATGCATGGAAGTGAAAAGTGAAAGTGAAGTTGCTCAGTTGTGTCTGACTCTTCGCGACCCCATGGACTGCAGCCTACCAGGTTCCTCCGTCCATGGGATTTTCTAGGCAAGAGTACTGGAGTGGGGTGCCATTGCCTTCTCCGCCCATCCCTGTTATTACCCAGTAATTGTCTGCAGGTAAAGAGAATGGCATGCTAAAATGAGAGGCTGAAATCCTTTCTAAGATTCTTGTATTGTTAGTATAGGCCCAATGGTGTGGGACCGCCACAGGACTTCTGGCCAGCATGGCAGGGATGTGAATCAAGGATGCAACCTACAGATCAGAGAACTGATAAAGATATTATTTTCTATTTCACTTAGCAATGTATGGTAAGCCCCAGATTCTACACATGTCAGGCACAAAAGGGAACCTTTCTCTGTAGAACATTACTTCTATTTTTCTTTAATAAATATATCAGATTACTGAGTGAACTTCCCGTTAAAGATAGCTGATTAGATACACATTTGCCTCCACTTCCTCCATAAATTCCACTAAAGTGACAACTAAGGAATCAAACAAACAAAAAACAAAAGGTCAACAAAGAGAGGAGGTGAAACAATAACGAGTGCTTTTAGCAGCTGAAAAGCACTTGAAAGAGTGGCAATGACTTAGCAGACCCAAGAAATTAGGGGAGCCCAAGAATACTGGAGTGGGTAGTCTATCCCTTCTCCAGGGGATCTTCTCTACCCAGGAATCAAACCGGGGTCTCCTGCATTGCAGGCAGATTCTTTACCAACTGAGATATCAGGGAAGCCCAAGGAAAAGCTGAGAGGTATGAAATCCCCAATAGGTCTAAGCATTGGCAGTACCAATTACTTCTGGAAGTGGGGATAATGATGGGGCTAATATCCAGAAGACTGGTTGAGCTTGAGAAGCAGTGAGACCAACCCCACACCACGTCTCCTCCAATACTCCGAAAGAAGATAGAAATGTTTTCCCTAAACAGGATAAGACAAAGAATCTGTAGGGCTGAGGAACACCAAGAAATCAAGGTGGAAATGTGTCCCCCCACAAAAAAAAGGGTGAATAAGTGAAAGCTGACACACTGAATGTTGAAATTAATCCCACAGTATTTTGTCATCCTAATTAGAAGAGACTTCTTTAAAAAATCTGGCCAGCTTAGGAGAAAAGACCTAGAAACTAACATCAAGGATTCGCCTATGAAATGGCCTACCCAGATCACCCCAGAGTGAGGTGAAGCTCAGAGTTTGACAAGCCCTGCTTTGCATACAGAACTTCCTTTCAACTTTGTAGCATCCTACTCTTACATACCAATAGATGGCAAGATTACCAACATTTGAGAGAGAATTCTAATAAGAAAAAAGAGGCCAAATCAACAATCAGGCAAATATACAACTTGGAAGAAAATAATGTAGGGAGATGAAACCTTTAACAAATGACTATTACATACATGAAACAAGAACAAGATGTTACATTAAAAAGGGGGAATTAAATATAAGAAATAAAAATGAAAATCTCAATAAAAGTTTTGAAAATGAAATTTAAAACATATCCCTAAGGGTAAAGTAAGGAGATAGAAAAATAGGAGAATAGTAAGAAATATTGAGGACCAGCCCTATACATTTATCATTGATGAGTAGGAGTTCCAGAAAGAGACAAAGAAAACAGATAAGGGGGTAGATCATCAAATAACTCATTAAAACTGGCAGAGTTAATTACCTACCAGGTTCTGGCCAAAGTGGATACAAATAGATTCACACCTCGGCTCATCATTATGAAATTTTAACACTTTATGACAAAGAGAAGATCCTACAAATCAGGTACAAAGTACCAGGAATTGGAATAGCATCTGACCCATTAACAGCAATGCTAGAAATAGAAAAGCCAAGAAGAAATGTCTTCCATTCCTGAGGGAAAATTATTTCCAACCTAGAATTTTATACCCAGCCCCAGCACTAATCAAGTGGAGTGGTAGAATAGAGATATTTTCAGAAATATGCAATTCTCAAAACATTATCACCATTTACCCTTTCTCAGAAAACTCCTGGAAGATATGTTCCATCAAAACAATTGAATAAACCAAGAAAGAGGAAGACATGAGATCTGAGAAACAGAGAATTCAACAGAGGCCAAGGTAACTTTCAAGATAGTAATGAAGGGAAAACCCAAGACAACAGATATGCAACAAGCCTAAAGACAAAGTAATCAAGATTGGAAGGGTTTAGAAGGCTTTGGGGGTGACATCTAATGGACTATCTAAAGTATTTGAGCTTATTAAGAGGAGAGTTTCATAACTGGAAGAGAGTTTGGGCTCATTTGGTGATAAATATATAGAAAACCAAGAAAAAAAGCAGTAAGGCAATTATTGATGCCAGGGAAAACAGTAAGTTGTGGAGAAAAGGAAAAGCAATCATAGTGTACTACATAGCTCAGCTGGCAATAGCAATTTAAATGGTCATAAAATGGGGGAAAAAGTCTATATATATAAAACTAAAAGCATGTAGAAGTATTTGGGAGTGCGGGGTTGGAGACTGATGAATCACGTGAATATGGGCGATCGAAGGGGGTGAGAAAGAGTGTTTGATCCTTGTAGTCTGCTCTAGGAAGTCAAAAGATAATAGTTAAGAGTGAAAGCTCAAAAAGTAGCAATAATTTCACTTAATTTGGAGGTAAATCGTCAGATGTGGATATCAAATAAATAGTTGTTTGGAAAAATAGAGTGAGTTTGTCTCCAGAAAGTGAGAATGAGAAGAGACAGAGAGCCCAGGCTTTTCTTTTTCATGCAAGCCTTTTAACAACTCCTTGCCTCTTTACAAGTGTGCACAGGTACCTTTGGTAAAACAACATCATCATAGGGCTTCTGCATAGCACATTCTTGAAGACTGTTGGCTTTGAACACAGACTGATAGATGCTGCTTTCTAGAAGCCTTGGTGGTCTCACGCACCCATATGTTTTAATTCTAGTGGGAAACTTCAACGGTTATTCTTGCTTTCCTAACCCAGCATGACACTCCTCAGAATCACCTCCGCAAGGTGAGGCTGATTAATTAGATGTAGAACTGGAAGCTACAGCACTCACTCTCTTTTCAGAAAAGCAAGAGAAAGCCTCTTCAGGAGAAAAGAGAAGACAGTGACAAGAGTGGTTGATAATATCAAACCCAGAATGTTTAGGAATTCTTTTACTTTCCATGTTTAGTTATGAATACTCTGACATTTAGTAATCTTACCCTCAAAATCAGTCGAAGAATTAGGGCTATTTATGGCTTCCCTGGAAGCTTCCCTGGTGGCTTAGATAGTAAAGAATCTGCCCACAATGCGGGAGACATGGGTTCAATCCCTGGGTTGGGAAGATCCCCTGGAGGAGGGCATGGCAACCCCCTCTAATATTCTTGCCTGGAGAATCCCCATGGACAGAGGAGTCTGGTGAGCTACAGTCCACGGGGTCACAAAGAGTTGGACACAGTCGAACAATTAACACACAGGCCTGTCTTTCTCAAGCATGGTCAACTAATGTCAGCAGTCCAAAACAGTTCACTCAGAAGCACAGTCCCTGTGAAATTTTCCAGTGTGAGCTGCACAGACAATACAAGTCAGACATTGTCCAGACGGCAACGTGGTGAGGGGTCCAAGAATGGACATTCCAGATTTGTTTCTGGTTCTCTTGTGAGGAAGCAGTCACTGAAAAGCCTCCACAAGGGGAAACGCGTCTTTCCACGAAGTGGGAGCAATAGAGGATCCATGAGAGGATCCCAGTTTAAAAGGAAGGACTTGGGACAAACTGAGGGAGCACTTTTCCCCTCTTCTTTAAAGAGGAAAGTTTCGAGAGAATACATAAAAACAGAACCAGAATAAAGACTTATATTTTCTTTAAGATGTTTTGAAGGGAAACGTTATGCCATTTTCCAAACAAAGTTTGCAAATCCTGTCTTCTTGACAGAATCTTCCTGACACGAATTCTGTCCAAGGCATTGTGCTAATTGCTATGGGAAATATAAAATGAACTGAAAAGGGGCTTGCCTTAAGAATTTTACCACCTCTGACACTCTTGTGACTACCTACCTCTGATCATAGATTTTCTCTCTTGAGAAAAATCCTTTCTCTTTTTAGGTAATTAATTTAATTGTGTGTGTTTTGCATAGGAATCTGTGTCGTTGCTGTCTTCTTTGGGCTATAAATTCAGTCTGATACCAGCAATGCTTAACATATAATAATTAAGTTTGAATGAACTTTGTTGGTTTGGGAGATGATGAAGAGGATTATGACCATGAAAAACAATATTTTTTACAATGTGCTAAAGAAAAAGATGAAGCTATTATTCTTCAACTGCCCGTGTTATCATTTACATCTCTATAAACTAGTAAAGAGTTTTGCAGGATCATTTCTATAAACTAGCCTCTAATTTCTCCCATGGTCCTTCTGAAGGCTACCCTGTAATGCTATACAGTTGAAATGATTTCAGTTGATCACTTTTGTTCTAAATTTCAAGTCTACTGAACTACTCTCCCTCTCAGTTAAAACGAATTTTCACATTCACATCCTTATTTTTAATTAGGTGGTTAGATCCTGATTATAACATACGCAGTATAAGCCAGAGATGCATGAACAAACCTCAGACTTGCTGTTCTTTGTAAGGACGTGACACAACACTGTGCTGTTTGGGGGTCTAATTTGCAAAGGCAGAGCCTTCGAATATGTGGGTCAGATTCTATTCTTCTGCATGTTTATCTTTCCAAGATATCTCTAACTTTGTGACCTGATGAGCAGGCAGTACAGAGTAAAAGCATCTAGGCTGATTCATCTACAAATGACAAGTGAAAAAAAAAAAAACAAACCCAAAAACTCTGGCTGGGATATTTCCTGTGAAAACCAACAGTGTAGAGGAAAAGAGGATTTCCTCCGTGTTCACAGAAATTTTCTCTTACAGCCTCCACCACCTACTCTCAGAAAGGACGGCTCTGCTCATCCCCAGCTCTGTGCCACCTGTGCCTCCAAATTATAAATGAAATGCTACTCCACCAGAGGGGTCTGGAGCACAGACTGGGACCTTCAGTTTCCAGGCCACGATCATTATTGCTGTCTTCAATTCTTTGGTTTTGCTTTGTCCTCTCTCTGTGCAGTTTGAACACAAGTTTTTCTCTTCAGGAATCCAAACAAGTATTAGTCTGGATTTATTAAACAAAATTTGTCGAGTTATTTACATTTTTAACTCACCAGTTGAAGATGTGTACCACATATCATCAGAGCGGGGAAAATGTAAGAAAATAGCATATATACTTAGGAGTAATTCAGCATTCACTCCTAATTTTAAATGATTTCTTTAAGTCTCAAGCCTCTAACTCCATCTTGTTCTTTTGCCTAAGAGGCATTTTAATCTTCTAACTGCCGGGGCTGTTTCTGAAGGACCGGAAGTTGTTTTACTAGAGTTTCTCCCCAGGTGCTATGAAAGTGAGCTGGGTTTTTACTCTCCCCAAAGCTGATGAGTTTAGGGAACTCACTCCTGCTTAGCAAGGAAGACCTGTGTGGAATTTTCTGCTGATGTGTATTATAATCTGATGTTAAAGTTTAAGAGCTATCAGAAAAAAAAATTTATTAAGTGTTAACAGCAGCGCTGTGGGGTTGAAATCTCAGAAAGGAATTTTTCAAAACATGCAGTAGGAAGCTCGCAGGAAGTTCTTCAAGTGGACCCAGCAGTCAGGCAGCACTGACTTGGTCAGGATACAGGTCAGGATACAGGCAAGAAGCTCAGGCAGAGGTATCCAGGACAAGGCTCCTGAAAGTACCCACAGCAACACTCCTGCACAAATGACCAGTTTTCTTCGGGAAGCTCACGAGCAGTGCCAGTTAATATGTAAACCAACTCATGTTATTTGATGTGATGTTGGGGGCTTTTTTGCAGAGATGTTATTTGTGTTAATCACACTCAACCTGAGACCTCCCGGACAAGCTTAGGAGTTAGAGAAGACTACAGGGCTTCCTACTCCATCATACGCAAAACAAACATCCAAACTGGAGGGAAACATCTCTCAAGGTGGTCCCCCTCCCTTTTGACGTGGTTCTGCTTCATTCTCATGCATGCATTCACTCATTCATCAAACACTTCCAAAGCATCTGTCAGATTCCAGACACCATATTAGGATTGGCATTCAGTGGTGATCAAAACAGGCTCAAACTCCTGCCCATAGGGCACTTAGACTCCAGTAGCATGAACTCAGAGAATATCAGAGCTGGGGTCTAGCATTTCAGTAGTTATGAACTCAAACGGCTCCAAGGGCCAGACTGGGAATAAAAATGCACAAAGGGTAGGAATGGGTGGTGGCTTCAGAAAACCACAGATTGTGTGCCCCAAAGGCATCCACATACAGTCTTTTGGAACACTGTGCTGTCTAAACAAATCAGAGTCCTCTCATAGTTGCTATTCAACTCTCCAATGTCCTCAGACCGAAAATAAGGTCCAAAAGGGATACGTGCCTTGCTCAGGTTCACACAGCCAGCAGTGGCAGAGCTAACACCGGAACTCAGCTGCCCTGGCCTTGGCCCAGAGCTTTTCTACTATCCTGTACTTCTTCTGGGGCTTCCCTAGTGGCTCAGATGGTAATGAATCTGCCTGCAATGCAGGAGACCAGGGTTCAATCCCTGGGTCAGGATGATCCCCGGAGAAGGAAATGGATACCCACTCCAGTATTCTTACCTGGAGAAGTCTATGGGCAGAGGAACCTGGCAGGCTACAGTCCTATGGGGTCGCAAAGAGTCAGAAACAACTGAGTGACTAAAAAATACTTTCACTTTTCTTTCATACTCCCTCTGGGCCCAGAGGAAAAGCAAAAACAATACCCAGCTGTGGATGTGACTGGTGATAGAAGCAAGGTCCGAGGCTGTAAAGAGCATATTGCATAGGAACCTGGAACGTCAGGTCCATGAATCAAGGCAAATTGGAAGTGGTCAAACAGGAGAAGGCAAGAGTGAACGTCGACATTCTAGGAATCGGTGAACTAAAATGGACTGGAATGGGTGAATTTAACTCAGATGACCATTATATCTACTACTGCGGGCAGGAATCCCTCAGAAGAAATGGAGTAGCCATCATGGTCAACAAAAGAGTCTGAAATGCAGTACTTGGATGCAGTCTCAAAAATGACAGAATGATCTCTGTTCGTCTCCAAGGCAAACCATTTAATATCACGGTAATCCAAGTCTATGTCCCAACCAGTAACACTGAAGAAGCTGAAGTTGAACGGTTCTATGAAAACCTACAAGACCTTTTAGAACTAACACCCAAAAAAGAAGTCCTTTTCATTATAGGGGACTGGAATGCAAAAGTAGGAAGTCAAGAAACACCTGGAGTAACAGGCAAATTTGGCCTTGGAATACGGAATGAAGCAGGGCAAAGACTAATAGAGTTTTGCCAAGAAAATGCACTGGTCATAGCAAACACCCTCTTCCAACAACACAAGAGAAGACTCTACACATGGACATCACCAGATGGTCAACACCGAAATCAGACTGATTATATTCTTTGCAGCCAAGGATGGAGAAGCTCTATACAGTCAACAAAAACAAGACCAGGAGCTGACTGTGGCTCAGATCATGAACTCCTTATTACCAAATTCAGACTCAAATTGAAGAAAGTAGGGAAAACCGCTAGACCATTCAGGTATGACCTCAATCAAATCCCTTATGATTATACAGTGGAAGTGAGAAATAGATTTAAGGACCTAGATCTGATAGATAGAGTGCCTGATGAACTATGGAATGAGGT
Source organism: Oryx dammah (assembly GCF_014754425.2). NCBI lineage: Eukaryota > Metazoa > Chordata > Mammalia > Artiodactyla > Bovidae > Oryx > Oryx dammah. Next base: position 63,049,416 of record NW_024070204.1, read on the forward strand.
TTGTGACATTGTACAGGAGACAGGGATCAAGACCATCCCCATGGAAAAGAAATGCAAAAAAGCAAAATGGCTGTCTGGGGAGGCCTTACAAATAGCTGTGAAAAGAAGAGAGGCGAAAAGCAAAGGAGAAAAGGAAAGATATAAGCATCTGTATGCAGAGTTCCAAAGAATAGCAAGAAGAGATAAGAAAGCCTTCTTCAGCGATCAATGCAAAGAAATAGAGGAAAACAACAGAATGGGAAAGACTAGAGATCTCTTCAAGAAAATTAGAGATACCAAGGGAACATTTCATGCAAAGATGGGCTCAATAAAGGATAAAAATGGTATGGACCTAACAGAAGCAGAAGATATTAAGAAGAGGTGGAAGAACTGTACAAAAAAGATCTTCATGACCCAGATAATCATGATGATGTGATCACTAATCTAGAGCCAGACATCCTGGAATGTGAAGTCAAGTGGGCCTTAGAAAGCATCACTACAAACAAAGCCAGTGGAGGTGATGGCATTCCAATTTGAGCTATTTCAAATCCTGAAAGATGATGCTGTCAAAGTGCTGCACTCAATATGCCAGCAAATTTGGAAAACTCAGGAGTGGCCACAGGACTGGAAAAGGTCAGTTTTCATTCCAATCCCAAAGAAAGGCAATGCCAAAGAATGCTCAAACTACTGCACAATTGCACTCATCTCACATGCTAGTAAAGTAATGCTCAAAATTTTCCAAGCCAGGCTTCAGCAATACACGAACCATGAACTTCCTGATGTTCAAGCTGGTTTTAGAAAAGGCAGAGGAACCAGAGATCAAATTGCCAACATTAGCTGGATCATCAAAAAAGCAAGAGAGTTCCAGAAAAACATCTATTTCTGCTTTATTGACTATGCCAAAGCCTTTGACTGTGTGGATCACAATGAACTGTGAAAAATTCTGAAAGAGATGGGAATACCAGACCACCTGACCTGCCTCTTGAGAAATCTGTATGCAGGTCAGGAAGCAACAGTTAGAACTGGACATGGACCAACAGACTGGTTCCAAATAGCAAAAGGAGTATGTCAAGGCTGTGTATTGTCACCCTATTTATTTAACTTATATGCAGAGTACATCATGAGAAACGCTGGGCTGGAAGAAACACAAGCTGGAATCAAGATTGCTGGGAGAAATATCAATAACCTCAGATATGCAGATGACACCACCCTTATGGCAGAAAGTGAAGAGGAACTAAACAGCCTCTTGATGAAAGTAAAAGAGGAGAGTGAAAAAGTTGGCTTAAAGCTCAACATTCAGAAAACGAAGATCATGGCATCCAGTCCCATCATTTCATGGCAAATAGATGGGGAAACAGTGGAAACAGTGTCAGACTTTATTTTTCTGGGCTCCAAAATCACTGCAGATGGTGACTGCAGCCATGAAATTAAAAGATTCCTTGGAAGAAAAGTTATGACCAACCTAGATAGCATGTTCAAAAGCAGAGATATTACTTTGCTGACTAAGGTCCGTCTAGTCAAGGCTATGGTTTTTCCAGTAGTCATGTATGGATGTGAGAATTGAACTGTGAAGAAGGCTGAGCACCGAAGAATTGATGCTTTTGAACTGTGGTGTTGGAGAAGACTCTTGAGAGTCCCTTGGACTGCAAGGAGATCCAACCAGTCCATTCTGAAGGAGATCAGCCCTGGGATTTCTTTGGAGGGAATGATGCTAAAGCTGAAGTTCCAGTACTTTGGCCACCTCATGTGAAGAGTTGACTCATTGGAAAAGACTCTGATGCTGGGAAGGATTAGGAGAAGGGGACAACAGAGGATGAGATGGCTGGATGGCATCACTGACTCAATGGACGTGAGTCTGAGTGAACTCCGGGAGTTGGTGATGGACGGGGAGGCCTGGTGTGCTGAGATTCATGGGGTCGCAAAGAGTCGGACATGACTGAGTGACTGAACTGAACTGAACTGGGCCCATAGTTCAGCTCCTTGAGGTATCTCAGAAAATTTCTGACATGAACTTGGTGAACAACTCATTCATTCTCTCAATGATTGTTTATAAAGCTCTGTCATGCGCTGAACATCAAAGAAAGCTTGAGAGTGTTGAATAAGACCAATGTCAGGGGCTTCCCTAGTGGTCCAGCGGTTAAGAATCCCCTTTGCAAAGCAGGGGATGCTGGTTTGATCCCTGGTCTGGAAAGATCTCACATGCCACAGGGCAACTGAGCCCATGACCCACAACTGCTGAGCCTGAGCACCTACAGCCCGCGCTCTGCAACAAGAGAAGCCACTGGGAGAAGCCCACACACCGCAACAAGAGTAGCCCCTGCTCTTGGCAATTAGAGAAAGCCTGCACACAGCAATGAGGACCCAGCACAGCCATAAACAGATAAATATAGAACTAATCCCTTTATGTAAAAAAAAAAGACTAATGTCAGAAATGGGCTTTAACCTCCCAGAGCTTAATAGTATATCAGTTCAGCAATCTATATATTTAATTAGTAGGAAACAATAAATTCCTTTTTTCCCTTTTGAGCACTTCTGAGGCAGTAGTTACGACTCCAGGCTTGGATATACACATGAGCTTAACCTGAACAAGAAATAAATGTAATGTTATGTAATTAATGTCATGTGTCCTTAAAATTAGCTTAGCTCAACAATGGTATAAAAAGGTTACTGTGGAATAGGAACTGGGTACATAGTAGCTGATCCATACAGTCTTGTTGGATATAAGTGGTCATGTGCTAAGCAATCTCAGCTGCTGAGCAGATGTGTGAACTTCTTCTGCATCAGGATACTTGCTAACAGGCTCAGCAGTAGCATGGTCCAGGTTATCCATCCATTGCACTACCATGTGTAAGACTGTGTTACAGTGTGTATGTAAGTGCTGCAGTATTCAAGATCAGTGTTTATAAACCAAAGCAACCTGGAAACCATTTTTCGCTAAGACTTTCCCAGGAGTGTGGGGAATCCTTCGGAAATAGCCAAAGTTAGCTCTCCTAGGTTAACAGCTCAGCAAGTACCACCTGCTATAGCTGGAAGGAGAGATGGGCAGAGGTAAGATCACAGGGATTCATGGGTTATGGCTAGTGGTGGGACTGAATGGTCAGGGACTTGGACGGAACATGATTAAAAATTGGAGTTAAGGACAAGGAAACAGTATGTGGATAACTTCTCTGAATGAGCATGGAGTGTGAGATATTTGTGTCTCATGTGGATGCTTACAGAAAGGTGACCTCAGGGGGAGAGGCAGACCCTTCTGTGGAAATCAATCAGCATCCTTCTCTATCTACTCTTGGCTTTCCCCAGTGGGCTCATGAACAAAGTGGCCGTGGTAGGGATAAAGGTTATGCATGGACTCAGCAACATGAACTTCCAGTCTAGGCTGATCTGGCTACAGCCACTGCTGAGTGCCCAAACTCCCAATAGGCTTTGCATTCCTAATATGGCACATTCCCCAGGGGATTAGCCAGCCGCTTGGTAACAAATTGATTATATTGGATTATTTTCAAAATAAAAGGGGCAGAACTTTGTTCTTACTGGAATGGAGGCTTTCAATTCCTGCCTTCCTTGTCTGCCATGTTTCTTCCTAAACAATTATCCATTTAGACTTATAGAATGCCCATCCACTATCATGGTATTCTAAAAACAGCATTGTTTCTGAAAGGAATTCATTTTACAGCAAAGAAGTTGCAATAGTGGGCCCATGCCCATAAAATTCATGCTCCCCATCATCTTAAAGCAGCTGACTTGATATAATAATGGAATAGCCTTTTGAAAACTCATTTGGGTGCCAGTTAGGTGACAATGCCTTGGAGGGCTAGGGCAATGTCCTCTAGGATATGCATCAAACTGATGTCCAATATATGGTGGGTTTTCTCCTATAGCCTGGACTTATGGGTGTGGGAATCAAGGGGAGGACATGGAGTTGACTCTTATCACTAATTACCCTCTAGTGATTCACTAGCAACATAGCAACATTTTTTATTCCCATCCCTGCAACTGACTCTGCTGGTTTAAAAATGTTAGCTTCAAAAGGAACTAGAGGTGGAAAATGCTTCCACCAAGGGATACGGCAACGATTCCACTGAACTGGAAGCTGAGGTTGCCACCTGCATACTGTTCACGCCAATGAATCAATGAGCAGAGAAGAGGATCTGGTACTAGCTGTGGGAATTGACCCTGATAATCATGGGGAAATTGGAATTACTACCCAAGAGGGCTAAGGAACAATAGATCTGGAGTGCAGGAGATTCTCTGGGCCACCTCTTACTATCTCTATTTCCTAGAGTTAAAGTCAATGGAAAACTACAACAACCCAATTGAGGCAGGATCACGAATAACCCAGACCCTTGAAGAGTGTATATTTGAGTCCTCCCATCAGGAAAGGAACCATAAGCAACTGAAGTGCTTGCTTAGGGTAAAGGGAATGGGTGGTAGAAGAAAGGAATGCTGTATGCCAGCAGTGATCATGGGACCATTGTGTGAATGAGGACGGTCAGAGTTTCTTTCTCATTTTAATATTTATATTTTTATACATTATATATATTAACCAACAATTTTTGTTTTCTTTCCCTTCTAATCCCCATATCACCTAACCCAAAAAGTTTTATATAGTAACTAGCTTTATACAAATATTCAAAGCACAGAGATTGTGAATCAGTTAGAAGAAAAATTAACATCAAAAATCAAAACAACTGACTTTGTATCCTCTTCTGGGGAAAGAGTCACTGTGTTTTTTTGGTTGTATGTGTGATGGTTGTATCCCATCTGGCTGAAGCACAACTGTATCATGGTTTTGGAGATAAAATATGGTTTAAGCAACCGTGGATAATGTAAGCTGACAAGGGTTGACTGTGGTGGCCTTATGTTCAGCGTAGCTAGGCTGAATTCTATTTCCCAGAATGTTACTGCCTGTATGTCTCCAGTTAGAATGCATCACAAGAGAGATTCTCACGTGAGATTTGGAAGGCCGAAGAGAAGTGGCAGCTGCTGTTGCTGATCTCCTGGTCCACCCTGATGGTGTGATGTGGGAGTCCGGCCTGAGCTACTTCTCCTTCTCCTGCCTTTGCCTTTGGCTTCTCTGACTCCTGAGTCGGTGCGTGTTAGGTCTGTGATGAAGCATGTCAGCTTCTTCTGAAAGACGCTCGTATCATCGAGAGCAGGAACAGCCACAGCTCCAGCCGGTGCTGATGGGTTCCGCTTTATTCTTGCTCTACCCTGTTTTGCCCCCACCTTCCCTCCCCACTGCCTGCCCCGCAGACTTCGATTTCTAGCGTCAGTCACAGAGCCAAGTCTAACAGAAACTGTTCCACCAGCTACCCCAATTGCTTAAGATAAAAATCTCTGTAACAGATCCCTTATCACATTATATTTCCTTGTGTTTTTGTTTCTCCGAATGAACCCTGATTGATGCAATGGCTTAAAAAATCAGGGAGTTTATTTCCCTCTCAGTTCAAAGGTGAGCAATCCAGATGGGCAGCACAGCTCCGCTCCATGCGAACAGGGTCCCAAGTTCCTTTCACTGTGTTGTACCACCATCCTAGGGCATTGTCTTTACCAGCTGGGGAAGCTGAGTCTCCACATCCAAACTCCAGCAGAAGGGTATGAGGGGGACTTCCCTGGTGGTTTAGTGGTTAAGACTTTGCATTCCAATGCAGGAGGTGGGAGTTTGATCCCTAGTCAGGCAGCTAAGATCCTACATGCCTCAAGGTCAAAAAAAAAAAAAAAAAAAACCCAAAGCAATGTTGTAACAAATTCAATAAAGACTTTTAAAATGGTCCACATCAAAAAAACAAAAATCTACAAAAAAAGGGGAGGTGGGTATGGAGGAGATCTATTTCACATGGAAAGCCTGGCCCTAGAAGAGGCAGCCAGTATCACGTTCTGTTCACGTTCTGCAGATGAGAATATGCCCTTACCCAACTCCAAGTATGATCATAAATCTGTTCTAGTGGGCAGCCATGTGCCCAAAGGGAAAAGGCATTTTAGTTAGCAACTAGCTGCCTCAGCCACATATATACAGAATAGTTTTAATAGTGTGAATATGACTATGTATAATATATAATATTATATGTTACTATAAATAATATATAATGTTATATATTATAGATGTTATATAATACATATACAGACTATATGTCATGCTAGATATAACTATAGTGTAATATATAATAGGTAATATTATATACTATGATGCTGCTCCCAAAGTCCTAAAAATAGCAAACAGAACCAAGAAAATGAGCTGAGTTACCCTGCAAACCAAAGCCAGAAGCAGCCCGTGCAATGAAAAATTGAATTGAATGCTTCCAGATTTAAGAAAATTTTTGTGCCAATAAATAAATAAATAAATTACTACTGTAACAATAAACCCCAGGAACTTCCCCAACTAAAAATTATAATTGATTACAAGCTGTTGCCTACAGTGTTGAGTTACATTTTGCCTTACCAACTAAATGCTTCAGTAGTTAAAATGATTTTATTTGAGATTCACATGGATTAAATAGCCTAGAACATATCCACCCTAGACTTAATCTAAGAGAGAGGAGATTTGGTTCAAATGTTGCTTCTCAGCATGTCAGGAAATGTTTTCTTCAATTAAGTAATCTTATTTTAGAGTTAACTCTGTGCCAAGAAAATAAACAATATATCTTTCATGAACACATCCACTCTGTTGTATAAAAACTTTTATTTTCTGGGAGGCTGCTCTTGGAATTTGTACATATAATGAGATCAGAGCTGGAAAAATCCTGTTTTCTTTAGCATTTAATGGCTTTGGAAACTATAACGGAGCCATGTGACACAGTATAATGACAGAGCTCTGTGAACAAGTGAATATCAAAGATCAACAGATAACCTCCCCCCCGCCACACACAAAACCCTGCAGTTTTACAGGAACCCTGCATTAATTTAAGTACAGTGGGATGTTTCCACTCAGTCTTGAGCTGCGTAAAAATTAGTTGCAAGAGAGTCTGTTGCTGATCACAGACCAAATGCTGTTATGCTTTCAACACATTTTAAGGGATTAGGCATTATAGATAGCTATGCACTTCCAAGATGGAGTTGCAATAATGGGAAGTCAGGCAAAAATCCCGAAGAGCCCAGCGCTCGGGTGTCTAAAGGACAGTATCATAGAAGGTAGAACGCCAGAGGGCTCTTTTTTGGAGGTCTCTGCCCACCCTCACCCCCAGAGGATGGCTCTGGATGGAGGCTTGGAGCACCTCGGGTTGTGCCCCAGCAAGACCAAATGCTCTTACTCCCCCAGGCACGCATGCCGCTGCTCTCTACCATGAATTTGCGTGTGCTGGTTTCCACCCCTTACACTCCTACAAGACCCAGTTCCAGCACCACCTCTCCTATGAAGCCCAGACAGTTAATTACTCTCTTTCCCACTAAGTTTTCTTCTTACTCTTTTCCCTGGTGGTGAGCTTCTTGAAAGCAAGACGACGTATTAATATTGTCTATCTTACATTTCTGTTGCCTAACAAACCCAGATTCATGGTGAGTTCATGATACATCTTTGTGAAATAAAGAAGTAAATGTTAAATCTAAAAAAGGTGGGATAAGGAAACTTTCTATTAGCCAATTTTAGCTCCCTTTCTGACATATTAAGGGGCCAGTCCCACAGTTCAGTGAGAAAGAAAGGAAGAGAAACTCCTCTGGTCTTTCACATTGTCCCCTCAATCTGTACCTGAGTCAACCAAGACACACAGTTCACTTCCAGTGGCCAAAAGACTGCTGTGCTCCTTCTATTTCCCCAGTCATTCACGGAACGCATGGACGAACATTTGCCAGTAGGAATGACGTGGTAGATTCTCCACCCTTAGAACCTCGGTGGCACAATCCCTTTCTGGATGGATACTGCGGCAAACACCAAATGAAGTAGCACACTGGAGACTTCCTCAGATCTGCATGGAAGAGCTTTCATCTCTTCAAAAGAAGAGCTGACTTTGCTCTGCTTTTGTGAGCAGAGTGTAGATGGACAGTGGGGTACAGCATGGGGGTTGGGGGGCTTCCCTGAGGGTTCAGACGGTAAAAAATCTGCCTGCAGAGCAAGAGACCTGGGTTCCATTGTGGGTTGGGAAGATCCCCTGGAGAAGGGAGTGGCTAACTACTCTAGGATTCTTGCCTGGACAATCCCAGGGACAGAGGAGCCTGGCGGTCTACAGTCCATGTGGTCACAAAGAGTCGGACATGACTGAGCAACTAACACTTTCACTTTCACTTTCACATGGGGGGTCCAGCCTTAATAGATTTGTCAGACTCACATATACTGTTTCATCACTCCCAACAGTTAATCCATGGGCCTTTCCCGGGGAACAGAGACCAAGATGAAGAACAAAGAACCCTGGGGTGGGAATCAGACTGGTGCCTAAGGCCTGCCTCTGCCTCTGTTCGTGTAGCCTTCTGCGATCCTCTTAAATGCTTGAGCCTCAGTTTTCTTACCTTTTAATACTGGGGGCTGCAATATCCACCCAAGCACTTTACCACAAAGTCCTAAGCTTTGAAAAAGTTAGTTTCCACAAGATCTTTTAAAAGCGGTTGGTGCAACGCTCACCTTATCGCCCTCTGCTCCCTTGTGAGTACTCTACCTGTCAGCCCACCGGGACTGCTCACAAGTCCACAAACACACTTTGCTCACACAGACCCTTTTCACCAGTGGGTCAACTTCCCTCATTAAAATTCTCCTTCTTGGCTGCGATGTCTTGTGGATATCGGGTACTCCCTGACATAGTGTGATAACAAGGGCACTTCTGTGTGATTCCCCGCAAACCCACAGTCTAGCCTAACCATGAGAAAAACGTCACACAAATCCAGATTGGGGGACATGCTTTGGGTTACGTGGCCACTGCTCAAGACTGTCAAGGTCATGAAGACAACCCAAGACTGAGAACCTGTCGTAGGCCAGAGGAGTCTGAAGAGCCATCACAACCAAACGCAAGGAAGGGATCCTGGAGCAGCGAAAGAACCTCCGTGGGAAAACTGGCGATGCCCCCAAAGGGTGGAGTATGGTTAACAGTAATGCATCAATGTTGGTTTTACTTTTAACAAGTGTTCTGTGGGAATGCGAGGTGTTAAGAATGGGGGAAACCAAGTGAGAAATACATGCAAGGCTCTAACATTTTAAAAACTGTGTATATATCTAAACTTATTTCTTGGCTATGATGTTCTGTGGATTTGGGGTACTCCCTGACATAGTGTGATAACAAGGGCATTTCTCTGTGATTCCCACCCCCCCCCAACAAAACCATAAGTCTAATACTTTGGCCACCTGATACGAAGAACTGACTCATTGAAAAAGACCCTGATGCCGGGAAAGATTGAAGGCAGGAGGAGAAAGGGACGACAGAGGATGAGATAGTTGGATGGCATCACCGACTCAATGGACATGAGTCTGAGCAATCTCCGGGAGATGGGGAAGGACAGGGAAGTCTGGTGTGCTGCAGTCCATGGGGTCACAAAGAGTCGGACACGACTGAGCGACTGGACAACAACAAAACATTTCAAAATTTAAAAACGTATTAAATAAGATTCTGCTTTCCCTTCAAGCTTCATCCAAAGATCACCTCCTCTGTGATGCCTTTCTGAATCTTCCAGTTAGCATCTTCCTTCTTCTAAACCTTCCTAGCACTTTGCTTCCTCCTTAAGATATGTAGTAATTGTGTACTGTTCAACCCTGTCAAATACATGCATATGCACATCCTGGTATCTGAGCAACCAAGAGGTGACTGATGCCTTCACTCTGCAGGTGCTAGTGCAGTTACTGACGTATGCTAAGTATCTAATGAGTGTCTTTGAATGGGTGAATGAATGGGTTGCTGAAGCCTGTGCTATCGCAGTGTGGAGTTCTGCAGTATGTTTACCCTCTCCAGGCTTAGCGGGCCAAGACATTTTCCCCAAAGAGAATTTATCCTGTGGGCTGAGGCAATGTCTGTTACTAGAGGCATTGCCGTATGTTTGCAAAAGACCTTGCATATCTAGATTTTTAAAGCGGTTTAGAAACCACGACTTCTTAATCTTCACACCCCCCTCACATGAAATGCTTTTGGCATAATTTAGTAATTCAAACTCTACATACCACAGGAGATTTGAAAAGTGCCTAATTAAAGACACAATGCTATCCTCACCTTATCCTGGGCTAAATCCACTGAAATTAGTGGGCATTTGAATTCAGAGGAGAATTGAGGCATTTTTATAGCTATGGATTTGAAAGGATTGGAGGCATCAGTACACTAGGCTTGAATAAGAAAACTAGGCTAAAAATCTGGACTAAATAAGATGGTTGTAAGCCATACAGGATGTCAGAATTAAGAAAAATTGTAAAAGACTGAAACTGAACTGCTAAATGAAGGGTATGGGAGAGGCCAGTGGGGGTGGGGTGGGGCAGTTTGAAAGAAATGTGGGAAATGTCTTAGACCTATTTTCTTCTTTCTAAAAAAGAGCTTTTTCGGACTTGTGTTTGCATGGAGGTAGTTTACTTTCAGAAGTGAAGTCAAGCCGTAAGAATGGAGAACTGGAGAGTAAGGACTGGTTCAAGTTTTCAGTGGGGAGAGAACTGAATTTTGAATACAAGCTATAGGAACTGGGAAAGCCCATGCTTCCCAGGTGGTGCTGGAGGTAAAGAATCCACCTGCCAATGCAGGAGACACTCAGGTTCGATCCCTGGGTGGGGAAGATCCCCTGGAGGAGAGCACGGCAACCCACGCCAGTATTCTTGCCTGGAGAATCCCATGGACAGAGGAGCCTCGTGGGCTACAGTCCATAGGGTTGCAAACAGTCGGACACGACTGAAGCAACTTAGCACACATAATTACGATAAGTTGCTATCGTATTGATAGAAATAGTGACAGTTAATCATAGTTTAGCTAAATTTTGCATATTTCAAGGAAAATTCTCGAAAGCAAATTTTGTAAGTTTGAAAATCCTATGACAATGAGTAGATGGAAAGCCACCCTTACTAATTCAATTTTCCAGGTTAATTAGTGCTATTTTAAAAGTTTATGTACCTATAGACCTATAAGGGCTTCCCAGGTGGCTCAGTGGTAAAGAATCCGCTTGCCAATGCAGGAGACACAAGTGATGCAAGTTTGATCCCTGGGTCAGGAAGATCCCCTAGAGAAGGAAATGGCAAACCACTCTAGTATTCTTGCCTGGAAAATCCCATGGTCAGAGGAGCCTGGCAAAGAGTCCCTGAAGTCACAACAGTCTGATACCACTTAGTGACTAAACAACAACAATCTATAGACCAAACAGATCCAAAGGCTGTAACTACTTTTATAAAAAGCATCATTTTCTTTATTTCTAAACCAACTAAATGAAAGCACAACCTTTGGTAAAATAGCAATTCCGACGACTATCGTGTTAGTGGGAGGGGATTCATTTGTCCCCCCAAATTCCCGTGACAGTGCCCTCCTCTTCTACACATACAGGACTGTAATCATTGCTTGAATATGTACTGCTTCAGCCTCCTTCCCTGAGCTGTTCATCCAAATGTAGTCAGATTAAGAGGCTGGAGGTTTCTGAGGTCAGAAAAGAACTTCAAGTGTAGGAAATAGAACCCTTTGGGAGGTAGCAAGTCTGGACCTCAATTAGCATCACTGCTATTGTTTCTGTGGTATGGCAATCACCTCTCTCTTTGTTTCCCCTTTGCTGTCTGCCGCCGTGGTCTTGGTGTGGAGTGATTTGAAAAAGGTGCTGTGAATAAATTCTCTGTATTCAAAACCCCAAGCCAGTTCAGAAATACAGCCCCAAGATACACGCTTCAGACCTTCAGGGCTACAGGAGTTAACACCACTGTGCCTCAGAGACCCACTTCCTCTCCCCAGAACCTTTCCAGACTTAGAGTTCACCCAAGCTGCACTCTTTGTAAAGAAGTCTGCCCATGGACCTCAGGTAATTCACAATTTCCCCAGACCTCAGTTTCCTCATCTATAAAATGTGAGTGGAAGAATAGAAGGTCTTTCAGCTCCAAGAAGTTATAATGTAAAAATCCTGCCGAGGCAAATCTTATCTTGCATTTCCACATCTCCCTCTATACTGGACCTGCACGTGGAAAATATGTGCTGACTCACCCCTCCACACCCTCACCAGACACTTGACAAAGCTGGGAATGTTTCTTTTAAAAAGAGCTTGAGCTATACTTTCTATACTTTTGGCCCCTCTTGGCCAGTAAAAATCCATGACACCACTTCAAAACACAGAAACGAAGCATTACATTAGAAAGAGCGCGCATTCTCATTCCGGTTCCTTCGGTCTGGTATCACATTTGTCTGTTTCACATGTCTTTTTCTCTGTCATTCAGGAGGTGGGTGCCGGTCTAGATATTCATCCTGACTCATACCAAAAGGACTGAAGTAGGATGTCTCTCATGAGGGAAAAAAATGGGTTTTGAGAATTCCTTTGCCTATTCCGATCCAACAGAATTCCAGTTGACAACCTCTGGGCAGAGTTGCAAACCTACATTTTTTATTTTCATAAATGCTGCTCATCATCAGAAAGTTATAGAGAGTTGAGTGGGAGGATGGTACTTAAAGGGGCTGCTCTGGTGGCTCAGCAGTAAAGAACCCTCCAGCAGTACAGGAGACATGAGATACCAGTTCAATCCCTGGGTCAGGAAGATCCCCTGGAGAAGGAAATGGCAATCCACTCCAGTATGCTTGCCTGGAGGATTCCATGGACAGAGGAGCCTGGCGGGCTACGGGCCATAGCGTTGCACAGAGGAAGATACAACTGAGCGACTAACACACGCATGGTGCTTAAAAGCAGCTTTTTTGTTCCAATCTTAAAGTTTAAAGACCAACTCTTTAATATAGCTTGCTTCATCTAGAATCCCCTGGAAGCATAAATTCTGATAGCCATGACAGCCTAAACATACAGAACATCACAATTACAGGACGTTTCCCAGTCGAGTGAGAAAGCTCCCCAGGCTACTTCCCTCTGAGTTTGGTGCCCTTTTGGAAGACAGGTACTGGCCCAATAACACATGAACTCAGTTCTGATTTGCAGTGTTGTTTGTTGCTTGGCTCATGTCGGATGATTTTAATTTATCTTCCTGATCATGCAAGAAGAAAAGTGCTTCATTATTAAAATTAGCCATCAGTTTTCAATGGGACAGCAGCACAGATGAAGATGCATAGAGAAGGGCTGTCAGCTCTCCACAGCAGGAGAGTAGTCATCATTTGCTTAGATGTACTGACAGCCTGGCTCTTTGGTTCAGAAGATAAGAAGTATGTGCCAGGATTCCCCATCTTCAGAGGCTCTGAAAAGCTGATGCTGAAGGGAAGGATATTAATATGGCAGCCAATGTTTTTTCAAAGAGAGATGGGAAAAATCAATGTGAGGTCTTCTTAATTTGTGTTCCAACTGGGTCCAGAGCTTTCTTTCTTTTGGATTCTTTCAATGTTTTTCTTGGCTCATTTGTGGTGCATGAAGAAGCTTCTTTTCAGTATGAGGGTGAAAAGCATTTCTCTCTGTTTAGACACTTAAGATATTAATTCTTTTTGCAATGCTCACCCAGAGAAACTGGTTCTATCCCCAGCTCCACCAGGCAAGTCATTTATTCTTTCTGGACCTCATTTTCTCATCTTAAAAAAAAAAGAGAGAGAGAGAAGTTTAGAACAGACCATCTTTTGTAAAACTAGCTATGTAATAATTTGCAGGTCCCAGGGCAAAATTAAAATATAGGGTATAAAATTCCTATATTCCTATATTTATATGTAAAAATATGGGGTGTAAAAATTATTAAGAATTTCAAGAGAACAACAGTAGAACATTAAACAAAGGGTAGAGCTCATATATACATAGGGCCTTGTGGGGTTGGACAGGTCACATACACAGGCTGAAAGCTGGCCTGCATCTCCTCTGTGCCTTGTCCAGCATAAAAATTCTCTGTTATCAAGGTTTTCTGGTCAACTCCACAAGTACAATTCTCACGCAAAAATCAAACAAACAACAACAAAGCAAAACCAAAAAATTTGAACTGCATTTTTTGCCTGAAGTCTATCTCACTTTTTTCAAGTTGCTTTGACCATAAGCCCTTCCTGACTTCATTTTATTCTCCAAGATGGATATTTCTTCTTTCCTGTCTAAAACATCCAAATGACCTCTGCTTTGGTCTTTTTCTAAAGCACCATATGTTAGATAATTGTGCCCAAAGGAATTACTTCCAGAGTGGCCTAAACACAAAAGAAAAACACACAGCCAACTTTTTCTCTAGAACAGTGCAAACATTTCCTTAAACCTAAGTGTCTCCAGAGGAAAACTGACAGAATAAACCTTTCACCCAGCAAGTCCACTCTGTATATCCACTTCTTTTTGCATTTTTACGTCTCTGATTTATCTACTGCTTTGCCAATAAAAGCAGTCATGTCCTTTGATTTAAGTTTTTTTTATAATGGAAAAGTGGTTACAGAAAATGACTCAGTTGAGTGTTTTATTAATGGAAAGAACTGATAGGCCAGCAACAGTCCAAGTTCTTTGCCCCTTCTCTATCATGTTACACCATAATATAGCACCTCCCTGAGAAGTCAGAGATTGCAAGTTAAATGCTAGCAAATCAATGGTTTGTCAGATGTTAGGTTCACTAAGGTACCCACCAAAAAACACAAGGAACTTTCAGCATTGAGAAGTAAAATCTACTCATGTAATTCAACAATTACAAAGCAACTACCAAAAAAGAGAGGATTTTGTTAACATGTCTTGAAATAAGTTTGATTTCTTGCATGAGTTTTTCTGCTACATTCAAGTTACTGAAGTTTCATTCAGGTAGTTAAACTCACTGAACAAATTTTTACCATCACCTCAAACAGATGGAAAATCAGATTTATTATTGAAGTTAACTTCTAGAATTTTAAGAGGAGAAAGTGACTACTTCAGATCTACTCATGACTGACAACTGAACCTCAAAATGAATTTATTTTCTATTATGAAATTTTGAAGTGTTCTGTTTTTTATAAGAAATAAGTACATTTATTCTTCTTTAATCTTATTTAAAAAAAATCAAACACCTGTTTGTCTCAAATATTCAAGATCATGTATGGTTCTGTTTTAGGGGACAATTTAAGGCAAAGATGTTATGAACTGTGAAAAACCACTGTGAACATATCAGTCGACCAGTCACATCCAACTCTTTGTAATCTGATGGACTGTACCCTGCCAGGCTCCTCTGTCCATGGAATTTTCCAGGCAAAAATACTGGAGTGGGTAGCCATTCCCTATTGCAAGCAGATTCTTTAACAACTGAGCCACCAGGGCCCAGTCTAGGTCATGAAAATTCCAAATATTTGAGTACCAGTATCCTTCAAAATATAAGCAAACAAGTCTAGAAAACAATAAATGCCTATATTGAGAGCTCATCTACTTCTCTAATGGCAGGATTATTTCTGAAACATTATATTAGTCACTTAGGGCTATCATAACAAGTATGACAAACAGTGTGACTTCAAACAACAGAAATATATTTTCTCGCAGTTCTGGAGACTAGAAGTCCAAAATCAAGGTGTCCATGGGCCTTGCTTCCTGAAGTCTCTAGGGAGAATCCTTCCTTTTCCCTTCTTAGCTTCTTGGTGCATGCATGCTAAGTCGCTTCAGTCACATCCAACTCTTTGCAACCCTTTGGACTGTAGCCTGCCAGGCTCCTCGGTCCATGGGATTCTCCAGGTAAGAATACTGGAGTGGGATGCTGTGCCGTCCTCCGGGGGATCTTCCCGACCCAGGGATCAAACCTGCATCTCTTATATCCCGGGCAGACAGGTTCTTTACCACTAGCGCCGCCTTGGTGGCCGCTGGTAATCCTTGTATTACTTGGCTGTATCACATGGCTTTCTCCCTGTGTATCTCCTCCTGTTCTCACATGGACCAGCTTTATTAATCTGCCTGAACTGCTATAACAAAATATGATAACTGTGTGGCTTAAGCAACAGTCATTTTTTTTCCCCTCACAGTTCTGTCTACAAGAGCTAGAAGGCCAAGATCAAGGTGCTAGCTGATTTGGAAGGTCATGCATGTGAGAGGAACACTATTCAACCTGGTACATTCCCCTAAACAAATAATAATCTCTTATGTGTTTAAATGAAATAAAGCAAAATGTCTTTATAAGGTGTATCAGAAAAAGAAAGCTTAGTGAATCCCTTAATAATCCATCCTATTCAGTCATCCATCCCATCAGCTCTCAATGTGCGATTTAAGGACCATTTAACCCAATCCAACTTTGGGAGGGGCTGATTACAAATGTAGGTTACGGGCTTGATCCTGCAACAAATATACTAAAATTGGAATGATACAGGGAAGGCTAGCATGCCCCTGCCCAAGGATGACTTACAGATTTGTGAAGGGTTCCATATATATCGATTTTAATGCAGATTATTAAACATAGTATAAAGTGAGAGATTTTTCTGGAAGATTTCTCCAGGTGAGAAAAATGACTGTCCAAGTGAATCTTATTTTCTATCTCTATCACCAAATCTCAGATATTTCCAGAGTTATATTTCTTCTGCCTTTGCCATGCCTGGCCTCATGGAACACCCAGTTCCTCCTCAGCTCAGCCTGGGCACAAGTAAACCCCCTTTCTTGAGTGTCTCTTCATGCAGCTAAGACAGGCTGGCACTCAAAAATGACTTAGTTGAATATGATGGGAAACCAAAAGAAAATATAGGTGACACAATAATAGTCACTAGGCTTTCAGAGTATAGAGAGAACTCTGAGTCAATGTCAACAGCAATGGAAGGACTAGAGCCCTATCAGAAACACCTTCGTTCCTTGCTCCCTGGAGATCTCTGCCAAGTGGCCTCAGACCACAGCTTGATTTCTAACCTCCAGGAGCTGGCTCTTCCCTACCAAACTAGAGTTTCTAAAGACTAACCAGGGGCCTCTCTAGTAGCTTAGTGGTAAAGTATCCGCCTGCCAATGCAAGAGACTCAGGTTCAATCCCCAGTCCAGGAAGATCCCACATGCCACGGAGCAACTAAGCCCATGTGCCCCTACTGAGCCTGTGCTCTAGAGCCAGGAATCCACAGCTACTGAAGCCTGCTCACCCTAGAGCCTGCACTCCACAGCTGGAGAAGCTACTGCAGTGAGAAACCTGCACGCTGCAGCGAAGAGCAGCCCCCGCTCGCTGCAGCTAGAGAAGAGCCCACGCAGCAGCAAAGACTCAGCACAGCCAAAAGCAAATAAGTAAAAACAAATAAAGAGTACCCAGAAGCACTCGTCTCCTCAGTCAGGCACTTGTGGGGGCTTGGGGGGTGGTGGCCCACAGTCATCCACTATGAGCAGAGGATAGTCTTCTTTGTTGCCCCCTTGCCCAACGCAGTACCTGGCACATCCTGGGGCTCAGTGTAATGTCTCTTGGGTGAGAATTTAAGCCTCTGCCTCACACAAATGATCAGAGCAACCCAACGTCTTCCCACTTAATCCCGGTTTTGGATCTGAGGGCTGCACTTTCTTCAAGTCGTTGGGGTTGTCATGGCAAGCTTTGGGGCTCTGGTTATCTGCCCCGCCCACTTTGGCGGCACCTTAGGGCCTTTCTCTCAGGGAAGTGTAAAGTCTCTTCCTGACTAGACAGCTCTATTCACCAAAGCTCTTCAACCACATGTTGAAGAGTCCTCACGCCACGAGACCGGAGCTGACATACTGACCTGGGATCAGCAGATCAACCTCTTCATTTTGAAAGAAGGGAGCTGAGGCCCAGAGAATGTTCAGGAACTTTCACAGGCTCTCACAGCCATTCCATGGCAGAGATGTCCCTGGAACTCAAACTACTGAATGCCCAGATCTGGACTTGTTTCCCTCATCGCTCAGCATTCCTCTGCCCCTCCACCCGTTTTCTCTAGAATGGTGGCCTCCGAGAAGCGAGGCTGCTCTCACCAGGGGACCTCTGTCCCTCCCTTGCCCTCGGAGTCTGGCCAGCCTCCTGTTGGTCCCCAGATGCTGCGCTACACCTCTGTGTTCACCCCGAACCTTCACAGTTTAAGATGTAAAAGCAGATGCTGACCTAGCCCAGGCTCCCCTGCCCAAGTCCCTCGGCACTGGAAGAAGATGGAGTTGTGTCATAAATACCAGAAAGTGCCTGTTGAAAGGAACGCTATCTTATTCATACGTGTGTGTGTGACTCTTTCTTTCTCTGTTTTATTTGCTTTCCTCCATCGGCCCACCTTCACCTCCCTGAATAAATGCAGGCAGACCCTCTGAATGCCTGAAGATTTTGAACAGATAAACCAGACAGTAATTTGGTACCTTTGCTGAGTATGCTGAACTGAAATTCGTGCGGATCTCAAGAGGACCAACATTGCTTAAAGAATAACCTTGTTAAAAACTAATTTTATCTCTCTCTAAAAATAGCTTCACTTCTTGAACCAAATTTGGGGGAATGTGACAGGAGAAAAAGCAGGGAAATATAAATAAATTTATAAAAATGTAATCTTGCCACCACTGCTAATGTTTTAGGGCAGCAGTCCTCAATCTTTTTGCCACCAGGGACCAGTTTCATGGAAGACAGTTTCTCCATCGATTGGGTTGGGAACGGTTTGGGGATGATTTAAGCACATTACGTTTACTCTGCATTTTATTTCTATTATTATTACATCAGCTCCACCTCAGATCATCAGGCATTACATCTCGGAGGTTGTGTGCTAAGTCACTTCAGTCATATCCAACTCTTGCAATCCTATGGACTATAGCCAGCCAGGCTCCTCTGTCCATGAGATTCTCCACACAAGAATACTAGAGTGGGTTGCCATGCCCTCCTCCAAGAGATCTTCCTGATCTAGAGATCAAACCCCGTGTCTCATCCTTCTGCATTGACAGGCAGGTTCTTTCTCAGAGGTTGGGGACCACTCTTTTAGGATATATCTTTTCTATCTTTAAAAAAAACACATAAAATTATTATATCATTTCAGGAAAAGTAATGGTTATAAAAGAAAGTATCCCCTCACCAAAAGAGGCATAAGAGGCCTGCCTGCACATCCCAGGAACTGCTGACACATGTCTAAAGATAGGAAACAAGAAAGCTACATTTTTCAACTTGGGAAAATAAAAGTTCATGTGGTATTCACAGTATCATTGTAACTGATCCTTTTCTATTAAAAAAAATGATATTATTGAATTTGTAGGTGAGGATGAGAATAAGCATTCACCGTTTTCCTGAGAACAGTCAGTTTCTGTTCTGCTGCTGATGCTGCATAAGGTATCCATCTTCTGGATCCATGTGCTTGTTGGTTGGGACTGTGGCAGAGGCGATGGCAGCGCCAGCCTGAGGGCAGGAAATCACCTTCTAAGGGGAAGCTCTGGGCTGGCAGAAGTGTATTAACCTTTCATCCATGTCATTGGGTTTAATATGTTAACTTTATAGTAAAAGCTTCTTCTTTGAGCTCAGGGTTCATAAAAAGTGTTACTGGTCCTTGATGTTCCCAGTTGAGGATAGTAAGGAAAACAGAACCCTGAAAGCTCACATTGATTGAAGCAAAGACAGAGCTAGGGGGTCAGCCCAGTGCCCCAGCGCCTCCCTAGCCTGACAGAACTGAACGGCTATTCATAGCCGCTGGAGCACTTCCAAGCTGTGAGTGTAAATTTACTTGTATCATCTCTGCAGAGAGGAACTGTGTAGTCCCCAGTGCCTCCCGGTTGATTCGGATCGACTGTTTATTTGTTTAGTCCTGTAATGATATTATCCATAGGGCTAGAGCCACACAGGGAGGATGAGGAATTCCTGGAGGAGGGGAGGCTGCATGTGTTTATTACCCTGTCAGCCCTTCACGACAAAAGACAAAAGTTGCTCTAATTTGTGTGTTCCCACACACGTGATCCATATGGACAATATTGAGTATAGGTGCTGATGAAGACAAAAAAAATGGAATTACCAGGAATCAAGATGCCAGATGCCCTGTGAGGAATGCAGAGAAATGCTCTCTGATTAAACCGCACAGTTGCAAAGCTGGAAGGAATTCTGAGATGTTATCCATAACCAGAAGAAAAAAGAACCTCCAGCTCTTGACTGACTTGTGCCTTGTGTTGCCTTGAACCTTAAGCCTAATTTCTTTTCAAGCTCAGTGGTTAGCAGGTTTCTCATGGCCGTGCCTATTGCGGGGAGGAGGGACCTTCGTTTCCCTCATCCTCAGCACATTTATTTTTAGCTCAGTTTCAATGGAGTTCCTTGCTGTGGGCATATTATTGGTGCCAATTCTAGTTCATCTTCTCAGCGTCAGACTGAAACCCCTGAAATGTGTGGCTAGTAGGTTCCTGATTGTTTTTCTGGAAGCTTGCAGCTCTGAAAGTTTTTACCTCAGGAACGTGCCCTCTATCCAAGAAATACATGATTTGAAAGGACAGAATGAATCAGCAGAGTCCGCCTGTCACTCAGTGGGCTGGCAAACACTGAGCTGCTGAGGGGCAGCAGTGCCCAACTTCTCACTGACTATGGGACCATTATGGCCCTGCCACGTGGATGGAACCATTGCACAGTTCGATCCCTGCCACCTAAGGGTCCCGCATGGTTTACTGATGCCAAGATGGCAAAGGGCACTGCAGTAAGGGCTGACTGGAAAATAAATGCAAGTAGGATGGATAGCTGCCACAGGCCTTGAGAAACAGCACTCAAGTACCCGCCCAAACCACCCCAGCAATCTGATGCAACAATCTGATCTTCAGCTAGATGTTAGTGAGGAACGATGGCACAGCGGGTCAAATCAGACTGCTAGGGCTGATTAACAGGACAAGGCAACATGTTTGAATCTCCAGTGGCAATGGTCCCAGAAAATAGCCACTTGTGGTTCCCAAACAATGGAGACATTTCATGACCAACAAGATGGAAAGCAATATGAAGATCCATCTCCACCGTCCTGGCAGCAGTATTCACTATAGAGTCCCTGCCAACTGAAGATACTTCCAATGTATATTTAATGAAAACTAAACTGTGCCTATGTAATTATAAAATAGTAGGATTAAGGAGGATAATGCTTACCAAGTAGACCAGAGGTCCATTAGTAGTCCTCAGTGAGAGCAAACTGGTGGAAGAGGCAGCAGTTCCAAGATAGATGCTGCTATGCTTTGTATTTGGGCTTCCCACGTGGTGCGAGCGGTAAAGAACCCACCGGCCAATGCCGGAGACATAGGAACGCGGGTTAGATCCCTGGGTAGGGAAGATCCCCTGGAGGAGGGCATGGCAACCCACTCCAGTATTCTTGCCTGGAGAACCCCGTAAACAGAGGAGCCTGGCGGGCTACTGTCCCTAGGGTTGCAAATAGTCTGAGAGACTTAGCATGAACGCATGCTTTGGATTAAACTTCAGGCGGGTTGGTATCCATTAGCCTCGAGTTTGACTTCTCAGTTCTTCTAAGTAGGAAAAAAAAGCCTAGAAGAATCGCCTCACTTTGCTTATTGGGTGTGAATGGGAGGCGGGGATGGGAGATGAGGGCATAAACTTGCCCTAGAACAAAGCAAACAACCATATTAAACAGAGGGGCTGTTATAAAAGCAAAATATAGACAGTGCATGTATTTTTAATGACCAGGACTAGGGTGCCCTGTGCAAACATAAACACCTCCCTGCCTGCGGAGGGCCAGAAACCCTCCAGGCATGGAGTTTGGGTTCCCTGCCACCCCCTCCTAAGGGTGCCTGGCCCTGCCAAAAATCATTTACAAATAAAGAGCTCTCAGAAATGTGCCCGACCTTCGGCCAAAGAGAAGAACCTCTTTTCCAATAAATATTTGGCCGGGAGTGGGGGGAGGGGAGCCAAGAGTAACAAAGGGAGCCCGCGGCCGGGTTTGTTTGGATTGCCCGGGCGGCGCGGGAGCGGCCGGGCGCAGCTGACCACGGGTACAGATAGGTTAATTTCCACATGGAGCGGCAGAAACCCAATCCGCGGGTTGCGAAGCGTGGGTCAGCCAAGGCACGTTAATCTGTTTAGCATGTGCGCCGCGCGGAGGAGCCAGACCACCGGGGCGCAGGAGGCGCGGCCGCAGCCGCGCTGCTCCGGGGGAGTTAATAAAGAGCTTAAGGCAAGTAAGTGTAGCGAGGTGGCGGCAGCCCGGAGCCGGCCGCGCCCGCGGGCCCCGGGGAGGCCGAGGTCGCCTGCTGCCCGCCGCCCGCGCCCCGCAGGCCCTAGGCTCCGTGCGCCCCGGAGGCCGGCCGAGCGCCGGGCGGGCGAGGATGGGCGCGGGGCGGGGCGGGGCGGGACGGGGCGGGGGGCGAGGGAGCCTCTTCTCCGCGCTCGCGCCGTGGGGGAGTGCAGGGGCGCGGGGGTGGGGGGGTCGCCATTTCGAACATTTTTAACTAATCAAAATATTTGCTGATGAGTATTTATTTTTACAAGAACTCGGTTTGGCTGGAGACTTCCCGAGCAACAATACGGGCTGCCGTATTAGGTTTGTGACGCAGCCAAGTGCGGTTGGGCTTATTGAATCTGCGCGCCGGAGATCACTCGCTCCGGAGACGTTTCTCTTTTCTGGGGAGGAAGCTTTCCCAGGACATCTTTCTGCAGATGGCGCTTAGAAACACAACCACATGTTCCGCCAAAGCATGGGAGGCTTCGTGTATTATGTTTTGTTTTGGTTTTTTTTCGTGTATTATGTTTGGGCTGAGTGAAAAGAGGAACGCACCCCGTTTCCTATCCGAGCAACAAAAGGGAAAATAGCGGGAAATATCCCAGTCTTGAGACAGGAAAGCCAAGCTCAGAGGTTCTGTCGTAAACACTAACAACGCAACTGGATTCATACAACACGTCTACTTCAGTACATCCTTCCAACGCGCTGAGTTTTCCTTCCTCCCTGTCGTTCTTCCTCCCAATACTCGAGACTCATTTTTAATTTCACTGAAGTACAGTTACTGAGTCTACTCGAAAGCATTTACTGAAGCAACGACATACTTGAATTCGAGTCATTGCAAAACCACTGATGACTAAAGAGGAAACCCTTTGAAAGATTAAGTTGAATCAAGTTTGAAAACGGACAAATGATGGTGCATAGTAAACATCCTAGGATTGTACAGATACCTGCAACAATACTGGATGATATTAATAATTTTTAAATGATGTTGACTGAAAAAGAGATTTAAATCTCCTAATTCATAGCAGTAATGGTCATTAAGAGAAAGGACTGCTGTAGCATGAATTAATCTTGAACAATTTAACAAGGGGTTAAAGAATGTTTCCTCGAGAAGGACTTCTCCTTGGCTCTGCCTTGAGAAAGGAGGAAGGTGGGCAGGGGTTCTTCTGAAAGGAGGCCTGCAGAGCATCACAGTCAAGGAGTACCTGCAGAATGTGTAAATGAGCAGATGTGTAAAATATGAAATTGGATCAGAGGAGCAGAAACTAAATTTATCTATCACAAAAAAGGAGAATTTATCAAGTGCAAGATGAGACAGGCCTAATTCAAATACATACAGAAATAAAATACCTAAAAAGCTGTAGAGATCCTAAGCCAAATATCACTCGGCAATGCAATCTGGTCACTTTCAAAAGCAAACATAATACTGGGATAAGGGAAATGAAATGAACCATTGGGAACCACGAACCCACTTCTCCCTTTTTTCAAGCTTTTCACTCAATTTGGGGAGCCACAACTGAAGAGATCTAGAGAATTAAAACAGCTTCCTTTCTCTCCTGTACCTCCTTCACTTTCTTGGTTTACATTGGTCATTGAGTGTCCAGATCTTAATGATTTAGTGACATTTGCCACTTGTCTAATTTTGGTTCAAACACTCTGCTAGATCAAAATTGAATTATCTGTGTCTCCATGAAGTGTGAAAAGACCTTGTGACTTCTTTTGATCAAAGAGATCAATGGCCTTGAATTTTTAAAAAAAGGAGAGGAAAGACAGCATTAATAAAAATTGCCCACATTTCATATTATTTTGAAACCAGTTGGCAGAGATGAAGGGACTAAGGAAAGCAAAAGTTTGAGAGAGCCAAAAAAAATCATAGCTGAGGAGCTTAAATTCTTTGGCATCAAAGAAGAGAACAGGTTTCAATATTTCAAACTCAAATTTCCTTTACTCAGTGACCCCAGCCAAGAGAGGATACTTTGCTCCTGCCAGTCAAGAGAAAGACATCAATAAAATGCCTGGATGTCCAATAAACCAAGGAGACTGCCTATCTGGAAGGTGACACATTCCCATGCCCAAGCTGTTTTTTGATACTCCTTCACCTCCATGTGAGAGTGTCTTCGCTCAGGCCTCTGTAAATAACAAAATATCACAGACTGGATGACTCACACACAGACATTTGTATCTCAGAGTTCTGGGGGCTGAGAAGTCCAAGGTCAAAATGCTGACAGGTTCATTTCTTGTGAGGGCCCTTTTCTGGCTTGTAGACGTCTCCCTGTCTTCACAAGGACGTGGGGAGGAAGCTCCAGGCTCTTCCTCCTCTTGTAAAGGACACTAACCCATCACGGGGGTCCCATCCTCATGATCTCATCCAAATCTAATTATGTCCCAAAGGCTCCACCTCCAAATACCATCAGGAATGAGGCTTTGAACATATGAACTGGGGGCAGACGGTCAAGGACACAAACTTTCAGTCTCCAACAGGGAGGCACTACCTTGTTGGTTCAAAGCAGCAGGACAGGACTAGGTGGCAGACCCCACTTCAGGGTGGAGACCACGCCCACACGGGGCCTGCCTCCCACTTTGAAGCTTTGTCCATCTTCCTTTTCCGAAACCCCTTATTCCTCTGAAAAAGCACTTACTTTTGTCTAGCATAAGATTCTTTGGATCAGTTATATCCCATGCCCCCAGCTGGAACGTTATGTCGATAACTGGTGATATGATGAGGACAGCAGCTGATGCTGATTCAGTCTGTCTCCTGTGCCAGCGCTTTGCATGCATCATATGTAATGGTTTCACGACACACCTGTGAGGTAGGTATTATTTATTAGTGCTCTTTTACAAATGACAAAATCGAGGCTTAGAGAGGTTAAGTAGCATACTCACCAGGTTAATAAGTGCTAGAGCTAGGTCTCAATCCATTGGCCTTCCAAGCCTTAGCTCTTAAGCTGTGCATTGTCATAGGAGCCCATCCTTACCCACACGGTGCCCGCCCCCCCGACAAATGCCTGTGGAGGATGGTAATATAAAATTTCATTTCAGTGCCCTTGGGATTCAAAGAAAGGCTAGAATTTTGCACATCAACATTTTTTTTTTTTACTGAGTGGAAAAATTATATTTCCAGCCTCTAGAATGTATTCATTCTTGGCCCCTTCCATTTTTAAAACTAGTCTCTCTCCATCACTTATAACCAGATTCAGTTGTGTGCTTTCCCTGAGCCTGCATCATTGTTTGCTGCAATGAGTGATTGATAGCTTTAATTTTTAATGTATTAAACACCAGACTAGTGGGAAATTTTACTTATCCCATTTGTTGTTCTTAAAAGAAAATCTAAGACTGATGAGATATATGGGAAAAATCAGGCTTCCATGAAACTGAGTTTCCCAGGGCCCCAGGAGGTAGCTGGACTTGAGGCAGGAAGTGAACCTGGAGCGTATGAAGAGCTTCAAGGGAAAAGAGTGCAAAATCCCAGTTAAAATGCTCAAGGGATCTGGGAATGGCTCCTGCTGTAACAATCCCTGGGGTTAGGGTTGGACATTCATCAAGTGGAGAAAGAGAACAGGGCCTGGGATCTTGAATAGCTCATGGGTCTCCTGCCTACACAAGTGGAATTGGTAACAGTGGTGCTTCTCTTCTAAGTAAATATGCTGTCAAGTTGAGAGGCAAATCTGGTCAAGCACCTTGGGTGCCTCTGAGGAAAGCATTGCAGGAAAGTTCTTTTTGAAAATGACATTGCCTTACTCCATCACCAGAAAGTATTTTTTCTCTGATAATGTGACTGATGAACAGTTCGGTTCAATTCAGTCGCTCAGTCGTGTCCGACTCTTTGCGACCCCTTGGACTGCAGCACTCTAGGCCTCCCTGTCTATCACCAACTCCCGGAGCTTACTCAGACTCTTGTCCGTTGAGTCAGTGGTGCCATCTAACCATCTCATCCTCTGTCTTGATGAACAGAATCGCTTTCAAATCATGATAGATCCATGTCATTTAGATAAGGCTCCGGGGCTTCAAATGGAAAAGAGGACCAGTCCCCCCAGAATCCCTCAAACACCAGGTGCCCATATATGGGCCAGACTTGCCTGGAAAGGAGAACAGAGTGATGCTGCTGGATGAATCCCCCAGGCTTCACATTCCAAAAGTGTCCTGTTAAGTGAGTCCGAGCAGTTGCTTCTGAAATCATAAATTCCAAAGACAATGAGCATTGCAATCACAAGGGGTAACAGAAACCAAACACATTAGGAACATGTTCCTTGAGCAAATAGCGTAAT
The DNA here is from genome assembly GCF_014754425.2 of Oryx dammah. Lineage (NCBI taxonomy): Eukaryota > Metazoa > Chordata > Mammalia > Artiodactyla > Bovidae > Oryx > Oryx dammah. The sequence continues at coordinate 63,075,682 of NW_024070204.1, forward strand.
TCCGGACACACGGGAACACATGGTTTGCTTCAAACATGTTTCATTTTGTCATCGCACTGAGTCCACAGTATTTCTCTTTGGGTGCAAGAGTGATTGATTTCACTGGAAGAATTGTTTGTAAGAACATGAAAGTTGCCAAAGCAAACACGTTGGAGGGAAGTGTGGAGAAGGGGAGTTAGAGTATTTGGAGTAGATCGGGGTTTGGGAAGTTCATGCAGAGGTGAGACAGTGCGATGTAGAACAAATAAAAACATTCTGCACACTTCATCTACATAAATTATGTTCAGAAATTCACTCTGTGTAGACATTAGCTGTGCAGCTACAAGTCTCCCTAGTGTGCCTCTAGAATGTGGGCACAAAGCCAGTTTTTAAGTGAATGATTTGTAACTTTTCCTTCACATAAATTAATCTATTAATATTTAGATCATCCTGATTTTAATCTACAGAAGTCATGTAGTCACTATAAAAAAAAAGCCCTATAATCTGTCTTTCATGATAAAATTCTATTACAACTTGCATTAATAAATTGTCTAAAGATACGTTGACAAAATGAATGAAAAACATTTAAGAATATTTTCTTTGATCTGTTTCTCTACCATGGGGAAAAGAAAAGAAAAATCTAAGACTCTACCTAAATAATACACAGCAACATTTATAACCATGTGAGTTGAAATGTTCCTTTTGGTCATTTGCTTTACATGTAAATTTTTTGTTAGAGATGAGAAATTTCTTAGCTCTTACCTGTCTATGGGTATTAGCTTCTAAAAGATATAAATCTGTTATAAACTACTCATGATTCTTAGATGCTTAAGTGTGCAGTAACACCACAAACTAACAGAGTTACTCTGTTAGCATTTTTTTCAGATAGCAGTCCTTAGAGTGCAAAGAAAAAGCTTCTAAAAATTAGCAATAGACTATCTGAATCAATAGTCTCATTTAAAGATGATACTCTAAGAACAAAATAAGCTAAAACTGAAAGAATAGAGACTTTTTAATAGGTTGTACAGTACCAGCGTAGCTTGGTGTACAGGAAGGCTTTCATCAGTCATGCTCAGGCACAGTCTCTGCCTCCCACTCATGTCCTGCTGCCCATCTAGTACTTCATCGAAGGGCAGGAGGTCACTCGTATTAGTTATCTATTGCTATGTAACAGATTACCCCCCAAACTTAGAAGTTTAAGACAACAACATTTATTATCTCAGGGTTTCTGTGGGTCAGGAACTCTGAGCACACAACTTAACTGGATCTTCTGGCTCTGGGTCAGTCACGTGGCTGCAGGCAGATCTCATGTCATGACTGGAAAGGATCTCCTCACTAGCTCACTAATGTAATTTTTGGCAGGATTCAGTTCCTTGCTAATTGGTGAACTGACACCTCAGTTCCTCCAGGGCTGTTAGCTGGCAGCCTCCCTAGGTTCCTTCCCACATGGACCTCTGTGTCAAGTGGCTCCCATGTCAGCTAGCTGCATCAGAGTGAGCAAGTAAGTCAGAAAGAGACCAGCAAGATGGAAGACAAGGTCTCTCATACCTTGAGCATGGAAGGGACCTCTGATCACTTTTGCTGCATTCTCTTTGATGGAAACAAATCACTATGACCAGTTCACACTCAAGGGGAGGGAGTTACTTCCTTGGGAACCATGTCAGAAGCTGCCGACAGTTAGGAGTCTGTTTCCCTGGCATCCTGGGTCCCACTTCATATGCTGACGGTAATATTCACAGTGTGATTCCTACACCAGCAGCATCACTTGGGAAGTTGTTACAGTTGCTCATTCTCAGGCCCAAATCAGATTTACTGAATCAGAAACTCCGGGAAATGGGGCCCAGCATGCCAACAAGCTCTCCAGGTGATTCTGAGCATTATGAGATTTGAGAAGCACTGCCTTCAGAGCTGGTTGGACCTTCCCAGTTTCTCTCTTACAAGACCAAGACCTCAGTCACAGGAAGATCTACCCACATCATCAGTGTACTCGTGGTTACTGATGGTTTGTGATGATGATTTGCAACACAAATCAAGAGCCATCTCTCAGCGGTACCTCATATGGCATGTCTAGAAGAGAGTTTTTTCATTTACCTCAGATTTAAGGTTTTCCACATAATGGAGCTCATGGACCTAACCCCACAAGCTGGTGCTTTGTAGGTTTGGGGACCAAAGAGAACTTTATCACTTGAACAAAGCTTCAAAACAGCTATTTTTTCAATAGGAAAAAATTCATCCAGTCATCTCCATGCCAGATTGTTTACGTATCTTGAGTCTCTAAGAGGTTTCTTTTTAGATTCTGTAACTGATCTTAAAAAAAAAAAAAAGTTTTTAGTGGCCACAAGTGTGCTTCTAAAGGGTAAAATGGCTACGAAAACTGATTCTATATATTAGGTCCTTCCAGTAGGAATGCACACTCTGGAGTTGCATCATAGCCACAGAATGCTGTGGAAAATTCTCTACTCCTTTGGTCTCTATACTATCCTCTCAAACTCATCTTGGGAGACCTCCATGATGCTGTTAAAATACAGATTCTGGGGTTAAAAGATGTGGGTTCAAATCTAAACTCTGCCACTTAGTATTTGTGGCCTTAGCACGTTTTAACTTTTCCAAGCCTTGAAGAATGTGGCCTACTTTGGCAATTCTGTGGCCAAATGCTAAAGCGAAAGCCTGTGTGTTAGTCACTCAGTCCTGTTCAACTCTCTGCAACCTTATGGACTGTAGCCTGCCAGGCTCTTCTTGTCCGTGGGATTCTCCAGGCAAGAATACTGGAGTGGGTTGCCATTTCCTTCTCCAGGGGATCTTCCAGACCCAGGTCTCCTGCATTGGCAGGTGGATTCTTTACTGTGTGAGCCACAGGCCTAAATGACTGCTATTGCAGTCATCCTATTAACTGACTTCAATGACTTCACTAAAAGGTGCATGTTAAAATGAACAGAAGGAAATGTAGCAAATAGTCTAGTGCAATTTTATGATATTCTTTCACTTAAAAAATATCTTGTTGGATCAACTCCTTGCCTTATAATTAAGAAGAACTTTAAAATACTATAATGCCCCCAAGACATATAGTGAATGCTTGTTTTTCAGTTATTGATTTGTAGATGTGAAAGTATAACTTTTGTTCACTTAATACAAATCAACTTTTAATGAAGGTAGGAAGAAAAAAATCTGCTCATTTTGAATGGGAAGAGCTTTAAAAATTCTTGTACCCAAAAATGATAAGAGGTCTTCTTTCCTGTCAGGTAAATGAAGAAATGGAAACACTCATACTGTCTATGACTTTTGGTCAAACCACTCAGTAGTAGTAAAAATGTCAGATACCCAGGAATAAGAATCATCATAGCCCTACTGCTCTAGTTGGATAGTATAGATCCATTAGTCTAAATTTTATGGTTACATCAGTTTCTTCACTGTTTTGCCTCAGTGCATGCGTGCGTGCCAAGTCAGTTCAGTCGTGTCTGACTCTTTGCACTGTATGGACTCTCCAGGCAAGAATACTGGAGTGGGTTGCCATGCCCTTTTCCAGGGAATCTTCCCGACCCAGGGATCAAACACACCTCTTTTATATCTCCTGCACTGGCAGGCAGGCGCTTTACCACTAGCACCACCTGGGAAGCCCTTTGAATCAGAGACAAAGCCAGTCAACTCCAAATGATTCTACCCAGATTTTCCAATTGAATGATAGATGTCAGTTTATTCATCAGTTGGAAAATATTTATCAAATGCTAATCATGTACCAGACATTAGAGGAATACAGAGAATTATAAGGTATAGGCTTTCTTTTAAGCAGCTTAAAACACAGTGGATACTTAATAGAGGACAGTGCATATGAACACATCATAAAAGCTCTTAATAGATATCTCACCAGGATGATTCTCCCAAAGAATCACCCTCCCTGATTATATAATGTATTAAATTTGTTAATCTAAATAGTTAATTCAACAGCCCTATGTGATTTATTCGTGATGGTGTCTTATAGAATTAATGCCAATTAAGTAGTACATTTAATAAATTCTTCAGGTTTGGAGAGACAAGTCCTTCTCTGGGAGCAATGAAGACTAATGGAGCCCAGGTTCTGAAATCAGAACCTCACCCTAGCTCATCTACTTAAGGATATATGACAGTGACAGGCTGCTCAATGTTATCATGCTTTACGTCTCCCCTGTGAAAACCAGGGATGTACTTTATAGGTCGGTTGTGAGAATTAAAATGAGATTATTTGCATAACATAATTAGCAAAGCACTCAGCAGAAAGAGCTCCGTACATGTTAACTATGTAGTAACAGCATTCATGTAATAACAGTATTTGTGTAGCCTTGCTTCTCATGTAGTGGTGGTATTCTTGGAGAGGGGAAGTATCTCAGCTAGGTGTGGAGACCACAGAAGAAGAAAAGATAGTACAGGTATGGAGAATAATAGTGTGAAAAGCAGGAAGATTGTAGTATCTGCTGAGACAGTAAGTTTGGCCCAGTTGTGAAAGATCTTGTTTATAAGGTAAACTTACTACTCCATCATGCAACCTATAAAGAATGACTTTTGATTCTTGAGCAAAGTGTGACATGATAAAGAGGTTTTGGGATAGGTAATCTGTAGCATATACTAGACAGTGGGGAGACTGGAGATAAGAAGACCAGAGGAAAAAAATTATTTTAGCGGTACAGGGACAGGGTGATAGGGGCTTGATATCTGACGGTGAGAGTGGAAAAAGGAGAAGTGAGTCTTTGCAGAGGAAGAATTGACCAAACTTGGTAGATGAGTGGATGTGAGAATTAATGTGAAATAAAGGGAGATTATGAAAATGTTAAGCCTGGGTTAATGTGAAAATGGAGTACTACTGTTGGAAGTAAAGCAGTCAGAAAGGGAAGCCAATTATGGAAAGAGGCTTATTTTAGAAATGTTAAAGTTGAGCCTTACTAAATCCTGGGTATGTCTAACAGTCATTAGAAAACTAGGATTAGAGCTTGGAGAAGTTGGGGATGACATCTGGTTATCCCTCGAGTAAGAGAAGGCCTGATGCAATGGCTGTGAGTGGTACCACAGTGACTCATCAAAAGGACCCCTCGGGGCCTGGCTGACTCTCTTCACTCTTTCCAGCAGGCCCCAGGTAGTAGTCTCACCCCTACCCTTGTATCCCTGTCCAGCTTTTATCAAGGTGGACATTAAGAACAGGCTCTAGATGTCTGCGACATCTCTGGAATCACCCTTCTCCTTCCCTGATTCAGAAAACCATACGCCCCATAGAACTTCTCCATTTTGAAGTCAGGGTAATAGAAATATGCTGGAAGTGTTAATTGTACAAGAATTAACCACATACTCAAGTTAAGGGATCCCTAGTCCACCCTTTCCCTGCTCTTCACCTCTGAAGTGATTCTAGTCCCTGTCAAAGAAACCTCAGATTTTGTTGACCAGACTAGGAGTATCCACTGATTATAGGCATTTGGTTGACTCCATGTGATGAGATTTTAGTGTTCAATTATCTGCTCACTGAAAACATCCTGTTTTTTATCCTGCCCTCTCATGCTGCTATTTTTTATAATTCTCTTCCCCTGTATAATATTCTTTCTTCTTCAAGTCTCATCTCAAACATTCAGTTCAATTCAGTCGCTCAGTCGTGTCTGACTCTTTGCGAGCCCATGAACTGCAATATGCCAGGCCTCCCTGTCTATCACAAACTCCCGGAGCTTACGCAAATTTATGTCCATTGAGTTGGTGATGCCATCCAACCATCTCATCCTCTGTCGTCCCCTTCTCCTCCCACCTTCAATCATTCCCAGCAGCAGGGTCTTTTCCAGTGAGTCAGCTCTTCGAATCAGGTGGCCAAAGCATTGGAGTTTCAGCTTCAGCTTCAGTCCTTCCAATGAATATTCTGGATTGATTTCCTTTAGGATGGACTGGTTGGATCTCCTTGCAGTCCAAGAGACTCTCAAGAGTCTTCAACACCACAGTTCAAAAGCATCAATTCTTCAGCGCTCAGCTTTCTTTATAGTCCAACTCTCACATCCATACATGACTACTGGAAAAACGAAAGCTTTGACTAGATGGACCTTTGTTGGCAAAGTAATGTCTCTGCTTTTTAATACGATGTCTAGATTGGTCATAACTTTTCTTCCAAGGAGTAAGTGTCTTTTAATTTCATGGCTGCAATCACCATCTGCAGTGATTTTGGAGCCCAAGAAAATAAAGTCTGTCACTGTTTCCCCATCTATTTGCCATGAAGTGACCGTCCAGATGCCATTATCTTAGTTTTCTGAATTTAATCTCAAACATTACCTCCCTCTACAAAGCCTTTCTTGATCCTCTTAGCATAGTTACTTCTTTCACTATGATCTTACATGAATCAATTCATACTTCTATTGAAGCTTATATTTGAATTAGTATGCATGTCTTCTCCCCCAACTTCTCCAACCAGATGTGTTATTTTTTCTTTGTATCCACAGCACATCACACCATGGCTGAGACATACTGAGGTGTCCACTCAATGCAAGATGGGTAAATGAATGAAAAATCAAATGTAGGTCTTTGGCTAGCCTTGATCGTTTGTTTTAGTTTTAATATCTATATTTTAATATTGTCTTTATTTGTACTTTCTTCAATCTTTAATATATGTTATGCTTGTAATACTATATAGACCCAAGAATCTGGTAACAAATTCCCAAGTTTTGACACTTTTATAGCATTTCATAAGAAGTGGTTTTAGTTTGTTATTACTTTTTTCATGTATTTTATTACAATTTTAAATGAAAATGTTTACATTCTTTTCAAGAAGTTTGGTTGAAATTATGCCAAGTAATATTTCTTAAGTTGCTTTATTTTTAAAATAATAAACTGTTTTCAAGTAAATCAATAAGTAAGAAAATTTTTTGATAAAGTACTAGAGAGTTTTCTATAATAAAAGTGAATTTTTGTCAGATACTCATGACCAAGTTCTTCTGCTCAAGTCTTAGATTCTGTGTGGTCCCTTCTTGCCTCTTTAAACAGATGGGAGCCCATATATGTGAGCAGGTAGATGAATGGATGGAATAAAGAGGCCAAGCTCTCTCTCCACATATAAATCTGCAAAAATAATAGGATACATGTGTGCAAAAGTGGTAAACCACTAATAATATTTAGAACTCCACAATTCCTAGAGGAAATAAAATAATAAAGCAATAAAACATTCAAGGAAAAGAACAAGTACCATAGTTAAAACAGTGGCATCAGGACTCAAAACTGATGTGTCTGAAATCCAGTCACTCATGATTGGGTCTGCTTATGGTGGGAATTTAAGATCGTTTCTATGTCATGGTCCACTTACCAATAGGCAGACCAAATCTCCTGGGCGGGCTCTGCACTGAGTCAGAGCCATATTCGTGCCAACTCTTGATTATGAGGACTGAACACACTCTTCGTGTCGATGGAGATGTTTAACAACGTAACTAGTGGTAGTACTGGTTGAATCACCTTTAAACACTTTGGTAGAGGGAGTAAGAGAGTCACAGCCATGTCTTGAGTTAATAAATGTTAATGTTTCATTGGCCATAGTTCAATTACAAAACAGATATGGTAATGAGTAGTGCTTTGCTTAAAGAGAGATTGGTAACTGCTACCCTTTGAACACTCCCTATTTTGTTTAACATACTATTTTTAAAATAAGACACACATTTCTAAGGACTTAATTTACAGCCATGCTCTAGAAATGAAATCAGATTTTTAAAACTTCGTCAGATCTTACGCATGAAAATGAGTGTTTCCTTTTGAGCAGTCATCATAGGAGGTCACGTGATACCAGTGATGCTCTCACTCCCAAGGCCATTTTGAGGACTCTTTTTGTGACTGGTTTACACCAGATGATAAATCTTCAGGTACACTTTGGCTTTGCAAAAAAGCTGTTTCACCCCATGTAGTCATCTGTCTTATTCATGGTATTTAACTCTCAGTGGCATTTGGCTATTTGCAAAAATCAAATCCACCCTCAAAGAATGAAGTTTTTCAAACAAATGGGCGGATTGTTTTAGTTTCCAAGAAATTTTCAGCATTGGGCCTATCAATAGAAAATTCAGTGTTAAATGATGTCTTTTAAACATTGCCTATAAAATATCTGTAGCAAGGACAGGGCTAAATTCATTGTTATTAATTATGAGAAACCAACCAATGAAAGCTCTTGTCATCAACAGAGCCTTCTACTAACAGGACATTGACTAAAGCATCTCTTACTTATTTTTAAACTTTTTACTGTGAAATAATTGTAGACTCAGTAGTTGCCAAAATAGTACATAGAGTTCCATGTGCCCTTCGCTCAGTTCCCTCCCCTCAGTTTCCACCACTCAGTGGTGACATGTCCTATAACTAACTGCAGTACAATATAAAAGCCAAGAAACTGACATTGCCTGACACCATTAAGTAGCTTATAGGTTACAAGAGGACTTAATCGTCACCAGTTTTTACATGCATTCATGTGTGTGTGTGGTTCTGTGCAGTTTTATCCCATCTGTAGATTCATGTAACTAAACAAACAAGGCGCGGAACTCTTTCATCCCTAGAACTCCCTTCTGCTTGTGTTGCGTGTGTGCCTAGTTGTGTCCGACCCTTTGTGAGCCCATGGACTGTAGCCCTCCAGGCTCCTCTGTCTGTGTGCTTTCCCAGGTGAGAACACCAGAGTGGGTTGCCATCTCCTCCTCCAGGGGATCTTCCCAACCCAGGGGTCAAACCTGTGTCTCCTACATCTCCTGATTGCACACGGTTTCTTTACCTCTTGAGTCACTGGGGCCTCTATAGAGTCATGTAACTACCACAGCAAACAGGTCACAGAACTCTTTCATCACTACAGCTCGCTCCTGCTACACTTTTGTTTATAAACTCCTTCCACCCTTTCCCCTGTCCCATGACAACCAATTTGTTTCCATAGTTTTGTCATTTCAAGAACATTATATAAATAGAATGATCCAATATATAATCTTTTGAAGTTTACTTTTTTCAGTAAGCATAACACATTTAAGATTTTTTTTTTTTTTTTGCATCACTAATGTGTGTGTGTGTTTGTCGCTCAGTTGTGTCTGACTCTTTGCACCCTGTGGACTGTAGCTCACCAGGCTGCTCTGTCCATGGAATTCTCCCAGCAAGAATACTGGAGTGGGCTGCCATTCCCTTTTCCAGCGGATCTTCCCAACCCTGGGATCGAACCTAGGTTTCCCACATTAAGGCAGGTTCTTTACCATCTGAGCCACCAGGGAAGCCCAACAGTTAACTCCTTTTCATTGCTGAGCAGCACTGCACTGTATGAATATCCCAGAATTTCACCCCCTGGAGGACGTTTGGGTTGTCTTCTTTTTCCCTCTCGATATTACAGATAAGTCTGCTGTGGACATTTATGCACAGATTTTTCTGTGAACATAAATCTTCATTTTCCTGGGTAAATGCCTGGAGTATAGTTGCTGGGCTGTATGATAGGTGCATACTTAGTTTTGTAAGTAACTGACAAACTCTTTTCCAGAGTGACTACCATTTTATAGTCATACCTGTAATGTATGAGAGATCCAGTTTCTCTGCATCCTCACTAGCAACTGGTGTTATGGTTCTTTTCAATTTTGGCTATTATAATAGGAATGTAGTGTTTTTCTTTTTTTGCCTATTTCTGGAAATTACTGATTCAATTACTATGACTGGTACGATGCGAATTCAGTAGAAATGACTTTTTGTCTTCACAGTGCCTTCCTGAATATGAAGCTCATGGCTTATTTTATATTTATGTTAACTTTTTAGATTTAACATTATAAAAATATATCTTCTCTTCAACTTTACCAATGTCCACTAATAAGCAATCAAAACCTCACTTTAGTCTCTTCTATCTCATCTCATAATTTATCCCATGGCACAAACATGCCCATGCCTAAAAATGCTGTTCTTCCTGGGCAAAAAAATCAGTAGTGGCTGCATTCTACTGTTTCTTTGGAGGGAAGGAGCACTAATGATGGGCTTACTGGTTGTCTCTGGTTGGTCACCCTCATGAATTCGTGAGAGAGCAGTCTTTGTGGCTGGATTGCTGGGGATCCTAGGGGACAGCAGGACCGTCATAATCCAATAGGTTTGCTGTGCTTCTTTCATTCATAGGGTGCAGTTTTCTCTGTTCAAAGTTAACTGGCTTGTATGATGACCCATGGATGAGACCCAAGTATAGATGGCTAGATTAGTTGCAAAATGAACACTTTCAAACAAAATTCAAAGTGCACTTGACAGGCTGTTGCACTAAGTACTTGCATGTCTGAGATAAAACAAGCTGGATGCATTTATGTTCCCTCCTCAAGTTCATGCCATTCTTTGTGAAGAGGCCTAAAGTACTTCCTACTGTTGAAATGGTGAGTAGGAAACAGAATCCAATGACAAAAGCAGCTTGTGGCTTCTGCTTCCTCTACATTCACCCACAATTACATCTTGATAATGATGTAACTAACAGTTGTTGCAGGTAAACCATTTCATCTTATTTGTTTACTTATGTACTTGTAATCATAAAATTACCTCTGCTGGTTGATAATGATGTATTTTGGAGGAGGAGGGGTAGAGCTGGGAGGGATGTTTGTTTTTAATTTAATGTTGCTTGTTTTCAATTTGGGAGTAAGTTAAAGCTTTCCAGTGTCTGTCTGCCCTTCTTGATCTATATAAATTGACTTACCACTTAAATTGTCTTATAAATAGGAGTTTTAGCAGATGAACCTCAAAAATATATTGATGAGTAATAGAAGCCAAACAAAAAGCTATATACAAACTGTATAATTCCATTTATCTGAAGTTCAACATTTAAAAACAATCTGTGGTGATAGAAATGAGAATAGTGGTTGGGGGGGGTTGGTATTGACTGGAAAGGAACATGGAAGAATCTTCTGGGGTGTTTAAAATGTTCAGTAACTTGATCTAAGTAGTGGTTACACAGTTTACCAAGTTGTATGCTTAGGAGTTGAGTACTTTAGTTGCTGTTATTTAATTAAAATTTAAATTAGCAACTGAAATGAAAAAGTAAGAGGTTTGATGATTTAAAATCACAGACCAGAATCAGTCTTGGCTTCTCACTTCTATGCTTCCAGGATTTAAAATTTTGCAAATTATAATTTTCCCCATTGTAAGTGAACCACTTTGCTTGTCTCTCCTCGTTTTCTCTGCCCCTCCCAGCTTCTTAACAAGTTAGATTTTTGTTGCAATGCCATGCATATTATAACTGTTAAAATATTATGAAGCAGGGTGTGGAAGCAATAAAAATTTATTAAGATCACTTTAGGCCTTTAAAAATTCCACAATTCCTTTCATTCACATGACATCCTTCATTCCTTTTTTTGAAGTTTGGGTCCAAGGAATTTTACATGCTGTGGGTTGACATTTAGTTAATAGCATCTTTTGCTGAGGTTCCACTTTTCTAAATTAACAAGATCAAGAAGAGTGACCTGATGATATTTCTTTGTATACCTGGCACTTTTCCAAAAAGAAGGATTAAGGTAACAAAAAGGGGGAGGCGGGGAGAAAAGAGAGAAAAAGGAAGGAAGAAAAGGAGAAAACTCAACCCTTCTCAGTCTACTTTATTCTAGGGCAAAATGTGTTTCAAATTTTTTAAAATATCAGATATTACCCTCTCACCAAGAAAATGAACAAATAACCCTACACATACACAAAATCTGTAGTTGCAATGTGTCTGCTATTTCACATTTCTGTCACTTGTTCCTAATACCTTGTGTCTTGGTACCTTGCTACTAAGCCATGAAAAAGCTAACACCTGCATATAAACCTGGGGGCGGGGGTGGCTAGAATGTGTAACTTGCTTGAGGAATTGAACCAAGTCAAGTTTAGCTTCCTAAGGCGTATATGAAGCGTTTGTCTCTGAGTCCTGTCTGACTCTTTGCGAGCCCACAGCTGGGGACACTCCCCTGTGTGTGGAATTTTCCAGGCCAGAATACTGGAGTGGGTAGCCTTTCCCTTCTCCAGGGGATCTTCCCAGCCCAGGGATTGAACCCGGGTCTCCCGCATTGCCTTTGCGGGCAGATTCTTTACCGTCTGAGCCACGAGGGAAGTCCCAAGGCGTATCTTGGCATGTGCCAATACGGAAGGAAGAAGGCCGACGTGTACAGTAAGAATCTGGCTAGGCACATAATACACGTTTATTTAAAAGCCTGGTAAGAGAAGGTACAAATAATTATGTGCGTGAAGAACTCCTGTAACAGCGTGCCATGCTAGCATAGTAGATCAAGAGGGCACCTGAGACTCCCATTCCCAGAATCTTGACTTGGAAAATTCATGTTTTAACAGAAAGGGAAAGTAACCTATACAGAGGCAGTGTGAAAATTCCCGAGGATGGAGGGGAAAATCTGGAGCCTGCCAAATGCTAAAGGGTGCTTTTCCAGTAGGCTGCCCTCAACTTCTCCGCCCCGCTGCATGTCCTACCGCAGTTGTCTGGGCCCCCAGCCTGGGCAAACTGAGGGGCGAGCGGTGCGCGGGAAAGGCAGGCCAGCAGCAGGTGGGGAGGTGGCGGACTTCTGTCTCCGGGAAGGAAATGGACTGAGATGAAAGGGCGGAAAGCAGTGGCGCTCAGGGCTTGTGTCTGCGGGATCCCGACCTTCTCGAAATCGCCCCGGGCTCCTCTAATTAGAGGAGGGATGCAGGGTGGGCGTTAGTTCCCAAACGTTTTAATCGAGCCTCTTTTCAATGGCCAGGGATAAATGTTGCCACTGTTACTCTGTGCTGAATGGGTCGCGAAGACCCCCGCCCGGCCCCCAGCGTGGCCATTCAGGGCTCTTTTCACAACCTCTAAGCGTTTCAGTCCCCGGGCCTAGCGACACTCCAGAGCGCTCCTAATTAGTCTAATTAGAAAGGTGGATTGATAGATGGGAAGAAGACAAGAGTTGAGTTAGGAAGATGCGCAATGCTGCCAATTTCGGCTGGGTCGCTGCTTATTCTCTCCAGAAAGAAAAGGCCGAAAAGAAGGAGGCTGGAGCCGGAGCCAGCCAGCCCGCCCTGCAGAGGCTCGGCTCCCGCGGGATCCGCGAGCTGGGCGGTCGCTGACCCCGCGCTTCCCTCGCTCTGCCGGAGCAGACAGCGGGCACCTCCGGCTTCTCACAGCCTTTGCGGAGAGAAGCTGGAAGGAAGGGCCGAGGCCGAGAGCCGCACGGCCTCGCGCCCCGGCCTGGAGCCTCTCCGGCCCGCTGCGCCCCGCCGCCGCCCCTTCTTCCCGCGGAAAACGGTGCAGAGGCGCGGCCTGGGCGGCCGGCGGGCCGGGCAGCGGGGACTTCGGGGGTCACGACCGGAAGGTCGGTGCGGGGCCTCTGCGTCCCGCCGCGCCACGTGGCCATTCCCCGCGCCCTCCCGCCCCGGGCCTCGCGGGCTGTCCGAGCTGTGTTTCGTCTCAATAAAGCCGAAACCCCAAGAAGGAAAGAACTTCGGTTTGAGAACGAGGCTTAGCTGCGTGCGGCCGTACGCTGGGTGCGTGCGAGGTTCCTTCGCCCTGCTCCGCGAGCAGGCCCCTCACCCGCGCCGCCCGGCGGCCGCGCGCTCCGGGTTGTCGCGCGCAGAGCGGCAGGGCCCCGCGCATTCCTGCGCCCGCCGTGGCCCGGAGCAGCGCGGGTGGCTTCAAGAACACTGAACCTTTAATTGGGCCATAAATCAGACAGGGGAGTGCGGTGGAGTTTGTGCAGGTGTAAAAACAGAGGGGAAAGCCTGGGCTGAGCAGCCAAAGCGCCCGGGCAGGTCAGAACCTCCAGCAAACTAACATCTTGATAAGTCCGCTGACAACAAAATAAACAGTGGAGAGGGCTGGGGGAGGCGGGGAGCGCGGCTGCCCGCGGCCCGCGCGCAGCAGCACGGCGGCCGTCTGCTGGGAGGAGGCAGGCCTCTCCTGGGTTTGTGTTTGGGGCTCTTTTTCGGGGCAGGGGGGTACTTAGGGAGGAAGGAGAAGCAAAATTATCTCCCTTTTCTCCCTCTCGCTTTCAGCATCGCGTTCTGTTGGACAGAGAGCCCAGGACTGTCAGACGGCGAAGGGTTAGGAAGTGCGCGCAGCCTCGCCGACCCCTGCCCAGTCCGAGAGCCGGAGCTGTTGTCGATCGAGGGCCCGGCCGTTGCGCCCGGGGCGCGCGGGCCTCGCTGAGTCGCGACGAGTCCCTGCGCCTCCTCCCAGACGCGGCGCCACCGAGAGACAGACCACCGGCTCCCGCTTCATTTCAGGGGCTGACGAGGGGAAAACACTGCTGCGCCCCTGGCCGAAGGAGGTAAACCCAAGTAGAAAGGGCGATCAAAAATTAATTTGGTGCACTGCTCGGAAGCAGCACCTTGTCAAAACTCTACGGAGACGTTGGCACAAGGGGCAAACGGATTCACAGACAAAGGAAAACAATACTAGTCTCGTTAGATCATTTTTCTGGACATTATTTAAGGTCTGAAAGGGACCAAATCGTTTCAAAATGTTGCCAGTAAAAATTATCCTGTGTGGAATGCAACTAATCCTCCTAGGTTCCTGTCAACTGTTTCCACAAAAGGAATCCGATTTTTCAAATCAAAGATCCAAAAGTCTTTGGGGAGAGATTTATTACATGCCAGAGCTTTAGTTACAGAATAGAGTTACAATAACAACTCGCACCCACCAACTCCCCAAAATAAGGGATCCCATCCCACACAGTTCTAATGACATGTGGGGGATGGTTTGCTGGAGTCCTGCTAAATATGCATATGGGAGGAGAGTGGGGGAAGGAGGAGGAAGGCAGAGAAATATTAAATTCCTTAAATAGACCAACAGAACACAGCGCCTCGACATCTTATTTTTGGTCTCTGTACCCCTGGTTCCTTTTGAAGAGGAAAACAAGACCCAAACTTGGGGACCTGCCCTCCTCAGTTTAGAACTTTAAGGTGAGCTTAATGCTTGAGTCCTGAAAAACTCTTCCGAACCCTGACTTAGGAGTTTGCATATTAGTGTGTCTACAGTGTCTGCAAATGGAAAATATTTTAAAATGAGAAAAGAATACAAGAAAATGTTTTCTTTAAAATTTTTAAAAATGTATTTTTAAGTTTTTCTTTGATTTGGAATACAGTGTTTAAGAACAAGAAAAATGTGCCCCAGGGCTTTTCACTGTGCCTCTGTAAATGAGTCTTTCCACCAACGCATGTGAACAGAAACGCTTTCCTTGAAGGTCACAGCCTCAGTTCACTGTAGTGTGAGCATTTTGTGATGAGCCTGATCATGAAGATCCTCTGCCTCCTTTTCAGTTCTTCACTGATTAGAACTGGTGGCTAGGGATAAGACTGATGGGTGAATGATTGGTAAAAAGCCTTAAAAACTTGAGAAGAAACTCAAATTCCTAGTTCTCCGAGTGGAGGAGTTTAGTGCCTCCATACCATATAGGCACCAAGCTCTTTTAGGTGCTTTGTGAATGAACTGCCACACCAGAAAGATAGTTTCAAGAAGCAACTTCAGTTTAGTTTACAGATAATTGAGTTTGGGTTTTTTGGGTTGTTTTTTTTTTATGGTTCTGTTAAGTGGAGAAGTGAAAAAAGATCTTCCTAGCCTTCCCTCCACCCCATTGTTTGCTGCTGAAATGGCTCATTCCTCTTGCTGCCTGAGTGTATGTTTCTGTTATCAGAGGCAACTTGGTGGTGGGAATTCTTGCATTTGTTCCCTGTATTTAAATTGGGAATAAAGGGATTTGCATTGTAGCAGGTGCTCAATAAATACTGCAGACTAATCCCACTTTTCAAAGCTTAGAGGTTAAAGAGATGATCAGTAGGTAAATAATTAGAGAAAAGAAATAGAACAAGAGACTAGAAGAGGGATTTAAAACACCATCACTTTGTTTATTTTAGAAGGGAGGAGAAAGTTATCTGTCCAAATATACATCTGACTGAGGTAAGAGAAAACACAATGCCACCTGTTTTTTTCCTCATTATTTCTAGAAAGGGTTAAATAATGGTTTATTTCATACATAGGGTGGGAATGTTGAAGAAAGATGAGCTTTACATGAGGCCAAAAGTTTCTCTTAACTAATTTAAGGATTTGGGTCTACTCCAAAGTTTAGAGGTTTTTCATTTCCTGGAAGAATATGGATGTGGGAATGAAGCCACAAAAGAATCATGTCTATATATGTGTGTAGGTTTTATGTTTTCCAAAATATTTTCATATAAATTAGCTTATTGATTCTCAAAACC
The DNA here is from genome assembly GCF_014754425.2 of Oryx dammah. Lineage (NCBI taxonomy): Eukaryota > Metazoa > Chordata > Mammalia > Artiodactyla > Bovidae > Oryx > Oryx dammah. The sequence goes on from NW_024070204.1 coordinate 63,091,801, forward strand.
CATCACCACACCCCCCCCAATATAAATAAGTGTGAAGAAAACTGATCTAATATTTATTTTTAACTGAGTCTTATTTCTTCTGTTGCAATCTCTGGAGGGTTTTTTTGGTTTGTGGTTTCCCCCCCCTCATTTAACAGAATACAGTCTTGTCACAGTCATTTTCATATATATGAAACTCTGCATAAAAAAATAGAAATCAAAAACCAAATTATTGTTCATTCATAATAATCCTTCATTATTGACTTGTCAGAAAATGCGTCACACCTTTTATTGCTGAAAATATCAGCCTTTTAGTTATATTAAAGGAAATTCCTAAGCTAGTGCTCAAAGAAGCTTCTGCTCTCTGCCATAATTATTATCTGCTCCCCCTTTCTTTGCCAGTCTGTTATTGATCAGAGTTGCAATTAAGAGAGACTCCATACGTTGTATCTGTCTCCCTCTGGGACAGACAGACCCCGGCAAAGCCCATGGCCTCAGATCCATCCTTTCCTGGTGCTCCAGGGACTTGCTGGACCTATGGATGCATTACATAGAATTCTCCCTAATGGACCACGTAGATTCTCCTTAACAGTAGCATCTTACATAAAGGGAAACATCCTATCTTGAAAACTAGAGACACTCTCACTTTAAGATTAGAAAAGTATCTTTCCAGACTTAATTTCAAATTCAGAATTAGAATTTTCCACATTCCTGAAGATTCTGATTTCAATATACTGCATTTCTTCCTGAAATGGGGTTTTGTTGTCTTTTACAACTTAGACTTTAGAAGGGGAAAAAAGCATTTGCAAAAACACTTTCTCTGATGGATACGTGTGTATGTTTGGCTGAGTCCTTTCGCTGTTCACCTGACACTATCATAACATTGTTAATTGGCTATGCCCCAATACAAAATAAAAAGCTTAAAGAAATTATTGTATGTATGTGTATATGTGTGTGTGTGTGTTTCTATAGGAAAACACTCAGGCTAATCTAGTGAATCCAGACTTGGCATTTCCTTGGTTACCCATTTAAAGATGGAAGCATTAAATATAGTGTGCTTTAAAACAAAAAAACAAAGACACTTTTTCTCTGGAAAATCAGTGTTATCTTGCATTAAGCACTGTTTCTTGAAAAAATCAGCACAAACACTTTCCTTCCTAGTCTGCAGCTCACAGTTAGACGAAATCCCCACACGGGGTCCAGCCTGGGTGGCCTCATAAGGGACAAGGAGTGGCTCCAGAGCCTGCCCGGAGGAGGCTGGGCTTCAGTGAAGCTTCTGGTGGTGACTGGCAAGGATAAGCTGGTCACATCCAGGGAAAGATGTAATTCCAGCAGGTGGTCTGGAATTCTGTCCCCACTCCCCCCGACTCCAAGGCATTTCAGGGAGACTGGTGGCCAGGAAGTTTGGAGCTTGAGGTAGGATTGCCCCTCAAGAGACTCCAGCCTTGCGTTCACTGCGCAGGAGCTAAAAGAATCCATTCAACACCTGATATGCAGCTGTTCAAAGACAGTAAAATCCCCGAGAGGGGGCAGGGTGGGCATATTCTCCGAAAGAAAAAAAAAAGCCTTGCTTTCTCACTAAATGTTGAGTCAGTTGATATGATTCTTGAGATGCTCATTTCTGCATAAAGAGGATGAGACCCTAAGTCTGGTTTAAAAGACCTACTGAACAGTTTAGCAAAAGAAGTTCTGCCAGTTTGGTAGATTTTAAGCATTAAAAATGCTTAAAGTACCAGCATTTTAACCAAGAAAAGCTGAGGAAATGGACAAATAGCACAGCAGTGAAAAAGATATGTCGTCTGTGTGTGTTGTGTGATGTTTTAAAGATTGCTGATGTGAAGAAAAAAAGTGATGCTAGGAAAAAAATATACAGAACTAGGTGGAGGAAGCTGATATTCCTGAATAATTGACTTTCAATTCCAAATGCATCCAAAATGGGCTGGGTATCTCTGGGAAGCCCTGAGTACAGGTGGCAGGGAGGAGAACCTAGCAAAAACAAAAACAAAAAATGTATAAGAAATAAATGACTCTTCTACACAGCGACCTCTAAGGCAATTGCCCTACCAGGGCGGACCTTTAATCAATCACAATGATGGTAACACGGTGGCGGTGTGATGTATTGGAAATAAAATGGGATTTAAATGCTGACATCTCAGTAGCTGTGACCTTGGGCAAGTCATATCATTTGAGCCTTTATACCTTTATTTGTAAAGTGGGGTCAATAACAATTATTGTCCTATTTCACAGTGTGGTTGAAAGAAATATTAGTGAAAGTCCTTTGAAAAGTTAATGTGTGCTGTGGGTAGTAACTGGAATAGACAGGAAAGGGGTACTGGGGTACTGGTAACATCTTCTTGACTTGAAGCTGGTTACACACAGGTGCTCACTTAAAAGTTAGACTAGCTCAAAACAGTTTTTAAAATTATGATTTAATGCTAAGGACAAAGAAAATTAGAAATAAGAAGCTTACATATTTTATCCTCACTTCTCTTCCTTCCTTATCAGACCCAGAGACTGGAGACTGAAAATGGGGGTTCAATGATAAGAATCAGTTGTTTTCTATGTGTATTTTTTGCTTGTTATTGAATAGTATTTTCCTGGTATAGAAGCAGGAGTGAACCAGGAAGTTTCCTGCACACCAGAGGGGCCAACAGTAAAAAGAGAGGAACCCAAAACTGTTCACATTAAAGGAAAGATGGGATTAGAGAGATGTGACATGCAAAGAAATTATCTGAAAAGTGAATTCAGTTGGGAAAGTATAAGACCGAAAGAGCCCTGAGCAGCTGGTCATGATCAGATTCTCCATCTTTCTGTCAAATGTAATTGTATCTGAGTTGGCAGGGTATTTATTGCTAAAGTCGAAGGGCCAGATTTTACACTAAACATATTTACACATTTACATTCGTGGCCCTATAAACACTCCACGTTTCACTGACTGTGACATCAAACACATTTACCAACAAAAAGCATATGCCTAATTACAAAATCATAGGGGGAAAGGGAGGCAAGTGGCAGCTGATGGGCAATGAGCATGCATGCCTGTGTGTGTATATGTGTGACCCAACTGTAACACTAGGAAACCAGTAAAGACAAGAAGGGATACTAACAAAGCCGGGCCCACTTCACTTGTCCTCTGCTCCCCAGGACTATCCTTGTCTGGTTCCGTTGGAAAGGGGGAAGGGGACCCCTGGCATTCCAATTAGTCCCAGGTTACACCCCATCCCCTTGGAGGAATCCAGAGAAACCAAGGTGCTTCCTGGGCAGATTTCTGACTTGGATGGAGTTTGATGCTGATTGGCCTTTAACTGGCCCCCAAATGACTTCTCAGTCCATAATAAAAACAGGTGTGAGCAAAATGTGTAGCCAGCAGAGAATTTCTCAACGAAAACTAGAGTTCTTAATTCCTGGCTTGAGATAGTAACATCAGATCCCTACCCATCAATAGCAGTTGTAATAACACTGTTAGCTGCTCCAAGCTTGGTCCTCAGTCAAGCACGGAAATCAGAACCACCAGAGCTAGAGAGAAAAACAAAACAGGCACAACCGCTGGCCTCAGACAGCCTTTAATAAATGACACGGGCTGGTATTCCATCAAAATAATCACCTTCCATCAGAATAACCACCTCTCCCAGTGTTCTCAGAGGACAGGCGAGAGGAAGAAATGGTGGATTTAAAAAAAAAAAAAAACCTGTGAAGGGCAGAAACCTCCAGCCCCTTCGGATGGATTCTTACTACATACACTGTAAGAAGTGTGATAACAAATATATCCCAAACTCCAATTCCATCAGCAGAAAGTTTGGGCAGGAATGGGCCACTGAGTAGGGGCAAAGAAGGAGAGATGTACAAACAAGATGCCTTAGTAAAACATGAAGAAAGTTCTCGTGATTTTTTTTCCCTTCCCCTCCTCAGTTTCTTTTCTAAGAGGAAGGGAAGGGCCTCTTAAATTCACAGGATGAGGATGGAGAGGAAACACATTGTTGAGCAGAAGCGCTAACTTCTTATTTTAAAGAAATAAAATAATTACCCAATAGAGAAAAAAAATCAAGAAATGATCTAAGGTCATGACACCATGTGTGATACAAGGAACAATTCAATCCATAAGGGCTTCATTACCCCCGCAATAGATAACATTTGGCTAAATCTAGCTGCAGATTAAATCTCTGCAGCATAACAGAATCCTGAATGGAGAGGCTCCTTTTTGTGTGGTCCTTCTCCAGGAGCTGCCTGAACCATTAGCCCCAATATATCCCTCTCCCTATTAACTGCAATTCCCTCCCGACTGCGCTTCGGTCATTTGTCTCCAGGCTCTACGGGGGCGTTTGATGAGCAGAGAAACAAGGAGAAGGGGAGAAAAGCGTCGGGTTAATGAGTTGTAGCAAATCCACACTTTGTAGTCGGGAGGAGGAGAGCTGGTGTCCAATGTTTGTCCAACTGGTTTATTTTTCGAGACCCAGCCTATTGAGGAAGGCTTGTTCAAGCCGGTTTCGTCCTTACAAACACACAAACATCCTTCTGTTTGCCTTCAAAGAAAAGGGGACCAGAGCTGGATTTGCATGCGAATGAGGAGCCTCGGGAGGAGACGTCCTGGCCCATCAAAGGCCGCGGTAGCCCGGCGGCCGGGCGGCCTTTGTTCCAGCACCTGCTCGCCCCCGCGGCCTGACGGGGCGCGCCCCGAGCTCCTGGCTCACCGGGCCCACTGCCCGTGGTTCACTCCTCGCTTGCCCCGCGGCCCTCGCCTGGCGGCCCGCGGCCCACCCCTCGCCTGTCCCCGCGGCCTTCGCTTTCCCATAGGTCGGCCAGCCGTCGGCCAGGCCCGCGGAGCCAGCAGAGCCGACGGGGGAACCCCAAGCCCGGCGGTAGTGGAGGAGCTGCACTCGCAGGACGCAAAACTCGAGACTGAGGCAGGCGGGTCGGCTTCACCTTTTCTCAGGATTCAGGACTCACGACGCACTTGCGGGGGAAGCGGGACCCCGGCTCCCGGTCCCGAACCGAGGACAGCGCTGGATCGGCCAGGCTTTCTTGCCATTCTCTTAAAAGCACTGACAGCCTGGGAAGCGGAGCGCGTCCCTTCACTTTTTTAAAGATGCGGAAATTTGGATAGAGAAAGGGATTAGCCGGGACTCCCAGGTTCAGGATACCCAAGCATCACGCAAATAGTGAGACACACGAATTTTATTTTCGCGCGCTCTCCCTAATTACTTTCAGATAAAAATTCAGATCTGTGCGTTACAGAAGGCTTCGAGGCCCGCCAGCAGTGCTTGTGCGGTTTGGGCTCCTCCTGCTAAAGCCTGTCCACCCAGGGCGCCAGTGACATCCGGACCTTCCGGGTTCCAATGTCTCCTCTTCCTTAGGTGGGCTAGGGTAAAAGTAACTTTTCAAAAAAAGACTTTGGTCTAACGAATTACAACTTGTATCTAGGCATCAGTGATAAACTTGGGGGGTGACTGTTTACTTTAGCCTCTTATTTTCCCTCTTTCAAATATTTCATAGGGTAAAAAACGCAGAACTTCATTTTGAGGCTATGAGGGTCAGTTTTTTTCCCTCCCCAAAAAGGGAGGGAAGGACAGGGCATCAAAGAATGAATGGCACTGCAAAACAGTGGCCTACAATGTGGCCTTTGTTAACTTGCTAGGTTAAATCGCCAGCTCTTCAGATATATACCTGTGCAGATATTTGAAAAAATTAACAATTCACTGATATTAAGCACGAAAATTACTATGCCTTCATTTTATCTGAAGCCCACATTACTACCAAAACTAGTCTCATCTTTTTAAAGAACTATAAACTACCTGCAATAACTAGTTAAGGAAAATAAAATTTGAAAAAAAGATATCCTAGATCACCTAAATTTTTAAAATATAAGTAGTTAAACACCTGATGCATTTCATTCTTTAAAGAGTATGGTATCTGAAAATTAAAGCTTTTCTTTACATACTCTAAGTTACTCATTTCAACTAGAATTTTGAAGTTAACACTGCCTTTTAGAACAAAAACTTCTTTATGCAACTAATGGAATTGTGTCCAAAAAATAGCTTTAAATACTAGAGCTTTCAAATACAATTTAATCTATGTATTTTCTTGTTTGATTAAAGCTATTTAACTGATGATGAGCTCTATTAAATTTTTCTAATAAATTTTTAATTCAAAAGTCACAGATTTGTTTGTGTTACTTACTCCCATTAAAACATAACCTTATGTTGCAGAGTTTTTACAGATTTATAGGAATTTGTGCTCAGAAGTGAGTGAAAATTAAATGGACTGGAAAGCTCCAAAATAAAATTTAAAGTTCTATAAAATTATCTTAGAGAACTGTGGCTTTTAAGTATCCTCAGTACTCTTCAAAATGGAATCAAATAAGATTTGGAAATGTATACCAAAGTAACTTTTATTTGTAGTCATTTAAAAATAATTTCTGATCTCCTGCAATGGTTTTGACTTAGCATAAATAAAAAATCATGGCATGATGTTCTTGTTGTCTCTGAAAATATTACTTTTCTCTTCTATAATGGGTTCCTACTTAGCCCACAAGGAAAGTTTTTTTTTAACAGAAAAGAAAATAAACTAAGAAGGGGATAACTAAAGTCGATTCTTCTGGAGAATTTTCTTTGAAAATTAAGTATTTATTTCTGAAAAAGTGTAAAAATCTTACATTAGAATAGTACAATAATTGCCAGTCAAAATTTACAATACTCCTTGTAAAGAATACGCAGTAAGTACAAAATAAAAATTCCGCATGTCTATTATGATACAAAACACAGGTTAAAATAAGAAATGATAATTTTGACTTTTTTCCTTGTGTAAACATGTTAATCATTTTTTCCTTTTCATGAAAAAGCACACCAGACAAATGTCCTCAAATAAAAACTATTGCTTCTCTGGCATTCTTCGGGACCTTTACTATTTTTGCATTACTCTTCTGTTGAACATTATTGGTCTTTTTTTTTTTTTTTTTTTTAACGCCTGGACCTGAGACTCTCTAGACCTCAAAAAGGCTTAGATTTTTAAAAAATGTTCCCAAAGTCAAGGAAGCCCCTTGTGCCTAGACAGAGCGGATCTCCACCAGCACCCTCTTCCTCCCCACCCCAGGTTGGGGGGCTGCAGCATAGGGCGACTTTGCATAAATAGAGGGACCTGCAGAGCCGAAAAGCGCGCCCGAGAAGTTGCCAAACAGTCTCGTCTGAGAATCCCAAGCGGCGAAATGGGGGCGCGAGGTCGGAAGGGGCCGCGCTGGGAGGAGGGAACAAAACACAAAACCACCCAGATGAAAATAGGAGCCATGATTCCTACCTTCTCTTTCTCAAGCGCGCTAACATAGCGTTATTAACAATTTGAGATCCTAGCAGTAAAGTTCTCGACACTGGACAGGGCAGTCCCTTGGTGCAGAGTCCCCAGGGCGGCCGACGAGGAGACGGAGGAGGCGGCGGCGGCGGCGGCGGCCACGAGCGAGCGGGTGAGAGCGGCGGCCGGACCCACGGCCGCCTGAGCCGCACAGCCGCCGCCGCCGCCGTCGCTACCGCCGGCCCCGAGCGCGGACGGCGTCCCGGGAGATGGGGAGTGCGAGGCCTGCACGGCCACGGCGGCCTGCGCGGCGGCGGCGGCGGCGGCCGGGCCCAGGCTGCCCCCGATGATGCTCTCGATGGAGAAGGGCGAGCGCGCCAGCGCCGAGGCGCCCTGGCCGCCCGCCTTGGCCGCCGAGGCCTGCAGGGGGCCGGGCAGGGCGGCGCCGAGCGGGTGCGGCCGGTAGCCGAAGGCGGTCCGGGCCAGCTCGGCGGCTGCGCCGTGGGTCGGCGGCGGGGGCGGCGGCGGAAGCGGCGGCGAGAGGGCGCCTCGGCGCTGGCGCGCTCGCCCTTCTCCATCGAGAGCAGC
>NW_024070204.1:63100045-63111857 GCF_014754425.2 Oryx dammah
CCGCCACCGGCCCCGGCCCCCGCCCCCGGGGCTGGACCCGGGGGCGCCGGGGAGCCCCCCGTCCGCGGAGCCAGCAGGATGTCATCGTCGTCGTCCTCCTCCTCCAGGTCCTCCAGCTCGTCTTCCCCGGCGTACGAGCGCCGCCGCCGCCTCCGCCGCGCGGGGACAGCCAGGCGGTGCCCGCCGCCGCCGCCCTCGTCGTCGTCCTCCTCTTCCTCGTCGTCTTCGTCCTCGCCCTCCCCCACCACGTCGATGTCTGTCTCCTCGGCGAGGCCGGAGGCATCGGACATCTCCGTGCTCAGGGTCATAGCTGTGGCGCGGCGGCGGCGGCGAGGCGGCCCATAGGGGCGCCGGGCTCCGGATTCCCGCCGCACCCCAGCCCAGGTCCCGGGTGGCGGGCCCGGCCCGGGGGCGCCACGCTGGGCGGGGTGGGGGAGGCGGGGGGGACGGTGCTCCGCAGCTGCGGGAGCTGCGGCGCTGGGGCTGCGCGGCAGCCGCCGAGGCTCGCGCTGCGACTTTGTAACTCCTGCGCCGCCGCGGTGGTCCCGCGATCTCCGCGCTGGTTTAGCTAGGCGCGCACCCCGCCTGGGCGGGGGACTTGACCTTCCTCTCTCCACCAGCACCCTCCACGCCGCGTCCGTCGAGGAGGGGGTGGCGGGGTACCGAGCGAACAAGTCAAGAGTGGCGGGCGCCCGGGAGGATGCGAGACGGTGGAGAGTCTAGGGACAGAGCTCGGCGAAGAGAGGGCTGAGTCCAGGAGAGGGCGGACCTTTCCCCGGCTTATAGCTGAAGGAGGCCTGTCACATGGTGTGCACGTCAGAGTGCTGCCAAGGCTAGGGAAAGAAAGCCTAGAAAATCAGCCCTGCTCCGAGAGAAAGTTCACCGTAGGAGGGAGCAGTAACTGTGAAGAAGAGGGAGGAGGCAGGACCTCATCATTCCTTCCCAAAGGAGCCGAGACCTCTGAGTTTCGCGCAGGCTCGTGGTGGTCTGATCAAGGGCCGCGGCACGAGTTCGAGTTCCCAGTCTCCTGTTCAATGAGCCCTCAACCCGAACCCCAGAAACACTCCTGGGACGCGACAGTTTGACCACTCGATGGCCTATCGGAACCATCTAGCCAGGATATGACCATCCCTGAGGGTCGTCTGAGGTGGTCCCTGGGGAAAGGCCTTGAGATTTGTTGGGCTGTTCCATATCCTCCAGATAGAACGAGCGGCTCCCCACGGAATCTGATAAGAAACCGCCTCCCCCCTCCCTCAGTTTAAGCGCAATAATAATCGTTTATTGACCTTTTAACCTGTCCCTTTCGGTTCTTCTTCAAAGACATTTGTTTTCCACCATCTGTTAATAAAAATGCTGTTAGGGTGGCGTTTTAGTCAGTATCTGAAATTGAATGCCCTAGAAACTTAACTGCTAAACTAAGCCACTCTAATGAGAGGATCTGATTTCGTGGGAATTTCGTGGGAATAAAGAAAGTAACCATTGAATGCAGACAAGAAACAAATTTTTAGTGGAAACTCTACACACCAAAAGAACTGCTTCTAGGAGTGACTCAAAAAAGTTCTTTCATAATGGGGTAAGGGATTCTATAGTTGTAAGTTGGGATGTTCTAATCAACACGCCACAGTAATCTAAAAGTGTTTAAATCACTAAACAAATACACATATCTCTACACAGTCAGGCTTAATAATAGAAACTACAATGATAAATTTGAAACTTTTACGCCAGTTTTTTAAAATGTATTTTTTAATGCCCTAAATATTTCCAATAGGTATTGGTGAGAAGAAACGAAATAATTTTTAAAAAGAAGACTCAAGTTCTGTTCAACTCAGTTTTCCTTTTCGGGTGACAGAGCAGTGGAAATAATCCAACGATGGTATTTTAAGTACACCTATCTTTATCACCAGCTCATTTTTACTTTGGCCAGCGGGAAAAATCCTAATAGCTTGTGGACTTCATACTCACACAGCCATACATCTTGGATTTTTGCATTTCCTAAGACACTTATATTTCAAACTGGGGACTTGCCTCAAAATTTTATAAAATGATGGCTTGACGAGAACTGAGGATCAAAAATGAATGGCTGCATGTAGGAACAGTGAGCTGCCCTTACATATTAACATATCACTTTATGGACCTAGCAATTTTCATGTTTCCAGATGTTTCATTGCTTCTCTTATCAATTACAGAGTCTCAAAAACAAACTGTTAACCCATCTAAGACTTCTTTTTAAATCGAATTTTTGTTGCTGAGGACAGCTATCAACCAGTTATAGTTACAAATGACCCATAAAGTCCATCACAGATCTTTGAAAGATCTATGAGAATGCCTCAAAGTCTTAAATAAATTATTTTTCATTGACTCTCGTTTGATATATGGCTGAATCATTTAAGTATTGTAATGAGCATTAACCTGAGCCAACATTAATCAGCACTATTAATCAGGCATTACATTGCTTTGTTGATGCAGCCAGGAGTCCTTACCAAGGAGTTCACTTTTACGTTTGAAAGTTTAAGTTTTATCTAAATAAACACCGTGGTTTTCTCTGCACTGAGGGCTGGTGTGTGGCGAAGCATTTAAAATTGAAACGGAGAGGAAGAATTTGTTCGCAGACCATTAGTTATTTTACATGATCAGTTACAGCCGTCATTCCCTTGTTACCACCGCTGTGAACGTGTATGACCAAGAAGGGCTCAGGGATTGACTTTGCATTCCATTTGTACTGTCCGAAGGTCCTTCCCGAAGGGGTTAAGAGCTTTTCCCTGGAAACCTTTGGGAAAAAAAAAAAAAAAGTGGCCAAGTTATCTTCTGGCCACTCAGGAGAAAGTGTTAGGATTTACTGAAGGTCAGAGCGGAAAATCAGTCCGGGAGAAGCGCTGCAGAGGCAGAGTTGGGTGAGCTATACTAAAGCCTCGCATTTGGGCACCCCACGTGTTTTGTTTGCTTTAGTTAAGCTACACATTTGTGTACCACTGTTAGCTCCGCGCTCGTGAAACTCCGGGGAGTTTCGCGGAAACCGTAGCATTCCGTTGTCCGCGCTTCCCGCTTTCGCCTTCCTTGATTTCCTACCCTCGGGTCTCCCGCCCCAAAGGGCTCCCAGCTCTCGGCCTTGGATGGAAATAAACTCCGTGACGCGGGCGGGGACCGTCGCTGCGACCCTGGCCACGGCACGCCCCGCTCGGGCGGACGCGGAAAGCGGCGGGGCTCCTGCGGGCCGGGTGGTGCCCCAGTGGGCGAGGCCTGCCTCCTGGCGGCGGCGCGGCGCGGAGCCAGTCCCGAGCCGGAGCTCGGGAAGCCGCGGGCGTTTTGCGTGTGCGGCCGGTGGGCTCCGGGGCTTCCTCCGCCTGAGCTTCGGACCACAAGGCTTTTTCTTCCCCGAGGCCCCCACGTCGCCTTCTCTGGGTCAACTGGGCGTGCGTGGAGTCATTTCCCCAGACTGTATGTTTCGGCTGTTTTCCCTCGGCGGTTTGGGTACTCCACGAGCCCTCCCGGAGTTATGCGGGATGCCACGCCGCAGGGCAGAGGAGGCGGCAGGACCCTCGGCAGGCATCGCCTCAGTTCTTTGCCCCTGGGCCCGGGACCTCGAGCTCATAACGTCCAGGGGCTTCCTTCGCGAGGACTGGCACTGACTTGGGGGCGTAAACTCGCAGGCGGGAACTTTGGACTACTTGCTTTAGGCCCTAGCGCATCCCAGGCGTTTACCCGGGAATGTGAATGGGAGCACGGTTCCAAACTCCAGTAATTTCGGGGCCTTGTCCCGCCCCCAAGTCATTCGACTTACCTGCGTTGAGATAATAATTTGTGCCTGGCACTCTGGGTTTTGGAGAGAGTAACAGAAAACGGCGAGTTTCTGGGTGACTCACGGAAACCAGGTAAATAGATAAGTATTGATTGTGCCTGAGAAGCTTTTCCTTGGTGGCTTAGACTCCGTCCTGCCAATGCAAGGGGCACAGGTTCAATCCCTGGTGGGGGAAGTAGGATCCCATAAGCCCCATGCCCTGGACCGCCCCTCCCCCGCCCCGCCACCCACAAAGTGCTTTCTGAGATTCCAGAGGAACGTGAGCGATGCTTCTGGGTTTGTCCTTTGGGGACTCTATTTGATTCTGCGCCTCCCTTCTTGTGGCATCTTCCCTTATTTTTGTAAATTCAAGCATTGGGAGGTCAAAAAGGACTCTATTTGTTGTTTTCTGTTTGTTTTTCCGTGTGTGAATGTTAAAATATACATAGCATATAATTTGCCATATTAAGTGTAGGGTTCAGAGACATTAAGTACATTCAGTTTGGTGCAACCATCACCACTATCCATTTACAGAATTTTTCCATCATCCCAAACTGAAACTCTGTACTGGTTAAAGAATGACTCCCATTCTTCCCCACTCCACTCACCTCAGCATCTTGGCAACCTCTATTCTACTTCCTGTCTCTATGAAATTAACTGTTTTAGCTACCTACCTCACATGAATGGGAGCACAGAATATTTGATTTATTTTACTTAATTAACAATGTTTACAAGGTTCATCCATGTTGTAGCATGTATTAGAATTTCATTCAAGCTGAAGAATATTCCATGGTTTATTACGTGTGCCACATTTTGTTTATTCATTCATCCGTCAATGGACATTTGCTTTGTTTCCTCCTTTTCTGTTTAGTTTTTAATTTCCACTTACCTCGCTCTTTGTAACACTGCAGGCAGTAGGCACTCAGTAAAGATGTGCCTGTTCATTTTCCTACATATTTCTACCCCAGAAATCCTCAAAGGATTCTCATTGGTTTTTTTTGCTGTGCCCTGCTGGATTTGTAACCTTAACTTGCTCATATTTTTGAAACTTTCAGACTCTGATGCTGCATATTATCTTCAGTTAAAAAAAAAAAAAGGAGTTGAGACTCTGCCAAAATTAGTTCCTCACACACACACACACACACTTTTTATATCCTTTTTGCTTCTTCTTACCAATCCTAAATCCTTGAGGGCCCAAGATGATTTTGAAATGTTTCTCTGGCTGGCATTTCAGCATCACCCTGTGGTGTAATACTGCTTGCCATGAGCGTTGGGTCACATGTGCCACTAAGCTAATTTCAAAGTCACAACAAGTAGGTACCTCCAATATGATGGCTGAGGAAGCAGGCTTTGAGAGTTGCTGCAAGTCATTTTGGAGGCAGTAATGGCAGAGCAGTAACTTCCATCATCCTGTCCCAGTTCTGGAGAAGGCAATGGCAACCCACTCCAGTACTCTTGCCGAGAAAGTCCCATGGATGGAGGAGCCTGGTAGGCTGCAGTCCACGGGATCGATAGAAGTCAGACACGACTTCACTTTCACTTTTCACTTTCATGCATTGGAGAGGAAATGGCAACCCACTCCAGTGTTCTTGCCTGGAGAATCTCAGGGATGGGAGAGCCGGGTGGGCTGCCGTCTGTGGGGTCACACAGAATCGGACACGACTGAAGGGACTTAGCAGCAGCAGCAGTCCCAGTTCTAGCAGCTGCTCAAAACATAGGACTCCATGGGCCAGGTTCTTTCCACCCCTACCACGCCACAGTGTTTCTTCAGGACAAGTTAGGTAGTCTGAAGATAAGTTCAAGGCGGGGCATTATTGGCTGACAGTAGTTGGCACCTCTCCCAATAATAGATGCCTTTTAACCCAGAAATCCTGTTGATAAACTGGCATAATCTGGTTTGAAATGGTGTTGTCTTCAGGCATTGTAGTTGGGAGGTGAGATTCCTCTGTGAAGAAGATATTTTAGTGGTCTCCTGGGTCTTACTAGGCAGTCTGTGCTTGCACAACAGCTCCTTAAACAAGCATTTCATGGCCTGAGCAGGATTTAGAAATCCTCAAGAATTCAGAATGTCAGCAAAGGTCTAAATCTGTGTTTTAAAACAGTAAAATTATTTACACTGACTCAGGAATTTTCATTACTGCAGTTCACCTGGACTAGCCCTCCCATCCCAACACATCCCAACACAGACCTGCTCAGCTCTGGGCCTCAGTGGTTTACAGTAGCATACATTTAAATTTTGCACCCCCAAATCAAAGTTATTTTTTATTGTAAATGTAAAACATACACAACTCCATTACAGAAAGAATTCCTCTGTTTTGGAGGTTGTCTTCAATACAAGACCTTCAAGAGTTCGTGGCTCAAGGGCGTGTGGCCCTGTAATCATCTAGTATTTATTTACATTGTTTAATAAATTAACTTCCTGGAGATATACTTAGTATTTTTTATTCTAATGTAAGAATTGAAAAAAATAATATTACCACATTTAGAAAGAGTGCTTTTATTTCTTGTTGTTGTTGTTGCCTCAGGGGTTGTTTGTGAAGTCTCTCTGGGAAGAATGGGGCTCTCCAAAGTGACTATCCACAGGACACACTGAAAATGAATTCTTATAAGACCATGAGAAAGCCTTGTCTTGAATTGAAGTTGTTTGTGCTTCAAATGTCAAATGTATACAGTAGAGTCACCAGCCCCCCCTCCCCCACCCCCGTCTATCTCTCTCTCACAATACACACACACACACACACACACACACACACACACACACACAATCTTTTTAACCTAATGTTCAGGCTTCAACTGAGGCTGAACTATCACCTCCAAACTCTGCTTATGCAAACACGACAGATGCTCAATGTCTGCCCTCAGGGGCAACCCCTGCACCTGATACAACGGTCTGACCTCAGACTGGGGGAGGTGAGCAGAGCGAAGCAGAGGTTTGTTGCAGTTGAGTACAAATATAGTCCCCAGTGCAGAAAGCACTTTAAATGTCTTCCACTAGAGGCTCCTGTGAGTGAATTGCCTTTGCTAGAAGGCTTTGGTTGCTAGCCTTCCAGAGCAGCAAAAACTGAGAAAGGCCCTGAACTCAACATTGACAGATGAGTAAATGCAAATAATGATCACTAGTTAAAAAATTTTAAAGGACAGGTAAATTTTAAAAATGATGAAATGCAACTTTCCCTTATCAGAGTAGCAAATTACATGAAGATGATGGGCATGATGGTAAGAACTCAATCACTTTACATCTTTGTAAAATGTAAACTGGTGAAACCTTCTAGCAGACAATTTGGCAATGCAAGCTTGAATCTTAAGTGCCATTCTCTTTGATTCATTTAGTCTAGGACCTTACCATAAGGAAAGAACCAGAAATATGAACAAAGTTTTACGTACAAAAATACTTGTTGGAGTGATTTTTTTTTAAAGGGCAAAAATGGGAAACCTTCTAAATGCCCCAGAGTTAAATATATTACTATATTTCCTTAAGATGGAATATTTTGCAACCATTAAAAATTGTGAACAATTTTAATAACTTGAAAAAACCTCAAGATTAATGGTAAATGAAGAGGCCAGAGCAAAAATTCTATGTAATACCTACTAATTATATTTAATATACTATATGCTGTATACATGTAGATTGTATGACTGAAAGGAAATGCACTAAAATGTCAACTGGTGATTCCCAAGAAGTGACAGTATGGCTAGTTTTTATTTAGCTTTTTATATTGTACTCTTCTATGTTTTCCCAAATTTCTCACAATGAGCAATGTACAAATTGCCGAGTTCAGACACCTGAAGAGCACTATTAGTGTGAAAGGAAGACTAGAAACTGAACGGACACCAAGGATTTAAAGCAAGCATGATAAACATCTTAAGGAGGAAAGGGAACTTGTTAGTAACATGAAGCAAGAAAAATAAATAACTTTTTAAAAACCTAGTGGAAACACTGAAGCATGTAATAGATGAAATAAAAAGAACAAATCAATGGAATAAATAGCAGAATGGATACAACTGAAGAATGGATTGAACTTGAAGATCATTTTAAAGAAGTCTCCCAAAAGCAGCTGTAAGTAAGTAAGTAAAGTCGCTCAGTCGTGTCCGACTCTTTGCGACCCTGTGGACTGTGGCCTACCAGGCTTCTCCATCCATGGGATTCTCCAGGCAAGAATACTGGAGTGGGTTACCATTTCCTTCTCCAAGGAATCTTCCCAACCCAGGGATCGAACCCAGGTCTCCTGCATTGGAGGCAGGTGCTTTAACCTCTGAGCCACCAGGGAAGATTGGAAAGCAGCTGGAAAGGACAAAATTCTGGCTCATGAAATCAAGCAAGTGAGTTGCAGTCAGCACTGAGAGAAAATAGAATTGGATGGAATGTGACGGGATGGGACAGGAGGCGATGGAATAGAGTAGAATAAAAAAATAGCATCAGATGACACACCATAATGCTAAGAATAGTTTGTGAAACTGTTACTTCAGTTATTTTTCTGTTTTTTTAATGCATGTGTGTGTACTGAGTTGCCATGTAAAGTGAATCTGTTAGTGTGGGCGCCACAGGAAAAAAAAAAAAGTTTGACAGCTACTATTTTAAATATATATATATGTTTACATCATGATCTTGCTATTCTTTTCTACCTTCTCTGGAACTTGGCTCATAAATTATCCTCTTTTTCTCTTAACACTCATCTCAGCTTACAAACATGTTCCAACCTCTTGTATCTAAAAATAAAAATGTGCAAACATGTTCTTCTCTCCTGAGTGTGCCAATGCAAGCGAGTTCCCCCCACTCCCCTTCCTTTCATCACCTGTTTTCAAAAGGCTAGTTTGTCCACATTGGTTCCAACATCATCTCTTGCCCACTCCTTAGACCCTCATTCCAACTCTGAACACCACTGCTGTATTAATTAGTGTGCCATGGAAAAGTCTGGCCATCCACATTTAGGAAAAACTGAGTTAAACGAAGAAAGCAGGTGCCTTTACTGTGGCACTTGGAGTTTTTTTGGTATGTAAAGTCCATTGTGATACTTCCAGAGGGATACAGATGCAATGTAACACTTTCCAAGTTTATTTTACCATGGAGCACCAGTTTGGAAAATGGAGCTCACTGAAATAATATGATAAAGAGTTAACAATGGCTTTCTAATTACCCAGAACAAGGATTCTTCTCATTTATTCACTTAAGACATTTTTATTATCCACTATGGGGCAGGTACCATTCCAGGCACATGGGATATGTAAATAAACAGGGGAACGAGATCTCTACCCAGACTTCCCTGGTGGTCCAATGGATGAGAATTTGCCTGCCAGTACAGGGAACATGGGTTCGATCCCTGATCCGAGAAGATTCCACATGTCACGGGGCAGCTAAGCCTGTGTACCCTAGAGCCTGTGCTCCACAGCAAGAGAAGCCACCACAGTAACTAGCCCGCTCACCGAAATGAAGACGAGCCCCTGCTCACTGCAACTAGAGAAAGCCTGCACGCAGCACGGAAGACCCAGCACAGCCAAAAATCAGTAAAATGTTCAAAAAGAGCTCTGCCCTAGAGAGTTATATATATTTAGCATAAGAGAGACAGACCACAAGAAATAAATAAAATGAATATACTAATTAATAGATGACTTCTATGGTATGATAGAAGGTAGTGGATACTGTGAGTGAAGAGTGGGGGTTACAGTGTTAGAAGTGGTGAGAGTACAGTATGGAAGAAACAAGGGGGTTACAGTTTTCAGTAATTACCAAAGACGGGAATGGTGACACAGCTGCAAGTCTGGAGGAGAAGAAATCCAGGCAGAAGGATGATTAGCATGGAGGCCCTGAGGTGGTGAAATGGAGCAGGACCTTAAGGTCCTTTCCCAACTCCCCACCTCATGTCCTCAGCCTGCCTTTTGTCTGTGGAAACACTTCGGCCAAAGAATGAGTTTAATTGGAGAAATGAGAAAACGCAGAAACAAAGGAAAACAGTCCAAGGAGCTCGAATAATAATAGTTTAGTCAGTAAGCGAGGTCAAGGGCCGTTCCTCCCAGGGGCTGTAGGTAATATTCTGAGCCATGTCCTGTGAGCTGTTTTATAGATAATGAAACCTCCACCAGGTGGAGGAAGACTTAACCACATGGTAACCAAACTGTAGCCATGACATAAGCTGTCACTGCTCCTAGAATTTGCCTCAAAGAAATGGAAGCAAACTGACGCTGGATTGAAGAGTTACTGTACCTAAAACAACTGAGATGACACTGGTCAGTTCACCACATGCCCAATCTTAAGATGACTGTCAGAGCTAACTGCTGCTTTTGCATGTAGCCTCCTCCCTCCATCTATAAAAGCTCTTGCCCCCGATTGTCGGGGTGGAGGGGGGCGTCGGTCTTTTGGACAGGAGTTCACCCCATCTGCCCCAAGTGCCAGCATCCAAAATAAAGCAAACTTTTCTTTCCACCGACTTGCCTCTTTTATTGATTTTTGAGTGGCAGCAGCCAGACCCCACTTTCAATTACAGCAGAGCATGCTTGTTTTATTCAAGGAGTGGCAAGCAGGTCAGGTGATCTAGTGGAGTGAATAAAGGGGGAGAATGATACAGAATGGAAGAACAGGAAAAGAGCTCAAAGGGTTGGGGGCTGGAAGGAGGCAACCATGCAAGGTATTGTAGGCATTAGAAAGACGGGCTTTTACTTTAGGATGTCAGGCAGAGCAGTGACCTGCTCGAACTTAAATCCTTAAATCCTGTAAAGGGCCTCTCTTGTTGCTCTATTAAGAATATCCTGTATCGAACAAGGGAAGAAACAGGAAGATAGGTTAGGAAGTGATTGCTTTAATGAAGGTGAGACCTGTGGGTGGCTCGAATCAGGGGAATGGCAGTGGAGACAGTGAGAGTGGTTGAATTCTAGGTGTGTTTTGAAGGAGCTCATGAGACTTCCTCACATTGAACACAGGACAGAAGATCAAGACAGGAGTCAAAGATAATCATCTCATCTGATCGTTCCATGGCAGTTCTGGCACTGCTGCATCTAAGCTGCTTTTTTACTCCTTCATCACCTGAATGTCAGTGTTCCCCAAGATTGTGTCTTCAACTCTACCTCATTCTATATAGCGTCAGCCACTCTCACAGCATTATCTGTTATTATTAGGCAAATAATAGCTCTTCCGTGTGCTACAGTGTGCTGCTTCCAGCTGTGTGCTGGGTGTATCTACCCTGACTTTGTGCTGGTGACTCAAACGCTCTCCTCTGACTTCTGAACCCGTGACTCCTCCTGTATGCCTCATGGCTTCTGTGTCAATCTCTTACCATCTTGCCAGTGAGAACCAGTTGAGGCTCAGACCTAGTCTGATTCCTCCCTCACTCTACAATGTCTAGTTTGCCACTGAGTCCTTTCAGTTCTACTTTCTCCAGGGTCTGGCTCAAATGCCACATCCTCAGCAGAATCTTACCCAACCTCAGCATCTTTAAAGTAGTTTCTCCTACAAGTTTTAGAGCTTTAGGCTTTACATTTAGGTCTGTGATCCACTTTGCATAAATTTTTGTATATGGTCTGAAGTATAGATAGAGGCTTATTTTGTTTTGTTTTTTTGCATCCGTATATCTAATTGTTCCAGTGCTGTTTGTTGACAGGCTAGTCATTGAATTGCCTTGGCATCTCCTGATGGAAAAGCAAAATGGTACAACCACTTAGAAAAAAAAAATTCGGCAGTTTCTTGAAAGGTGAAAAATACACCAACTACATGACCAGTCATTCCACTGCTAGCTGTTTATCCAAGAAAAACAAAAGCATACGGTCATTCATATGCTTGTATGTGAATGTTCATAGCAGCTTCATCAGTAAAAGTAAAAAACTGGAAACAACCCAAATGTCCATTAATAGATGAATGAAGAAACAAATTGTAGTGTATCTACACAGTGGAATACTACCAAGCAATAAAAAGGAACTGTTGACACATGCAATAAGATAAATGAATCTCAAAATCATGGTGAGGGCAAAGTGTTAGTCTCTCAGTAGTGTTTGTCTCTCTGTGATCCCATGGACTGTAGCCCGCCTGGCTCCTCTGTCCATGAAATTTTC